>NC_136059.1:459652224-460165171 GCF_964261635.1 Lissotriton helveticus | reverse complement strand
TGACATTGCTTTCTATAATTATAATTGGTGTACCCTTAGAGGAAGAAAAGGGGGACACATACTTCTTACTAGAAACCCAGGCACCAGCAAATAAATGGACACTATACCTTCCAATGCTGCTCAGTATTCTGGATCAAGGAAAAGAACCAGCCTCAAGCAAAGAGGTAACCCCCAGAGTAGAGAAACAGTATAAATCCTCCTCACTAAATATATTCAGGGAAGTACAATACCTGACTTTGTTATTGTCACCGCTGCCAGGAGAAGAGCAAATGCAGTACGAGGCCTCCACCAGAAAAATAAAGTAAGAGGATGGATATAGTGGGGAGAAGGATGGAAAAGGAGGCAGCCAACTCAAATGCCCTACTGAATAGATATGGCCACCAACAGTAGGATGACATAGAGGAGTTGTTGAACAAAGTTCCTGAGGAAGACAGAAAGAGGGCAACATCTATTGTTCAGGAGAGGACAAACGTGGCAAACACCTGTCTAAAGTCAGCTTTAGATGCAGCAGACACTGCTAGTAGGCAGATGTGCACAGGAACCATCCTAAGAAGACATGCCTGGCTCAGAATCTCAGGTTTTAAACAGGAGGTTCAGACCTCCATCAACAGCCCATTTAATGGAGAAGCTCTATTTGGCAAAGAGTTTGATAAATCCCTTCAGCAAATTAAGAAGGACTACGAAACAGCAAGGGCAATGGGGCCCTGCAGCAAAGAGGTACATTTAAAACAGTCAAGCTACCAAGGTTGGCAGCAACAACAGAAGCAGCCCTTTCAAGGAAGAGGCAATGGCCTAGTAAGAGGCCAATCTTCAAACTGACTCAACCACAAAAAGGAACCCACAAAAAAACACCAGTGGGGGGAAGGCTATCCTTATTACACATACAATGGGGAAGGATAACAGACAATTGGATTTTAAATTTGGTAAAATACGGGTATTGCATAGAGCTAACAAAAATACCACCTGCAAACCCGCCAAAAGAAAGAAAATTCGCTCCTGCGCTGAGAGGTCGCTCCACAGCCTGCTTGCAGCCTGACTGCCGAGACCTGGTACAGTAGAGATTGTGCCTTCCACCCTAAAGTTGATTTTTGTGCCTCTGCCCTGAGCGCTGCTTCGCTGTAATTCCGCTGCTTTCTCAGGCACTTTACACGCGATTACCCCCGGCGCTTTGCTCTGCCCTCCCCCCCCCCCCCCCCGCTGCCATTTTGTTTGTTTTGCTGGTGTCCTCGTCCTCGTGAGCCCGCCCCGCCTCCCAGCTGAGCCGCCCTCCCACTGTCCTTATACAGCGCTCCCATACCTGGAAGCGCTGTGATCCTCTTTCGCTCCTGCGCTGAGAGGTCGCTCCACAGCCTGCTTGCAGCCTGACTGCCGAGACCTGGTACAGTAGAGATTGTGCCTTCCACCCTAAAGTTGATTTTTGTGCCTCTGCCCTGAGCGCTGCTTCGCTGTAATTCCGCTGCTTTCTCAGGCACTTTACACGCGATTACCCCCGGCGCTTTGCTCTGCCCTCCCCCCCCCCGCTGCCATTTTGTTTGTTTTGCTGGTGTCCTCGTCCTCGTGAGCCCGCCCCGCCTCCCAGCTGAGCCGCCCTCCCACTGTCCTTATACAGCGCTCCCATACCTGGAAGCGCTGTGATCCTCTTTCGCTCCTGCGCTGAGAGGTCGCTCCACAGCCTGCTTGCAGCCTGACTGCCGAGACCTGGTACAGTAGAGATTGTGCCTTCCACCCTAAAGTTGATTTTTGTGCCTCTGCCCTGAGCGCTGCTTCGCTGTAATTCCGCTGCTTTCTCAGGCACTTTACACGCGATTACCCCCGGCGCTTTGCTCTGCCCTCCCCCCCCCCCCGCTGCCATTTTGTTTGTTTTGCTGGTGTCCTCGTCCTCGTGAGCCCGCCCCGCCTCCCAGCTGAGCCGCCCTCCCACTGTCCTTATACAGCGCTCCCATACCTGGAAGCGCTGTGATCCTCTTTCGCTCCTGCGCTGAGAGGTCGCTCCACAGCCTGCTTGCAGCCTGACTGCCGAGACCTGGTACAGTAGAGATTGTGCCTTCCACCCTAAAGTTGATTTTTGTGCCTCTGCCCTGAGCGCTGCTTCGCTGTAATTCCGCTGCTTTCTCAGGCACTTTACACGCGATTACCCCCGGCGCTTTGCTCTGCCCTCCCCCCCCCGCTGCCATTTTGTTTGTTTTGCTGGTGTCCTCGTCCTCGTGAGCCCGCCCCGCCTCCCAGCTGAGCCACCCTCGCCCCTCCCCCTCCACTATCCATATATGACAGTTGTTCCCGCGCGCAGCGTTTACGCGCAGCGATCGCGCCCCAGTCGCGCCGAAGGTGCGCCAAAGGTAAGCCCGTCTACGCCCTTCCGCGCCTGGACCGCGCCCAGCGCCAGATCCCCTGGCCCTCGCTTTGCCCAGCCCTCCCGCATTACCTACGATGCCCCCACCCTCCTAGCCCTTAACCCCGGCCGCTCCCCCAACTGCGTCCAAGCCGCTCCTGGACACACCCATGGACCTTTCTCATGCTACCCCTGCAAATTCATCGGCACCGTCAGCAACTCCGCTACGACCACCCCACAGACTCCCGATCCCAACAACCTACAATGCATCTTGCTCAACACCCGATCGATCCACAGGCACGCCATTGACCTATGGAATCTACTAGACACCATCTCTCCGGACGTCGCCTTCCTAACAGAAACATGGATGAACGCCTCTTCCGCCCCAGACATCACCATTGCCATCCCAGAAGACTATAAGATCATACGCAAGGACCGTACCGGCCACACAGGAGGAGGAATCGCTATCGTCCACAAAAAATCCATCCACATCTCAACCAGCTCTGACGTCAATCTCGCCAACTCTGAACACCTTCACTTCCAGATTCACACCGACCCCAAAACCACACTCAGAGGCACCCTCCTCTACAGACCTCCAGGACCCCGCGCACAATTTAGTGAAGACATCACGGATTTCATCACTCCACACGCCCTCCCATCCAAAGATTACATCCTTCTGGGAGACCTCAATTTTCACCTTGAAAAGAACAAAGACCATAACTCCACCACCCTTTTGGACAACCTCGCCAACCTCGGACTTAAACAACTGGTCACTTCCCCCACCCACATCGCAGGTCACACACTCGACCCTATCTTCACCTCCAGCAACCATGTCTCCTTCAGCCACACTACGGCTCTCCTCTGGACTGACCACAGCTGCGTCCACTTTACCTACAACAAGCCCAAACCCAACAACCACCCCCAACAAACTCTGCAAAGAAACTGGAACAAAATCACCATCGACCAGATCTCCTCATCGCTTCTTCAAAAGCCCCCCGCCCACTCCTCAAACCCCGACCAAGCCGCCACCAACCTCACCCTATGGTTATCCAACAGCGCCGACATCCTAGCACCACTGAAAAAACGACAAATCAAACTTGGCAGCAAGAAAGCCTCCTGGTTCAACGATGATCTTAAGAAATCCAAGAAACTCTGCCGATCCCTGGAGAAGGCCTGGAAAAAAGACCACCAGCACCAAGGAAGCCTTCAAAAACGCCACTCGCACACACCACCAACTGATCCGAAAAGCCAAGAAAACCGCCTTCAAGGACCGACTAGATAGCAACGCCCACAACAGCAAGGAACTTTTCAACATCGTCAAGGAATTCACCAATCCCTCGGCCAACTCCAACGACATCACCCCCTCTCAAGCCCTCTGCGACTCCCTAGCCTCATTCTTCCACAACAAAATTGCAGACATCCACAACAGCTTCGACAACCAACCCGGAGACCATTCCACCCAACCATCTGCTGGACCTTCACCACCAT
Organism: Lissotriton helveticus; assembly: GCF_964261635.1. Lineage (NCBI taxonomy): Eukaryota > Metazoa > Chordata > Amphibia > Caudata > Salamandridae > Lissotriton > Lissotriton helveticus. Next base: position 460,161,354 of record NC_136059.1, on the reverse strand, counting down.
CGAACACCCTTCATGACTGGAACCCAATCTCCACTGAGGACACTATCCGCCTGATGAACTCCATCCACTCAGGATCCCCCACAGACCCATGCCCTCACCACATCTTCAACAAAGCAGACTCCGTCATAGCACCGCACCTCAGAGACGTCATCAACTGCTCCCTCAACTCCGCCACCTTCCCGGAAAGCTGGAAACACGCAGAACTCAGCGCCCTTCTGAAAAAACCCACAGCGGACCCCTCCGAACTCAAAAACTACCGTCCCATCTCGCTCCTTCCATTCCCGGCCAAAGTCATCGAGAAAGCCGTCAACAACCAGCTCGCCGCCTTCCTCGAAGCCAACAACTCCCTCGACTCCTCACAGTCCGGCTTCCGAGCCAAACACAGCACTGAAACCGCCCTCATCGCAGCAACAGATGACATTCGAACCCTACTGGACAATGGAGACACAGTCGCCCTCATCCTCCTCGACCTCTCCGCAGCCTTCGACACAGTCTGCCATAACACCCTTCTACAGCGCCTCAGAAACATCGGAATCCAAGGAAAAGCACTAGAATGGATCACCTCGTTCCTCACCGGAAGAACCCAGAGAGTCCGCCTTCCACCATTCAAGTCAGAAGCCACTGAAGTCATCTGCGGCGTTCCACAAGGATCTTCACTCAGCCCCACCCTTTTCAATGTATACATGAGCCCCCTCGCAACCATCGCACGCCAACACAACCTCAACATCATCTCCTACGCGGATGACACTCAACTGATCCTATCACTCACCAATGACCCACACACCGCCAAAACTAACCTACACGAAGGAATGAAAGAAGTTGCCGAATGGATGAGGCATAGCCGTCTGAAACTGAACTCTGATAAAACAGAAGTCCTTATCTTAGGTACCTCCCCCTCTGCATGGGACGATTCTTGGTGGCCAGAAGCCCTTGGAAAAGCACCCATCCCGACAGACCACGCACGGAACCTGGGCGTCATCCTGGATTCCTCACTTTCGATGTACAAACAAGTCAACGCCGTCTCTTCATCCTGCTTCAACATTCTTCGCATGCTCAAAAAAACATTTCATTGGATCCCCACAGAAACTAGGAAAACGGTCACCCACGCCCTGGTCACGAGCCGACTGGACTACGGAAACACCCTCTACGCCGGTACTACCGCTAAACTCCAGAAAAAACTCCAACGAATCCAAAACGCCTCAGCCAGGCTCATATTAGACATCCCGCGTAAAGAACATATCTCTGGTCACCTGAAAAACCTCCACTGGCTACCCGTCAATAAGAGGATCACCTTCCGGCTCCTAACCCACGCACACAAAGCACTCTACGAAACCGGACCAGAATGCCTCAACACACGACTGTCCTTCTACTCCCCCTCCCGCCAGCTACGATCATCCAACCAAGCCCTTGCCACTGTACCCCGCATCAACAAAACCACCATGGGAGGCAGATCCTTCTCCTACCTGGCAGCTAAAACCTGGAACTCCCTTCCCACTCACCTTCGCCTTACTCAGAATCACCTAGCATTCAGAAAACAACTTAAAACGTGGATATTTGACAAGTAATTCCCCTCCCCTCCTCAAGCGCCTTGAGACCCTCTGGGTATGTAGAGCGCTATATAAATTATTTGACTTGACTTGACTTGACTAGATCAGAACAAACACGCAGCAATCAAGTAACTATGCCTAAAACAGGCAATAGAAAAGATACTGAAACAAGAATGGTTCCCAGGAAACTACTCCCTATACTTCCCAATACCCAAACAGGATCAAACTCTGGACGTAAGATTCATCAACAAGTTCATACTAACACAACGTTTCAAAATGTGTACCGTCCATCAAATAATACCACAAAATTCAAAAAGGGGAATACTTGGCAACAATAGACCTCAAAGACGCCTACTTGCATATCCCCATGAACAAAAAACACAGGAAGTACCTAAGATTCCTGCACAATGGAACCTACTACCAATTCAAAGTACTTCAGTTCGGAATAAAATGAGCTCCACGGGTGTTCACAAAATGTCTAGCCGCAGTGGTGGCACACCTGAGAAGAGAAAAGATCCACATCTACCTCAATCTAGACGATTGGCTCATAAGGGGGCATTCAAAACAAACATGTCAAAAACAATCAAGACACTACAAACACTAGGTTCCTACATAAATCACAATAAAATCTTCAATAACATCAGAAAGAGAAAAATCCTTCCTGGGAGCAAGATTAAATACAGCGAAAGCGAAGGCATACCCCACTGAAGAAAGAATACAAGCAATCCATTAAGAAACAACCCTCTACCAGAGGGTTAGTCTCTGACAGTAAGGAAGGTCATGAAATTAATTGGCATGATGGCATCATGTATCCCTCTTATCCCGCACGCTCGCCTACACATGCGCCCATTTCAAGAATGGCTGACCAACAGCTGGTCTCAAGCCACAGGAAGTTGGGAGGATCCAGTGGGTGTTGCGAAAAGGGTGCAAGCAGAGATACAAGTGCGGGCATCCAACAACATATCACAGAGGAGACCTTTCAGGGACCCAACTCCATCTGTGACTGTCACCACAGATGCATCCCTCAACGGTTGGGGAGCACATTGCAACCGGATGAAATTTCATGGACAATGGAATGAACAAGATTCCACAAAGCACATCAACTTTTTGGAAATGAAAACTGTCTTTCTAGCACTCAAGGCATTCCAGAAACACATTCAGGGGAAAACCATATCAATTCAAACAGACAATATAACAACAATGTTCTATCTAAACAAACAAGGTGGGACAAGGTCCTTTTCCCTGAGCAAAGTTGCACAGAAAATCTGGCAATGGGTAATTATTCAGAAAATCAACCTACAGACAATACATCTAGCATATGTAGACAACATTACAGCGGACCAACTAAGCAGACCGAACAACTGCTTCTTTGAATGGAAGTTTAAACCGAGAACAGTTCAATACCTGTTCAACATCTGGGGAACACCAGTGATAGACCTGTTTGCAACAGTGCAGAACAAAAAATGCCAGTCCTTTGCCTCGAGGTTTTCACACCACCGATCAAAGGGAATTGCACTTTTGCTCAATTGGTTACAGACATTTGCTTCCGCCTTTCCACCAATACCCCTGATGCAAAGAGTGTTTCAAAAAGCAAAAATCCCAGGAAAAAATGATTCTCATTGCTTCTCAATGGCCAAGGCAAACATGGTACTCGACCCTCCTAGAACTATCCAGAGGAGAAATGATCAAGATCAAAGCAGAAAAGGACCTGCTAACAATGCAAGAGGGCGAGATCTTTCACCCAGAGCCAACTACGCTACACCTAGCAGCTTGGCGCCTGAATGCATAGAATTTGGGTACCTTAATCTGCCTCTGCGAACCATGGAAATTATACACAGGCAAGGAAACAGTCAACAAATGCTATAAAGCAAAACGGAAGCGATATACCACATGGTGCACCGCTAAGAAGAAAAACCGTTCAATCAATACACAAACAGTTTTTATATACCTTACTTACCTCTTGGATAGGAACATCAACTACTCAAGCATTAAAGTGCACCTTGCTGCCAAAGTGGCATACACAAGAGGAAAATCATGCAAAAGCTTCTTTACAAGACCAGTAATCAAAAGATTTTTAGAAGGAGCAAAAAGAATTGCCCCACCAAAAGCAGCTCCAGTACTCACATGGAGCTTAAATACAGTACTTTCTCAACTAATGGCAAAGCCTTTCGAGCCCATGCATACAGCAAATCTAAAACAAATTACTCTAAAGACGGCCTGTCTCATTGCAATAACATCACTACGAAGAGTGAGTGAACTGCAAGCACTAACAATTCAAGAACCGTACTTACAAATCCAGAAGGATAAAGTGATCTTGAAAACTAACCCACAGTTTTTGCCAAAATAGTATCTAAGTATCACTTAAACCAAAGCATTCTCCTGCCGGTTTTCTTTAAAACCTCAAAGACTAAACGAGAGAGAAGCCTCCATATCCTGGATGTAAGGAGGACTTTATTGTACTATTTGCAAAAAAACAGAACAAATCAGGAAGACAAAGCAATTGTTTGTCGCCTATGCACATAGCAACACAGGATCATCTGTCACAAAGGCAACTATTGCAAGACTGATAGTACAAGCCATTCAATTGTGTTATGCCAAAAAAGAACTAACATTTCAACCAACAGATCACTTCACTAGAATGAAAGCAGCAACCCTAGCCTTTATGGCCAATGTACCCATTGACTCCATTTGCCCAGTAGCAACATGGGCATCACCACACACCTTTACAAAGCATTACTGTGTGAATATACAAATGAATAAGAAAGCTCAAATCGGACAAAGGGTGCATCAATACCTGTTTGCATGTTCTTCCTTTCACCACAGCCTCCAAACATGGGAGAAACGGCAATATTTGTGTGAGCGCTGAGAAGGGTTCTCTGTGAGCACAGAGTTGGTTGTTTGGCTGTAGGGTTTCAGGACGCATGTGTGAGTTAGGGGTGTGGGTAGAACGTGTGAGTGTAGGGTGGACAGATTGCCTCTGTAATTGTAGCGTGAAGAGAACCTCTATGAGAGTAAGTTGAGCTTTGTGCCTCTGTAAGAGTAGGCAGAGCTCTTTGCTTGTGTACGGTGAGCTCTGTCAGTGTATGGTGAGGGGCATTTTATACAAGTACAAGGTAAGTGATGTCACTGACTTTAATGCACTAACATAAAACACAGATAGACAAAAATGTAAACTTGTGCTTGCCTTAGTTTACATCTTTTAGCACATTAATGCTAGACTTGTTAGAATTCGCAATGCTTGTTAATAATGTTTTTAGATGTGCAGTCCTATAGCTTTAAACTGTATTAAATGTACTCAACTTTGACCTTGTTTATGATTATTTTTATGTGACCAAGTGTATCTTACCTCTGACATAAGTTTAACTTGTTCCTAAATTTCTAGAAAGACACATTCCTTGAAAGAATATTTGTGAATCAGGCATGTAATATTGACATTAAGATCCAGGTCACTGTGTCTTTATCTTTGTTTTGCAGGTGCCACCCGAGGACACAAGTTCAAAGAAAACCTCATTCACGCTTCAAGGGCTGAAGTCATATACAGAATACATTGTTTCATTGAGGTGTATGAATGGTGATGGTCACGGCTTCTGGAGTGATTGGAGTGCAGAGAGGAGTGTTGTCACAACTGAAGCTAGTAAGTAGCTTCTTAACAACAGATCTTTGTGATATATGAATTAAAATATTCTGACCTCTAGTTGCATATCATCCTTCTCAGAATTATAAACATGATTTCTTCAATTGGCAATTCCAAATGTATAGATTATTGCTGTGCCAAACACATTATTTTAAATTGCCATGCTGTTTGAAACTGAATGCATTACTTTGTACTTCAAAATCTTACTCAATACTATTGTATATTGACGTCCATGAACAAACATATAATTACCTTCAAAGTAGGGGTGTCCAGCTTGGGTCTAGGGAAGACGGATGCTTTCTAATTTTAGTATAACACATAACTAATCTAACCTTATTTGCTTAGTGGTTTTGCTTGGTGGTTTTCCTGAGTATCTGGCATGGAGCCGACCCTTGCCCAGCTATGTTGGGCATGGTTTAAAACAATACATTGTGCTCATCTCTTGAAAGCACTTGATGCTCTTGATAGTCGGTGATTGTTCCGTATATTTCCTTATACCCCCTTTTTGTTGATGCTTGAAGTGTACAACTTGCCTGTATAGTAATTGACATTTCTGCTGCCCCTGTTCAAAATAGTGCCAATGGAGGTTGGATTGTATATTTTTTTTGTCAAATCTGTTTATTGGCATTTTTATATTTTTAAAACAGTTCAATACTCATTAGTTTCCATACATTGCATCGCTGTAAATATGGCAAGTGACTGTTCATATACAGTATATTGGTATTACATTGTGCTGCATGGGTATAACTGGGCCCAGTACGTGTACCTGAAAACGTCTACCACCTGAATGGGGCTTGTGCGGCCCAGCCCTGTACACAGAATTGCTTTTTATACAAGAACAATAAAACTGCTGTTTTGAAAAACAGAACAAACAAACTGCGGCATAGTCACAGGTATACAATGAGTGCTGTCCCGCCCCCCAGTCGTCCCCCCTCCCTCTCCCCCGGCCACAGGCGCCTTCAACCTCCGCTAGTTCCCTGCGCTGTTACACCTTGTGTTGCACCGATCGAGATGTCAGGTGTATCGCCCGCAGTGTGCCACCCCAGCTTCCAATGCGTTCGGTGAATCCTCTGCCACTCCCCCACTCACTGTGCCGCCTGCTGATTGTAGGGCGTTAATCATACGCTCCCAGTGCTCTGCAATAGGTTCCCTGCAGAGTCCCACCGTTTCCTCCCGCCGTATTGCAGTCCATTCCGCTCGGGCCCAGGCTTGGAGGGACATGGTCCAGGCCCGTGTGCTAGGGGGGTCCCGCGCCTTCCACCTCTTGGTGAGGTAGCGCGCTGCCACTACCATCCCCAGGTCCAGGAAACGGGACGATACCTTGTCTTTGGGTGGTGTTTTAAAATGGTGTAAGAGGTATTCGGGCCAGTTACATGGGATTATGCGTCGAGTGCATTGCTGCAGGAGCCCACTAATGTCCCCCCAGTAGGTGCCCAGCCCTGGACAATTCCACAGAAGGTGGAGAAGATCGGCATTCACCTCATCGCACCGAGGGCAAGACGCATCTGTTCTGTGGAAGTGTTTGTTGATTAAGGCAGGAGTGAGGTAGGCCCTGTGAACAATATAGACCTGGATCTAGCGGACGCGCATATTCCTGGGGATGCGCACTGGACTCTTAAGGATTTTCTCCCACTCTTTATCTGCGAGCGCTCGCCCCAAATCCCGCTCCCATTTGCCCCGCAGTGGGTCCAGATTTAGTTCCGTAGGCGCTCTCAAGGATGCAGCGAACCACCTGACTAAGTGCCGACCCCTACCCATGACATGAAGATACTGCAGGGTTAGATGTTGCTTAGGTTCTGCCGCAACATCCCCCCACCTAGCCGTCATGTGCGCCAGAAGGGAGCGGTGCAGCAGGAAGCCCCCCGGAGGTAGCCCATCCTCAGCAACTAGTGTCTCATAGGGTATCAGCTTCCCATCCCTATACAATTCGTCTAGAGACTGGATGCCAGCTTCATGCCATCTTTTCAACATGTGGCTCGTAAGGACCCCCTCACCCCCGGGTGAGCCCTCTAAAGGCACCGCCTGTGCATATGGGAGCACTGACCGCGTAAGCTGCAGTACCCTGCGGAAGCACTTGTATGCCACTGCCAGCAGCAGCGGGGCAGGACGCGCCGGAGTCGCCAACGGGTGGAATAGCGCGAGGACTCGCTCTAATGTGTATGGCGGCTTACCCGTAGCCGTGTCCTCCCTCCCCTTGTCCGTTAGCCAGCGGGCCATCCATTGGAGTTGCGCAGCCAGGTAATAATGCTCGAAGCAGGGAGCAGCTAATCCGCCTCTGTCAGTGGGGAGGAACAATTTCCAAAGCGCCAGCCAGTGTCGGGACGAGCCCCAAATAAATTTGCGCAGGACTTTGTTGAGCTTGGAGAAGAAGGAAGCGGGTATAAATAGAGGCAGATTGGTGAAGTGGTACAGAAGGCAAAGGAGCATGACCATTTTGGCTAAGGCCACTCTGCCCATGGGCGTCAGCGGGTGCGTGGACCAGAAGCCGATCTGAGCACTGTCACCGCCCGTCCCAGGTTCCCATCAAAGAGGTCGTGCGGCTGGCGATAGATCTGGATCCCCAGGTACTTAAATATGTCCGCCTTCCATCGTACTCTCGTACCATGCAGCTGGAACCCCGGATCATCTACCCGGCCACTAAATGCAAATAGGCAGGACTTGCCTGCATTCACCCGGAGCCCGGTGAGCTCTGCAAAACGGCACAGCAGGTGGTCAAGCCGCTCCGGGATGTGGCTCACATCCCTGACAAACACCAGCAGGTCATCAGCGTATAGGGACACCTGGTGGGTACCGTCCCCCAGAGGAATGCCGTCACCCAGCGTCTGTCTCCTGGCCGCAGCCAGGGGCTCCATGGCTAGTGCGAAGAGCAGCGGGGACAGAGGGCACCCCTGCCTGGTACCCCTGCCCACCGCCACTGCCTCCGAGACGTAAGGTCCCAACCGCATACAAACCACTGGGTCCCGGTACAAGAGGTCCACCATCTGCAGGAAGTCCACATCTAGCTCGTACTTCCTCAAAACTGACTTCAGGTAGCCCCACTCTAGGCTGTCGAAAGCCTTTTCTAGGTCTAACACCAGGCACCCCGCTCTAGGCCAGTCTCTCGTTGCGTCCGCCGCCACCCTGAAATATCTCCTGAGGTTCAGGGAGGTGGATCGTGCCTGCACAAAGCCATTTTGGTCCGGATGAACTAAGTGAGGGACCACCGGGGCCAGTCGTTCTGCAAGGATTTTGGCATATACTTTGTAGTCTATATTTAGCATTGCCAGTGGGCGATATGAGCCCAATGCTGTAGGATCCCTGTCAGGCTTGGGCAGCGATACCAGAAATGCCTCCCGCAAAGACGGCGGGAACAGACCTGTGTCTATCGCTGCATTATACAGTTGGAGGAGCAGAGGCGCAAGGACCTCCCTGTCTGCCTTGTAGTATTCGGCCGGCAGGCCCCGTGGATTTCCCAGTCGCCAAAACCTGTATGGCGTCTCCCACCTCCTCAAGAGTGAGAGGGGCATTCAGTGTGTCGTTCTGATTGTCAGTGGCAATTGGCAAGGCAATCGAGTCCAGAAATTCGTCGAGCTTATGGCTAGGGCCAGTACCTCGGGCCATATATAATTGTCTGTAGTGATCAGGCCGCGTGTTCACCACTGAGGCCACTGAGCTTGGCCGAATACCTACCAACCCCCTCACCCTCCCTCACATAGCGCAGAAGCTCAGATTCTAGCCGGGACAGGGAATCACACTGTTTTCCAGGTGTTCCACGTGGCACCCATACAGTGCCCGTGGATGGTCTCTTTATGTGCGTCCCATTCCACCATGGGATCGCTCGCTGTCTCCGCGTTCTCCTCAAAATAAGCAAGGATGGCAGTGCCCAAGGAAGAGCGAAACTCAGCGTCTTCGAGTGCGGCCGTCTGCAACCGCCATGTGGGCACAGGGGGCCGGTCCGCTTCCCAGCTGATTTGGAACAATAGGGGGTTATGGTCTGAGTGCGTCCTGCCCAGATACTCAGACTTGGTCAGGAGTGGGAGCAGTGACTGGGAGCCTATTATGCGGTCCAAACGGACATGCAAGTCATGGACTGGTGAATAGTATGAGTATATTTTATCGGCGGGATGCTGTACACTCCAAAGATCGCGTATTCCCCAGTGTGCAAGCCAGTCCTGGAGTGCCTGTGCGTTCGAAGTTACTGCTGCAGCACGAAGGGGGGGGGGGACCGATCTAGTCGTGTGTCGAGAACCATATTAAAGTCCCTGCCCAGTAACCAGGGAAGGCCTGCGTATGGATTAAGGGTGTGATTAAGGTTTTACAGGAATAGGTGTTGGCCTGTGTTGGGGGCATATAAAGACCCTAATAGAACCTCCTGCCCATTTAGCTTCCCCTTTGCTAGAGTGTATCTCCCATCCGGGTCTACCTGAGCATCATCGAAGATGAACGGGACACCAGCCCTAACCCAGATCAGTGTGCCACGCGCGTGTGCTGAAAATGCTGTGCCATATATCGGTCCCCTCCAGCGCCCCCGGAGTCTATCGAGTTCAGTTCGGGACATGCGTGTCTCTTGTAGGAGTGCAATCACCACCCTGTGCTGCTGAAGATAGGAAAAGACAGAGTAGCGGCGCGCCGGGGTGTGCATGCCACGGATGTTCCAAGTCACGATGTTAGTGCATGTCATGTATTGTGTTGTGGTATCGCCGCGAGGGAGTCAAGGGGGGACGCCCCGAGTGGGACCAGTGGGCAGTCTCTCGGGGTCGTTTATCGGTGAGCAGCATCTGAACCTTGTAAACAATAATGCAACAGAGTAGGTGAGTTCCCAACGGGGCATACGTCCAAACCAAAAAGGTGGGGTCTACCACTTAGTGTTGTGTGATCTCAACTCACGCGGTGGAGCAGAAAGCCAGCAATCGAGCCAAGGTATACCCCTGTCGAAGGCCCTTAGACAGCTTGGAGGTGCCTGAGTAATGCTAGGGTGAAAAGCGCGCGGAACCAATGTGAGCTACCCATAAGGGGACACTGCCCGCGCCGGGCACTTAGCGTCTCCCAACTGCGGTTCTGTGAGCGCTTCTGTATATTGTAGGCTGTTCATGCGCTATAGGCAGTGTCTGCAGGGGTGACTAGTGACGCATACTGGCAGCACACTTCGCAGCAGCTTGACAAAGGATATAAGGAACAGAGCAATTAGGAACAGAGTCTGCAGGCCAGCCACCACAGTTCATCATCCAGTCACATAATGTGGTCAGCTGTCTGGGGCGTCACCACGGGCAGGCCCGCACCTTCAAACAGCACAGTGGAGGGGAGGATGAACCGCTCGTGTCCAAGTCACTCTGTGATAGATGGTCTGAGCAGGCAGCACTGTTCACCACTCCCAATGTCTCAAGCGCCTCCTGCCGCTTCTTCTCCGGGCTGGGTGCGACCTATCCTAGCCCTGTGCCTCGGCGAGCCTTCCTCCGCCTCCTGGATCGCTGCTCCTGCCACCCGCCCTCTTCTGGGCCCGGGGGTCTCGTTCCCGACCACTGCCCTGTCTCCTCCAGCCAGTCCCAGACGTCTGACGGGTCGTCAAAGAAGCGGGTGCCGTCCTTGGTGACTATCCGAAGGCGAGAGGGGAACAGCAGAGAGTAAGGTAGCTCCAGTTCTCGCAACTGTCTCTTGACGGCCATGTAAGTGCTCCTCCTTCTCTGCACTGCTGCCGTATAGTCTGGGAAAAACATCACTCGACTATCACTTTGATGTCACCCAGCTTCCTAGTTTCGCGGAGTACCACATCACGGTCTCGGTAGTTGAGGAGTTTGAACAGAAACGGGCGGGGCCGAGCCCCCGGTCGCTGGGCCTGTGCCGGCACTCGGTGTGCTCTTTCCTCAGCAAACTGTGAGGACAACGCCCCAGACGGCAAGAGTGTCTGCAACCAGGCCTCCGTGTACTGCTCCGAGTCCGTCCCTTCCTCCCCCTCTGGCAGTCCAACCACCCGGACGTTGCTGCGCCGAGAGTGCCCTTCCGCATCTTCTGCACGGTCCTCCAGTGCGTGGACCCTGTCAATCAAGTCCTGTAGGGCCGAGATGTGGCTTTGCACCACCGGTTGCAGCTCCTGGACCGACAGTCGTTGCGTGGCTACTGATTCCGCCAGCTTACGATGGTCCGTGTGTAGTAGCGTGAAGTCGGAGGTGACTTTGTCGATCCGGGCTTCTAAGGATGTTTTGGTTTGCTCCAGTGTGGTTCCGATGCGTTCCACAGCCGCCAGAACAGAGTCCATCCTAGCCGCCAGGACTGCTGAAGGCTCCATGTCAACCCGTCTGTGCTCCTGCGTGGGGCCAGGGTCGCCCGTCGCCTGCTGCTTCGGCTGGGATCTGTCCCTTAGCTTGCCCATCACCAACTGCTGTGCTGTTGGCATCAACGCCCAATGTCCGGCTGCCAGTACTGAGTGAGAGGGCGCTTCCCCTACTCGGTCGGCGTTGCGACAGGACCAGGAGAGAGGCGGATTGTCTCTGCCAGAGGGCTCCTCAAAAGTCCCCGGGGTGGGTCGGCGCCCAACCTGGCCCCGACTTCCTTGTGCGTTTGCCTCCCCTGAGGCAAGCAGCCTCCGGTTGTGCCTCGCACCTATGGGCACAGCAACTTTGGCAATTCAGAAGGGTGGGTCTGACGCACCCAACACGGCTTCTGGGCGTCAGCTTCCCGGCACAGCACCCGTGTCGCCCCTGAAGGGAAGAGTCCGCTCCTTGCGGCGCAGTTCAAAATGGCGCCCGTCCCAAAAATGGTGTGCCTCCGCCAAGCTGTTCTCCCTGTGAAGGCTCGCCACAGACTCCTCCTGTGCGCAATGTCTGCAGCCCGTCCGGCTCAGCGCAGCGTCACTCCCTGTCGTCGGTCTGAGACCCCGAAGGATGGAGCCAGTATTCCGCGGCCCCCGGTCCCGCGCGTGGTCATCCCTCAGGTAGCACCCACAGGGCAGCCCTCTTCGGCCAGTGTCTAGCGCCCGGCGCAAGGGCTGCCACCCGGTGGGCTCTCGCTGTCTCCCCTAGTCTGCAGTGGCCCGTGGTTCACCTCCCGTGCCGCGGGGGGTCCCAGCGCACCACCAATGTTTGCCCTGGTAGTTGGTGGGCCCCCTCGGTCTCGTGGCAGCGCCTGTTGGCAGGTGTCTCTGGGCAGCCCCCCCACCTGTCTCTTCACCGTCCGTCCGTTTGAGCGCCAGCCGCTTCTCGCACTCCGGCCCCTCAGCACCTCCAGCGAAGCAGCAGCCCGGGGGAGCACTCATGGAGTCCGTTACACCAGGCCCCGAGGTCTCGGAGCTCGCAGCGTCAGGCCCGCCGCGTCAGGCCTCCGCGTCTCTCCTTCTGCCGCCGCAGGTACACCGGTTTCTGCCGCCCCCAGTCCTCGCCGTCTCTGCAGCCACAGGCGGGAGGCCCCGCTCAGACCCCCCCTCTCACCAGTGTCTCTGGGGACCGCCGCGGCGCGCCTCACACGCCACCAGGTCTAAGGGCCGTCCTCACCCCCCCCAGCCCCCCCCCCCCCCCCCCACCCCCCCCGGCTGGCAGTCCTCTCGCCGCAGTCCCGGGGGGTTCCGGAGCGCAAGGCGGTCTCCGCTTCCACAAGGCGTGGTCCTCACAGCCACTCAAGAGCCGCCACAGGGACGCCGAGGCCTCGGGTGATAGTTCGCGCCCGGGGCCGCGTCACCACCGCACCGTCACGGCAGCGTCTCCTCCGCAGCCTCAATTTGGGAGTCGCTGCCCCGCGATGGCTCCCCAGCGCTTCCCTTCACCGGCTCCGCTCGGCAGGGACACAGGCGAGCACCTCCACAGGATAAATGTCGAAGATTGGGACCCCTTGGACGGAGCTCTAAGAAGTCGCGTCCACCATGTTTGCCGGATGGCCACGCCCCCCTCATGCAGGTTGAATTGTATTGAAGTAACTTATCAGTATATGACAGAATTGCATTTCTTTTCACACTGGACTTCCACCTAACCCCTTAGCTGCACTAATGACCTCTATGTGCATCCTGTAAAGGTGTCGCCTGGACTGCCCTAATGACTAATTTATGTATTTTTGTTGGTGTGTGTGTGTCCAGACCGTTGCTCGTTTTATGTTTTTTTTCTTCCCCCAGATGAGGGTTGGGTGCCTGGATCAGACGCAGTCTGTGCCCCAGTAAGAAGACAAATGTTTGAATTTTTCAATAGCCTGAGGAAAGAAATGTAACACGGTCTGATTCCTTGCTGAAGCACATTCATTCATGTTGAAGACCCAGCAAGCGCCAGACATTGAATTATTTTTTTATTTTGCAAGGTGCACAGAATTATGTGTCAGACCTGTGTAGCGTTTGTAGTTTGTTCAAAATTCCATAATACCGAGAGCCAATAATCAATCTGTGGTCAAACTGTTTGTCACTCCGCACTCACCATGAATTATTTGTTAATAGAAATACTAATAAATATAGATATGTGGTGAATTGAAACTATATATTTTGGCGTCATCACAAAATCTGAGCTTAGGAACAGACAGTCTTTTTAACCATTCTCAATTCCGTAATACCAGTAATTTGAAAAATAGCTTTCTTTGAAAACTGATCAAAGTGTAAACAGATTCAATATACAATCTCACATGCCATGTCATATTCTGCGTTCCCACACTTCACCAGGGTATAACAGTACCCAAAAAGTGTGACCGCTCATCATCTGGGACAATAAAGGCCCAAGTACTCAAGCACCTGTGGAAAGGACAAGACAGAAGTTTAAAATTGGGGTGATTTTAGTTGTAGAGTTATTTAGACCTGGAGTCCTTCGATCCCAAGAAAAAAGTACCAACCACCGACACTTCTGAAAACTAGATTTTTGGGAGTCTCCGGTGGCGTGGCTTCTGTGGATGCTATCATTTATTCTTGCACTGCATTCCCTGCAAACGTTGAACTTTGGTTTAAAAACAGTATTCCCTCAAATTCTGTGACAAAGTTCTTGAATTTGTGATGTATAGCAACAGTGCCATCACCCAGTGTTTCCACACTCGTTTCTTTAAAACAGTACCTCACCTATGTGGGCCTATTGTAATGAGCATGAACAGGTAAAAATGTAGACTTTATTCAGCCCACTGCCCGGGTTCTCATCAATGGTCGTGTGTCCTCTTCGCTCCCCATAACGCGAGGCACCAGGCAGGGGAGGTGTCCACTCCCCCCTCCTTTCCGCCATTGCGATCGAGCCACTGGCGTGTCATATCAGGCAGCTGCATAAAGATAGTGCTTTCAAATGCTTCCAACGCCAGATAGGGATCTCTTTATATGCAGACGATATAACGCTCTATGTTACTGACCCGCAACATAATTTAAACCCCCTTTTACGTGAGTTTATAGTCTTTGGTAGACTATCAGGAGTACAAATCAATTGGAGAAAATCACAACTCTTCCCGCTCACGCCTGCGGTACAGGAGTTCTCATTGGATTATCCCCTTGAGTGGTGTCACTCGGAGCTTCGATACCTCGGAATCCAGGTGACTAGCAATAGGGAGGAGACCCTTCGGTACAATTATGGCACTGCAATCACCAAATTGACTTCCAGTGTTACACTCTGGATTTCTATGCCCCTGTCCATGGCGGGCAGAGCATCGCTTATAAAGATTATGATACTGCCGCGCTTTCTATACCTGTTCATGAATATACCCTATTATCCAGGCGCATTTTTCTTTAAAACATTGATGACTGAATTAATTCGGTTGGTGTGGGGTGGAAAGCAGCCACGGCTTAAATGGTCCAGAATGGCGCAGCCATATGACAAAGGTGGTTTTGACATCCCAGACTTTGAGATATACTACATGAGCGCGAAGGCGCATTATCCTTATCACTGGGTGGCACTCATGCCCTATATGCCTCAGATAGCGGCTGAGGATTGGGTAGCTCATCCCCTTCCTCTGAATGGTCTTATACATAGTCCAGGTGCTGCACTGAATACGCCGGTCACAATAGTAACGTGCACTGTGGACGATTGGAGACGAGTGGCGAAGGTGCTACGGGTCTCTCTGTTGTACTCGCAGAGAATGCCTTTGTCATATCATCCTACTATTGTGCTGTTCCAGGAAAAAGGGTTTCAAGCTATGTGCTGGGGTCTTGGGGTTGCAACCTGGGGGACTTGTTTCAAGCTGGACGATTTCGCTCCCAGGACCTTTTTTTTGGCAGTATCCGACCTACACCACTGGAAGTGTTCTATTATGTAAGGCTGAGGCAGGGACTGAAGGAGGTGCTGCCAGAGTATCCTCTAGAACCGGAGAATCTATCACCGTTACATGCTATGCTGGGTTCCACAGACGGTAGACACTTGGTCTCTAGTATCTATAGCAGCATCAGGACGCAACGATTGGCGGTTGAGAGGACAGCTCGAGTGCATTGGGGTGGAGGATACTGAAGAACAATGGAGTTATTGCTGTGGTATGACTGCTAATTTATCAGCTAGCTGCAGACTTAAGATCATCCACAATAAGATATTGCAGAGACTATATTACACACCTGCTAGGAAATTTTGATTTCGGTTGTCTGATAATGATAGATGCGACAGATGTCGGGCGAGTGGTGCTGGGTGCCTACATCTAGCATGGGAGTGTCCTGGTGTATGGGAATATTGGACCCAAGGGCATGCAGCCCTTCAGACTATGCTAGACACGCCTCTGAGTAGGGATCCGTTAACTATGTTGCTGGGATACACCATGCCAATGCCCAAAGGGTGTAGGAAACTCCTAGACATTGTACAATTGCTAGCAAAGCGGCGTTTAGCGTGCCGTTGGGGTAGGGGGAGAGCCCCGAAGTTTAAGGATTGGCTAAGGGATGTCATATAGTGCCAGGAGCAACACGCGGTGTATGCTGATCTGCAACCCCTGGCGTGTAGACCCAGAGACATATGGGGGCCTCTGCAGAGCTACCTCCTGAGTACTTCAGACCCGACTTCTGAGGGGTTGTCGCCTGAAAGGGTCTCTCAGGATAGGATAAATGATGCTACGAGGTAACTACCACGGCTTGGAGATGTGGGTATTAGCACCGTTGTTTTATTGTGGACACTATGCTCTGTGGGTACGCGTTGATCTTATTGCCCTAACGATTTGATATGTTATACATGTCTCCTGATATAACGCCCTGCTGAGGTTTTTTCTTTGCTACTCCTTTGAGGTGCATTTCATGACGCCTCTAAGATGTACTGGATCTTTATATGTACCTTGACATGTTCAAATGCCTGTTTTTCTACGACACAATGATGACTTCATATGATGGAACTCGAAGAACTGTACCTATGTCATTTCTTTTCCTGTTTTGTTTTATACTTGATGAAAAGCATAAATAAAGTTTTACAAAAAAAAATGTAGACTTTATGAAGTCCGTGTACTGTCAATGCAGTTATTACACGTCAAAGTTTCGGCCTGTTCCTGTCTTAAGCAATAGGCCAACTACATAGGTTGGGGTCAAGCCTTGACAGGGATGCCCTTCTGCATGAGAGAGACTTAGGGGGGAGGGTAGGATATAATGTTTTGGGGAAAAAGTAATAAACTTCCAAATATCATGTTGAGTTTGTTCTGCTAGGCAATCGGAGCATCGAAGGTCAGGCTTGCTTCAAACTATGCCTTGGGTTGTTCAGAATTATAAAATCCATACTTTTTATACTTTTTAAATCGTTTTTTGTATTGTATATCGGTCATCAAATAACAGTGCACCATAATGAGTGGTTCTCCCAGAATTCTGTGATCCGCTTTGATGTAACATAATTGATTGATAGAAAACACTCACATATGTGATGTTTTCAGACTCCAGACATTCAGGGCAACTTTACCTGGTTAGCATTCCTGGATTTAGGTTTTTCATTTTGAAAAATGCAACAAACATTGAGCAAATTCATAAAAAAAATGGAAATTTCTCCACATTTTCCATTATATCTTCCATCTGTAAAAGGATATTGATGTAGCTTTCTCACCAAAACATGTCCCCCCCAAAAAAACAACTTACATTATTATATACAGAAGTTATTTTTTAAACCATTCCCGGTCACAAAGGTGTACAAACAATCCTGCCTGTGAAAAGGTTAAGTAGTTACTTACAGAGCTGAACGTTAATAAACTTTTTTGTACAACTATTGAACAGAATTTAGAACCTCTTTTTAAATATAGCTACAATTCAGGGAAGCATCAATAAAGAATTTGTTGAACTTGATTGAGCATCTAGGAGTTGAATGAATTGTTACAGCAAAGGAAAACGTAGGATGTAGCATCTGCAGTGACTCAAGTTATTATTTATTTTCAAATAGAACCCGCAAAAGGACCGGATTTATGGCGATCGTTTATTTCAGATTCGGAAGGAAAACGACACATTCGTCTAAAATGGAAGGTAATTAATATTTTTCTGTGTGGGGGGGGGGTTGGGGGGGTGTTCAGGCAGGATTTCTCCTTCAAGGGGCTTACTTCTGTATTTATTCCCACAATTGTATTCTCTTAGACCAGTGTTTCAAAGTTTTGGTGTCCGTTTCATAAAGTACTTTCAAAATGATCCGGTTGGTACGGCACCTTAGAAACATTTTTAAGATTTTTAAATATAATCAAAGGTTTCCAATGTGTAGAGTGCTGTTGCTTTTTGTTATAGATGAAGAGGTCTGAGTACAACTAGCTTACTTGTCATTGAAAGACACATCTTTGCTTAGGTTTTATTTCCACCACAGTTCAGATTGTTCACTGTTTTAGAAGGTATTCTCAGTCATTATAGCCTTTCCAGTTGTTGGCCCGTGAGTTTCCTAAAACGTGTTTCTATATAGCAAGTAATGTAGTTTTTGTAGTGTCTAAGCAATGTACATCAGAGATAGTAATAGTACCTTGGTTAATACAACTCAGTTGTTTATTGTCCTCAGCATTTTAATGACTGAGTTTGCCATTCCGGGAATGGAACTTGTGATCTCCATGTTTCACACAGATGGAAGTATCGGGCACACCCTTCAACACCTCCTGAATTTAGAGAACAATTATAGAGAAAGTCAAACAAAATTGATGAATTAAATATAAATAAGGGAATACTTAATGACACCTGTGAAGCAATGCGGGCATAAATATCAGCACCATATAAAACGTGTTGCAACTATACAATGCAAAATAGTTAATTACCAACCATGAATAATCAGTTAATCCCTATTGAATGTTATCTTGCTTTGAGCAATCTTTTCTGATGGATACTTCTAATCGTAGATTCCTCACCTTTAGGCTAGATCTGGAGAATTCTTCACCAGTGGTTCTGTGTGCTGGAAGATGGTGTTGTGGGCTCTGCAATGATTCTTTACCACTCCCGAAGTGACACTTGTAGCCTCATGTAAACCTCACCCCTATCAGTTCCTTTCTTTCCTTGCCCTTTGACATAGATCTGGAGCTCCACTTCCAGCTTTGTCGGTCTGTCAATGCCCCATAAAACTTTTCACAGTGTGCTAGTGTAGGAGGCTGGCTTAGTGCTTAGTATATGATACTCACTTATGTAAGTGAAGCACCCTGCACTAATCCAGACAACACTTATGGTGATTTTAGTGGTCTTAGACAACCTTAGAAAGCTCTCTAAGTGGTAGCTGTGGAGAGCAGCCTTCAGGCTTATTCCAGATGGAGAGTAAAGCAGCTTGTTTTACCAGATCTTAATCTTATTGGTGTAGGTTAAGTAAAAAAGAACCACACAGTGTATTTATGAAAATAGGTATTTATTACAAGACACTCACTAACACATAACAAGATCTCCTACCCAGAGATATAACACAATGCGCATTATTCTTTACAAATAAAACAGGTGAGTGCACAAATACACAAAGGTCTCCAGGGGGAGACCAAACCATTTTCTAAAATAGTGGGATGCAAACCACAACTCAAGTCAAGACTGTACCCAGAATTTATTTATTTATTTATTTTATTTATTTAATTTGTATGGCGCGTTATAACCACAGGGGTCTCTAAGCGCTGTCTGACCATATTTACGTGATAGATGTTATATTCACTTGAAACCAGCTGTACACCTAAGGTCTACTCCATGCTTGTTTGAATAGTGCGGTTTTTAATTTTTTTCTGAAGGGAAGTAAATTACTCTCCTTCCTGAGCTCTGGATCCAATTTGTTCCATAGGGCTGGGATTGTGTTGGAGAAAGCACGGCCCCCCACCGTGGTCAATTTAAAGCGGGGCTGAGACAGGAGAGTGGCGTCCGACGAACGCAAAGTCCTACCCGGTATGTAAGGGGATAGTCGGGATTTTAGGTATTTTGGTGCTTTGCCATGCAAAGCCTTGTGAGCAATGCACATCCCTTTGAAGACAATTCTCTGACGAACTGGTAGCCAGTGTAACTCCTGCATCAGGGGAGAGGCATGGGCATTTCTAGGTTTTTTAAATATCAGCCGAGCTGCATCGTTCATGAATCCCTGTAGTTTGTCCAGCAGCCGCTGTGGCAAACCTAAATAAAGGGAGTTCCCGTAGTCCAGCCTAGCCAGAATTGTGGCTGAGACCACGTGTCTCAAGGTAGAGAATGAGAGTAGGGCCGCGATCTTCCTAAGTTGTCTTAACAAGCCTATACTGGTGCCTACTACGGTGGTAACTTGTTTTTCCATGGATAATTTATTATCCACATATAGGCCTAGGCTTTTGACTGCAACTGCCAGCTTTGGGGGTACACCCAGCTCCATTGGCCAAAATTTATCACTCCAAGGGTTACCCGAGATGGAAATGGGTAATACTTCCGTTTTATCCGGGTTGACTTTTAAGGAGTTCTCGGACATCCAATTGACTGTGGTTTTCAATATGTCCTGTAGCCTGGTGGGAGCTCCTGGCCCATCATCCAGCCGGATGATTATCTGGGTGTCATCGGCATAGTTGTACACTAGGCAGTCCATCCTATTCAGGAGAGCAATTAGTGGTTGCAGGTAGATGTTAAAAAGTAGTGGAGACAAGGCAGATCCCTGGGGGACCCCGCAGGTGATCGGAGCAGGGGTGGAAAGTAGATCCCCCAGCTGTACTCGTTGTGTCCTGCCCTGCAGAAATGAAGAGAGCCATGCATGTGCTGTACCCACGACGCCAAAGGATCTCAACCGCGACAGAAGCTGTTTATGGCACACGGTGTCAAACGCCGCGGAGAGATCCAATAGTACCAGGGCGCTCGGTGTTTTTACATCAGCTCGCATCCTTAGCTCATCCAAAATGGATAGCATAACTAGTTCCGTGCTGTGATTAGCACGGAACCCTGCCTGATTAGTCTCCAACAGGTTGTTACTCTCTAGATGGCCTGATAATAGAGCTAACACATGCTGCTCAATTACCTTGGCCAAGAAAGGCAACTGGGAGATGGGCCGAAAATTTTTCAGACATTTTGTGTCTGCTCCAGGTTTCTTCAATAAAGGGATCAGGCGAGCCTCTTTAAAAGCTGAAGGGATCTGTCCAGTCCGGAGAGAGGTGTTCAGTAGGTGCAGAACCTCTTCCTCTATTCCTGGCATTGCCATCTTGAATATGTCAGGCGGGCAGGGGTCCACCAAGGAGCCTGATTTGACTCGGCCTGTGATTTTAAGTAATTCCTGTTTGGAAATAAGAGATAGCTCAGCTAGAGATGGAATGTTTAGCGGGCCAGTGAGGTCCGGTATGTGCGGACATTCGAGGGGTGCAGAAGACTTGGAAGCGCTGGGACCCAAGGACCCACCCGAGGTAAGTAGCCAGGAACCCCACGGAGGCCGTGTGCAGACGACAGCGTGCTCAATTCAAGTCAATGGGTAAGTCGCAGTTGCAATTTTAAAGAAGGAACCTTCCGGGTGGACCCTAAAGAAACCCTGTGGAAGACAGAAGGTTGGAGAGCCACCCCACCCGTGGGTACCCTAGGATCCAGGATACTTACACCAGGAAAGTCTGGTGCATAGGTGCGAATTGGCATCGGAAACCGCCGTCTAACTCAATGGAGGACTTCAGGAAGATGCCACTGGCGAAGAAGGTGAAAGTGTCCAATGGAACCCAAAGGTGGATTCAAGATGAGAAGTTCCTGCAAGCAGAGGCGACATAGACTATTCTACTGAGGCGTGACCAATAGGCACGGAAGACGATGGCCCACCAATGTCAGGTGATGCTGGAGCATTGATCTTGGAGCTGCAGCTGTATGGAATAGGTGATGCTGTGGAAGGTCAGGAGCCGATCACGAGCTGTACCATGTCGGATGTTGAGAGTTGATGGGTCGGTGTCCGTCAGGAGCACCAGCAAGCCTTGGCAACTGCAAAAAATGTAGCAAGCGAAAAAAGCTGCAGTGTAAGGACTAGCAAGGTCCAAGTGACTCGCCATGCACAGGTAAGTCGGAGCAGGCCCCGAGCAAGCACGGGAGCCCACTAGAGTTGAAGTAAACCCTCAAGGGAACCCACGGCCGGAGGCACAGGAGTTGCAAGAGGATCTCGAGCAGTTCACCAAAGTTGCAGGCCCACAGTGCAAGAGATGCGGTGAAGACAAAGATCTTGGTAAAAGGAGATGCTTGAGGCTGGAGCTTCTTGGAGCCTGAAGATCTCTGGTGAAGAGAGCCAACAAGCCTTGGCAACGGCAAGTCGATGCGATGCATGGGGGTTCGGTTCCTGCGGTTCTGACGAGGGATACTGGTCTCAAACTCGGTGAGAAGACAGTGCAGGCCTCAAGGGAGTTGTAGAACGACCACCTGTGTTGCTGAGCCTTTCGGAGTCTGTGGGAGCCCAGGATCAGCAGACCAGTCAGCTTTGTTGCGGTGCCTGCAGATGCAGGGAAGTGACTCCTTCCCTTTAAAGGAAATTCCTTTAGGTGTCTAGGATGTCCACAGGCCTTGGAAAGATCCTGTATGGATCACAGGCACAGACGCTGCAGCAGACGAATAGGACAACGGGACCAGGAGCATCAGGAGTCTTCCCAGTTGCAGTCTCTGTGTCCAGAGGAAAGTCTAGCGAAGTCCAGAGTGCCCAGACGGTCGAAGATGAAGTGGTGTCCGATCTGAATCTTGTCCCACGACGAATCGAGGGACCCAACCACTCACAGGTAAGCCCTCCCAGAGGAGGAGTCGGACAGTGGAAAGGATACTGCCATGTCGTTTTACAGTTTCGTGCCAGAGCCAAAGGCTCCCTGAACTCGTTTGAATTGGAGTATGCAAGGAGGGCGACAAATATGCCCTGCAAGCAGTCTCAGTGGCTCTGACAAGCTCCCTACCCTGCCCCAATTTACCTAACCCTGTCTGGGATGTGGTCACACATCCCTGTGAGAGGATATCTATGTTTCTGCCTTACCCTGCTCCAGCTTGGCTCAGCAGCAGGAGGGCAGACTCATGTCCGTGGTCTGCAGCAGCCCTGGCTTACTCTCCGGTTCGGTGTGGGAGGTATGTTTCTAACATGTTTGATACCAAACAAGACAGGGTTCGTTACAGCCAGTCTATAGAAGGTCATCGTGTAATGAAGCATGGCTGCTCTATGTATCTTAATGACTAATGCACTTAGAACCTGGGAGAATGGACTCCGACGGTTGTAGGGGTGTCCCGCTCACGCAGGTACCCTGCCTTCAGGATTGAAAGGCCGGCCTTAGGGCTGACTTGTGGGTTTTAAGTGCAGTGACCTCAGATATAAGCAAATTTATATATGTTGTAAGTGGTGCTAGCACCAGCTTGCACAGGCTGCAATGGCCGGCTTGAGGTCACAGTTTGAGTGGTCCCCTTTGAGTGGCAGAATACCTGCTTCAGCCCATGGGAGACCCCTGGAGTACCTGTGCCCTGGGTACCTTGGTACCATATACCACTGACTTAAAAGGAGACATCAGTTGCCAATCTGGGGTGTACCTAAGTACTTACCATGCCAGTTTAGGGGAGGAAGCACAGAGATTGGGGTCCTGATTAGCAGGATCCCAGTCGGACTAGTCAGAAACAGCACAACAACAGGCAAAAAGAGGGGGTAACCATAAAAGCCTGCAGCTAGAGAATAATGTCACCACCAAAAATTACAGAGGTAAGCCTGTGCCAAGACTGCGGGAAGGAGATGTCGGTTACAGACGTATACTGTGTACTGTGTGTGTCTGCGGTGCTTGTTCCAGGCATGACTCAGAAACAAGTGTGCCCTCATGCATCCCAAAGCAGTTCCGACCTGGAAGGCAACGTGCTCTGTCGCCGAACACAAGAACGGTCCGCGATTGAAAAATAGCTCATGCTCCAAGTCGTGGTCCTGGTTTCAAGGTCACACCTGCGAAAAGTCCACTTCTCAGTCAAAGTCTTCTTGCAAGCCAGAGTTCAAATCTTCCCTCAAGCACAAGAAATCCAAGCTGGACTCCTCCCCATACTGCCACTTGACATCTAGCGGAAGGGCGTTAAGATAAATACATCCAGTGTTTTCTTAATAAAAACAGATTCCACAATTGGTTCTGGTGTGCCTCGAATTCCCCGAGGCAGTATTGACCCCACGGCAAAACGGCAAATAGCAGCCTTCAAAGAGGCCATGCTGCAGATCTTGGTGCAATTCTGGCTGCTTCTGGAGAACCTTTGTGCCCCACAAAGATCTTAAATCGGACTTCCGCTGGTGGGTCTGTCCCCGTGGTACTTACCTGGCCCTTACCGACTCTCTCTTGCTTCGACCCTGGCGCTAAAGCCCACAGGCCCATCTCCCTGCTCCCCTATTTGGTTAAGTTCCTTGAAGCTCATGTTGCTACATGTCTGTCTAACTTTATCGAGCAGTCTGACTACCTAGACCCTCACCAAGTAGGGTTCCGCCCTGCTCACTCTACTGAGACAGTAATTCTAGCAGTACTGGATGCCCTGCGAGGAAATGCTGATAAAGAAATCCCTCAGGCTTTGGTCCTTCTGGACTTCTCAGCTGCGTTCGACGCGGTTGATCACGCCATCTTAATGGACCGTGTCGAGCAGGCCGGCATCCGTGACTCAGCCGGCAGCTGGATTAGGTCCTTCCTCAGCGGTCGCACTCAAGCGGTACGTGATAAAGGCTCTTAAATCAGGTTTAGTAGAAAGAGCAGGTTTATTGATACAACCATCAACAGCAAGGCACAGCAACTGACTCAGTATTCAGAATGTAAACACTCCATCAATGATGTAGGACACACAGTGTTCTTTTAAAGAAACAGTAGCCGTAACACATCCCCTTACCAATATAAAAGAAAAGATAATTAAGATTTAGAAACAAAAACAGTATAAAGAAATCTGTATCTATACAAAACAACTGTACATTTCCTGGAACTTGTCTTGTCCTAGGAACTGTTCTTGAACTAACAAGAACACCATCTTGACTTTGGCTAGAAGAAGTACAGGTATGACTGGAATTATCAATAGGCACAGAACTACTATTAGTATGACTATTGAACTCGGAACATTTGGCTAACCTTGACATGTTCCAAGTGCATCCATTGTCTAAAGTCACAACATTTTTTCTAATAGCAGTAATGATGAAAGGACCACTGAAATTGGAAGTACCCTTGTGACCACTTTTTGGCTTCTTCACAAGAACACAATCCCCTATATTCCATTTCCTAAATTTGACAGCAATCCTATCATCATAACGTTGTTTATACTTCCATTGATATTCAGCCAACGCATCTCTTCTTCTCAATTCACTTTCAACACTATCATCACAAACTCTCTCCGGGAGCCAAGCTGGGTTGAGTTTGGAATTAGCTAATCTCCCCCTCAATGCTTCAAAAGGAGATTTTTGCATGATAGCATTGGGAACAGTGCGATGCGCCCACCAGGTCTCCCTCAACACACTACTGAAAGAAACCTTAGACTGCAAAGCCCTCTGCGCACAACTTTTAACAACTCTATTCATTCGCTCAGTAAGGCCGTTCGCCTGAGGCGAATAAAGAGCTGTCTTCTGGTGAACAATCCCAAGATCTTTAAGAAAACAGTCCATGTCATTGGAGGTAAATTGTACCCCATTGTCAGTAAGCACGTGCTTGGGCACTCTTTCTGACACAAACACATCCTTAAGAAACTCAATGATGGCTCTAGAATTTACCATTCCCATACATTTTGAAATCACCCACTTCGAAGTGTAATCCACTAGCAGTACCACACACCTCTCATGTGAAGGCATGAGTTCAAAAGGACCCGCTATGTCCAACCCCACCTTTGTCCAAACCGTGGTAGGAACTTCTACTGGAGAAAGAGGAGAAAGACTAGTGGTGTGCGATTTGTCATTGGCCGCACACAAATGTCAATCTTTCACAACAGCTTCCACCATCCGATCCATACTAGGCCACGAGTATCTCTCTCTGATGCGAGCCTTGGTAAGCTTCCTCCCCAGATGGCCCTCATGAGCCAGATTGACAACTTTCTCACGCAAATTCTCTGGAGGTACTAGTCTGTCACCTCTTAGCAAGTTACCTTGACAAAACGTCAAGTCATTTCTGACTGTCCAATAAGGCTTTAATTCACAATCCAGTTGATCATACCTAGGCCACCCTTTTCTGATGATATCTCTCAAAGATTGAAAAACAACGTCATTATCAACACAACTTGACCATTCATCCTTAGACAAAGAAGATTCCAGTACCCAATTTATGCACTCTAAATTACCTGAAAAACAATTTCTTTCAATCGGCAACCTTGATAAACAGTCTGCGGGATTGTTGTTCTGACCAGCAATATACTGTACACAAAAGTTAAATTCCTGTAGACCTTCACTCCATCTCTTTAATCTGGGTGTCATATGATCACTTTGATGACAAGAGAATATCTGAACAAGAGGACGATGATCCGATCTCACAAGAAACGGAATGCCCCATAAAAAGAACTTAAAATGATATATAGACCAAAATACAGCCAATGCCTCTCTTTCAACGCATGAATAATTTAATTCAGCATCTTTCAAAGCTCTTGAAGCAAAAGCTACCACAACCTCCTCCCCATTCACAATTTGAGAAAGTACTGCGCCTAGACCTTTAAGGCTGGCATCAGTAGTGACAACGGTTTTCAGTTTTGAATCAAAGTGACCCAAAGTGGGCATTTTGCCAATTTCATTCTTTATCAAACAAAATGCTTCTTCACACTCACTAGACCAAGTGAATCGTACACCTTTTTTCAAAAGAGATCTTATAGGCTCTACAATGCTAGCGAAGCCTTTAACAAATTTGGAATAAAATTCCGCCATGCCCAAAAAAGACTTGACCTGATCTTTATCTTCTGGAGCTGGTGCTTTAACAATACTCTCAGCCAATTCTAATTTCGGTTGTATCCCTTTCCCAGAGATTACATGACCAAGATAAGTAACTGAATCTAAACCAATCTTGCATTTCTCTTTCTTAACTGTGAGTCCCTTGTCAGATAGTCTATTTAACACCGATCTTAAAACAGCATCATGTTCTCTGGCATTCTCTCCATACATCAAAATGTCATCCTGGAAAAACATAACATTATGTAAATCTCCAAGAACCATTTTCATCACCCTTTGAAAGCAAGCAGCAGCTGAGGCTAACCCAAAGGGCATTCTCAAGAATCGATAAGCACCAAGGGGTGTAACGAAAGATGTTAAATGCCTAGATTCTTGATATAAAACAATTTGGTGGTACGCAGAAGAGAGATCAAGAACACTAAACATGTTCGCTCCCTTCAAAATACTAATAGACTCAGAAATATTCGGCAGGGGTTGTCGATCAACCCAAATACATTCATTCAGCCCACGCAAATCCACACACATTCTTACCGCTTTTCCACCATCTTTGGGTGCCAAAACTATTGGACTTAACCACTCTGAAGATTCAATTTCTTCAATCACCCCTAATTTCAAAAGTTTCTCAATCTCCAATCTCAAAGGTTCAACCATCATATTAGGGACCTTTCGAAATTTATGCACACATGGTTTAGCAGATTTTTTTAGAACAATCTTGTGTTCAAATCCCTTTAAACAACCTAATGTATCTGAGAACACTTTAGGAAATTCAGAAAAGATATTGTTGAAATCAGATACAGTGTTAACTCCTTGAGGAAGAAATGAGGAAATTAAATCTTCCATAAAAATCACTTGATCATGAGGATTTTTAGCACAGGGATTAAGGATTATACCAAAATCATGTTGGTGTTTCCAGCCAAGGAGATTGTCTCCTCTCACAGCTACATAAACGTTGCCGGTGATTTCTTTACCTCTGAAAGAAATCTTAGCCACTGTATATCCCAAAATGTCAATTTTTGAACAACCATAACTTAAAGGAGCAATATCTGGAGGTAATAGTTGAACATTTTCTAAGCCAACAACCTCATCCCAAATTTTGTTACCTATTAACGTAAAAGGAGATCCTGAATCTGCCATAAGTTTGAACATATACTTGGCAATACCTATATTACAAAAAGGCATAACAATCTTTTCAGAATCAACACTCTCCCCAATATCCTTTACATTTGAAACAACTACAGTGCGTACAATATCAGATACATTTTCATTAGATTCTTTCTTTTTGTTGGATTTGCAAACACGAGCATAATGACCCTTACCCCCACAATTGTTACAAATACTATCTCTTGCAAAACAGTTTGGATAATTAGAAGTGTGAGAAAAACTGCCACACCTGAAACAACGCAATCTTTGATTAGAAAATGAGCGTTGTTGTCGAAAATCACATTCTTTGGATAAGGAAGACTCTCTATTAAATAAAGGACGACTCTCTTGATAACTCTTTTGAGATGACCCATTCTTTTGGGGCAGTTTGTTTTTTACATTAGCTGAAACTTTAGCAATAGAATCAGGTGAATCTTCTAAAAACCCATCTTCTTCGAATCTGTGCACAACATCTTGATTTTTCTTTTTAACCTCAATAGCAGTGTGAATTGCTTCTTCTTTATTTTTTCTAATCTCTTTAACCCATGTAGAGGTATTCTCCATGCCTTCTACAATATCCATAGCCTCTTTTAAAGAAGGGTTCTTAGATAATAACTTTTCTTGGACTCTTGTGCTGTTCGTGCACCTCACAAGTTGATCTCTCACTAATGATTCAGCTAAATCCCCAAAATCACACGTGCGTGCAAGAGTCTTTAAAACAGCTACAAATGTACCAACACGTTCAACAGGACCTTGTGCACGAGTGAAAAATCTGTGGCGTTCTAAGGTAACATTAATTCTGGGACCAAAATAATTCTCTAACATGGACATAGACATCTCAAAAATGTCAGAAGGTTCACCATCAGCACCACCCACTGGTATAGTGTCCATGCTATCATAGGTGTGCCTACCCTCAACCCCTAAATTATGCAATAAAATTGCTTGTTTTCTGGCAGCCGAGAACTTTTCTCCACCAATTGCCACCAAATATGAATCAAAAAGATTCCGCCACCTTTTCCAAAGGAGAATAGGCTCTCCTTCTTCAGAGGGAAATGGTGGGGGTTGTGACATACTGGAAGTAGAAGTCATGTTGCACAAGTAACTAAATAACCAGAGTAGATAAGAAAATAAAAGGTCAGAAATATTATATAAATATATAAATTACATCTCAATTTACATCCCAATAAAGAAGAAATTTCAATGTGCTGTCGTGCACATCGACGTTGTAGAAGTGGTAGTCCAAAAATACACTGCTGTATGTATCAGAAATATTATATAAATATATAAATCACACCTCAATTTACAACCCAATAAAGAAGAAATTTCAATGTGCTGTCGTGCACATCGACGTTGTAGAAGTGGTAGTCCAAAAATACACTGCTGTGTGTATCAGCGTTGTTAATTTAGATAAAATGCGTTGCTGCGCATTAGTGTTATGGTTTCCAAGGATACACTGCCGTGTGTATCAGCGTTGCGAAGTTAGAGCAAAATGCGCTGCCGTGCGCATCGGCGTTACTATGGTAACCAATTGTCTTTAAAAATGGCCGCTGTTACGACGTGGTTTGCGTGGCAACGTGATGCTGCTGCACGCGAGGTCAAAGTTCTACAGCACGCATGAAGAGCAGGAGAGCGAGCAGGATGGCGAGTACACAGACGCTGTCACACACGCGCTGCCTCACACGCGATGGCACACGCAGCTTGAGTCACACGCGATGCTTTGCCTCAGGGTTTCAAAGGAAAACAAAGTGTAACGGTAAGCGCCGAACAGGCGAAGAAGATACCTGTTTTCCACAACTTTGTTTGTTCTAGGACTTCAGCGCGATGTCCAAAAGAGGCCCGATTCTCTCCGATGTAGAACAAAGGCACAGTATAACTTCTGATGCCATCCAAGATTAAAATTAAAAGAGAACAGTCAGCCAAACTTACATGTTCAGTCTTAGCAATCCCAGAAAGTGTAGAAAAAAATTATTAGATAAATCCAAGAAAAAGTGTCTGTAAAATATCAATCCAAGTTGATTAAAACCAAGTCCACATTGAATATCCAGTGTCCAAAGTGTAATCCAGTGCCCAAAAACGAAATTTGAGCAAATCCAAGTCCAAAACGAAATTCCAATGGTAGGGGAGTTGATGGTTGTAGATGCTTGTCCCCAATCAAGCCTTGACCCTCGTCGCCAGTGATAAAGGCTCTTAAATCAGGTTTAGTAGAAAGAGCAGGTTTATTGATACAACCATCAACAGCAAGGCACAGCAACTGACTCAGTATTCAGAATGTAAACACTCCATCAATGATGTAGGACACACAGTGTTCTATTAAAGAAACAGTAGCCATAACAGTACGCTTAGCCCCTTTCACTGCTCCTAGGCTATCCACGACATGTGGGGTCCCTCAGTGATCCTCACTCTCCCCTTTGTTGTTCAACTTGTATCTGCTACCCCTGATTCAGTCCTTGAAGGAACGAAAAACTATCATTTTTAACTATGCAGATGATCTCCAGTTGATCTTTACGATAGACGTCCCTTGAATCAATCCGGGAATTCCAGGGCACCAGTGGATGGACCAAAACCATCTGAAGCTGAACCCCGGCAAGATCGAGCTAGTCTTGAACGGGAGTAGCCAAAGCCTCTGGGGCCCACACTATTGGCCTACAGAACTTGGCTCTCCCCCCATCCCATCCCCCTCTGTAAAAAGCCTAGGGGTGATCATCAACAATGACGTATCTTTAAGCACTCAAGTGGGCACAGTAGT
Organism: Lissotriton helveticus; assembly: GCF_964261635.1. Classification (NCBI taxonomy): domain Eukaryota; kingdom Metazoa; phylum Chordata; class Amphibia; order Caudata; family Salamandridae; genus Lissotriton; species Lissotriton helveticus. The sequence continues at coordinate 460,131,207 of NC_136059.1, read as the reverse complement.
CTCCACCTGCTTTTCCAGCTACGCAGGATCACGAAGATCAGTCGCATGTTCACCCACACGGCCCTGATTCAGGATTTGATAGCCCTAGTACTATCACACCTGAATTATGCTAACTCTATATACTTGGGCCTACCGCTCTACCTCAGCAAACGCCTCCAGCTAGTCCAGAACCAGGTGGCTAGATTAATCCATCAGCAACCAAGATGGCAATCTGCTAGACCTCTGCTAAAAAAACTTCACTGGCTCCCCATCCCCCAACGCACAGCATTCAAGATGGCCTGTATCATTTTTAAGTCTCTTCACGGCCGCAGTCCCAAATTCATCAAATGCCTTCTACCTAGGTACACCCCTTCCCGCAACCTTCGTTCCGCCAACCTCCAACTTCTGGCCACCCTGTCTTTTAAGGTACAACGTCAGGGTGGCCGCAGGTTCGCGACTTTGGCTCCCAGACTATGGAACTCCCTTCCGTTAGAAATCCGATCCTGCAACAACCTCCCGAGCTTTAGGAAAATGCTCAAAACATGGCTGTTTACACAGGCCCACGTGTAATTCCTCCAAGGTCCCGGCACATGTTAGAGCCAGCGCCATGAAACCTCCCGGTGAACCTGCGCTGTACAAGAAATTATTAACATAACATAACACCAGTTCCTTCTGTACAGGCGCCAACTCTGAAAACGCAAGCGCTGATCAGTGATCGGATCCTTACGGCAATCTCTGATCCCAACTTGACATTGGCTCAATCCCGGCCTATTTCACACAATTAAATAACAAAAGTATAACTGGTGGTTATGCAGGCAGATTCCATACAAGTCCTTGCCCCAACGTCTGTACCAGCAGAGTATTTGCTCTATTTTTGGTTCTGATTCGGACCCAATGCAAGAATCAGCCAGTGTTCTTCAAGACACTGATAATTTGAAAGGGTACATGTTGCTACCCACTCTCAAAGCTGAGGGTTCCTTTTATGCAGACGTACAGTAAGCTGGACACATCTTGTGAAAAGGAGCTAGAGTCACGGACCACCGACGGAAGAAAGCACTTTATTTGGAAAGCTGAAGCACTAGAATGGCACTTGTCCACTATAGATACAAAAACAAACATATTGGCTGCTCTTCACCCAGGGCTAGTTTCATCTGAGCTGTTATTGCCATTAAATGAAGACTTTAGTGATGTCCTTCTGCCTACTTTAATGATGTCCTTATAGCTAAGCCTTGTTCATACCCGTCAGTTAGTATTCCTGTGACTCGGTTCCTGTACTTCCTAACTTAGCACCCTAAACAGGAGAGACTGTTTGTTAAATTTTCAACAAGTAAAGTTGATACAAATTTCTTTTCTGGCAACCCTCCGGATATAGAATGAAAAATAATTGATGCTATTCGGAAAAGATAATGTTTTATTTGGCTAAACTAGCACTGATCTATTAATGCAGTTTGCCTTCTAAGCAGTATACCCTTGCCCTGTCGGACATGTCCTGCACCATCTTGCTGGCTATCCTAGAGGACCTCAGGGCCTCACTAGGCCAAAATATACATGATGGTCAGAACACAGTATGTATGTGCTGCAAGCTGGTCTGGACACTACAGACTTCCTTCACAGAGCTATTGGCACTGGTGTCACACTCAGAAGCCATGCCTGGGTTTTCTGAGGCGTACAGCTGTCCTTAATGAACATGCCCTTCAACAGCTCCAGGCTATTTGTAGAAAGGAATGATTTATCTCTAGAATGATTCAGGGATAGTCAAACCACAGGGCGATCTTAGGACAATTGGCATGTGGTAAGCAAGTTCTTGATCAATACAGAAAAGTCAGACTATTCCAGGGGACTAGCTTACAGACAATACCAGCGTGTATCATCTCAACAGCCAAACAAGTCTTTTCTAGGCCACGGATGTGGCACCAGCAGACACCTTTCATTCCAGCAGGGATAGCAATTCTCCAATTCTTCCTACCATGCTGTAGCTGTTATCAAGCTGATTTAGTTTACCCTCTCAGGCTCATGTATGGCCCATAGGTGACATGGTCCACCTTAGTTGGAGATTCGTCATGTCAGACAGGTGGGTCTTACAAATTGTTCAATGGGGCTTAGCCCTGCCCTTCACCCCACTTCCCTCCCACTCTGACGTGGCTTTTATAAGAGCACACCGCAATTCTAATACAGAAAGTTATTCTTCTGTTGTCCAGGGGTGCTGATGAACAGTTGCTGGACCCGGAGAAGGTAGAAGTATGCTACTCATGTTACCTCCTTTGACCCGAAGGAGGCTTCAGGCCTATTTTGGTCCTCAGCTGGCTGAATGGCTTTTCAGGAAGGACACATTTAGAATGTACTCATGGGCTTAAATCATGTTAGCGCTGCACCCAGGAGACTGGATGGTGTCCTTGGACTTGCAGTGCTCATATTTCCATATACCTGTCCTGCATTTCCATAGTTGTTATCTGCAGTTAGGTGTGGGGCGAGAACACTTTCAAATCACTATACTCCCCTTCAGCCTTACCTCAGCCCTTTAGGTGTTTAAGAAAGTATGAAAGTGATGGAGGTGATTGCTGCACATCTTCAGAGGTTTGGGAGGATATGTATTCCCATGTGTGACTGGCTACCAAAGGCACGCTCAACACACATTAGTAGACCAGCTTCAGATGATGAATGAACTCCTGAAATCATAGGGATTTACTATCAATGAGCTAAAGTCCCAGAATGGTAAAGCAAGAAAATGCTCACTTTCTAAAATTGGTATTTTCAAACACGCAATTTAAAAACTAACTTCTCTAAAAGATATATTTTTTTAATTGTGAGTTCAGGGACCCCAGATCCCAAATCTCTCTGTCTTCCCAGTTGGAAGTTACTCTTGTAAGAGGTTGCAAGGCAGCTTCAATGATAACCTATGGGAGAGATAGCCCTTGCAATAGTGAAACACAAAATTGGCAGTATTCCACTATCAGGACATGTAAAACACACCAGTCAATTTCCTACCTTTTAAATACACTGCACCCTGCCCATGGGGCTACCTTGGACCTACCTTACATGTAGTAAAAGGGAAGGTTTGGGCCTGGCAAGTGGGTGCACTTGCCAAGTCAACATGGCAGTTTACAACTACCCTCACAGACACCGCAGTGGCAGACCTGAAACCGGTTGCAGAGCTACTCATGTGGGTGGCACAATCAGTGCTGGAGGCCCACTAGTAGCATTTGAATTACATGCCCGGGGCACACCTGGTGCACTTTACAGATTACATATGCACTTTAGCACTGGTTAGCAGTAGTAAAGTGCACAAAGCCCTAAAAACAACAAAACAGGCCAGAAAAAAATAAGAGGAAGGCTGTAAAAAGTTTGGAATTAACCCTGCAAAAAGGGCCAGGTCCAACACAACCACTTCCAGCCTAAAGCCAAGGCAGACTAATCAATGCCTTGATGGACTTCCCTGCTTAGGGTGATAGAACAAGGACCCTGGCCCGCAACAGCAGGGCCACGTTCCAGTTCTACGCCTCTCTGAACCCAGTAGTATTCCTCCGTCCATACTCTCAAGGCCAACTAATCTAACCAATGGGGAATCCTTATACACAACTGTAGATGCCATCTGTGCAGCACCTAACCCCACTATGCTCACAGATGTCTCCCACCCAATAGGCAGACAGTACCACCGTGGCCAACACAGTGGTGTGGCCCATTCCAGTCCCGGGGTGTGACTGCTGTCCCCAACCCAAGGGCAACTCGGTCCACCACGGTAAGTGACAAGAGCCAGGCCCCTGGCTTTTCAGGGCTGTCTAACCTCTGTGGTTTTTCAGAGTGGGGGGTAGACCCAGGTGACTGCCACACTTTGTCTACTCTCCCTCCCACCAGTTTAGGGGTGGCATCCTGAGACTGGTCCTCCAGCCGAGGGCCTGTACCCTTAGGCTAGACAGTGGTGGGCAATCCCTCACCCTGCCCCCCGCCCCTGTACCCTGCACTGCGGAGAGGTACCCTCAGAATCCAGAACTGTGAAGAAACTTGTGGCAACCATCCGGCACAATTCTCCCACCAGTTCAGAGGTATGACTTCCTGTGCCAGATCCCCAATCCACCTCAGGGACCCCGCGCACCTCTGGAGCTACCTCATATGCGTGAGCCCACTGGTGTGTGTCGCCTCCCTCCTTGAAATCAGAAACCAATTCTCTGGTGTGTGAATCTTTTCTTCAGTACTGGACATAGTACTTTCGCTGCCACCATCTGTACTGGACTTGGCCTTGAAATCCAGCTCATTTAAGCTCAACTACTGAGCTAAAAGTGTCTTTCCTTGCTTCATGGCCCATTTATCTTTCTCTTCTGCGTTTTGCAAGCTCCAACTGCAGCTTCTTCTCATGCTGCCTGGCTTCACGCATGTCCTCAGCTACTCTTGGGACAGAATTTTACAGAAACACTGCTGCCTGCCCTGGAGGGTACCTCCCCCCCCCCCCCCCCGTCAATATATTCAGTAAATCAAATATTTCACCTAAGTTCAGTAAAGTTCTGTTATCCCTTTTAAAAACAAACTCCAAGAAGATTGACAACACATATTGGCAAACTGGTTTCCCTAAAAGTGCCTACAGGGTGATCCTTTATCAGAAATGATGGAGAAGACTTGGTGATTATTTGAAGCACTGCTTCTTTGGCACTGACTTCTGGCCAGGATATGACTGGCCAAAAAACAAAGGAGGGTTTGGGCTCTTAATCAGCACGGCTGAGCCCTGTTCCAACAAAAACAACAAAACGCCAATGCTGATGCACAATTTTAACCTTACACCCGGTGTATTGAAATGAAACAACTTCACCATAAACCTCTTTTTCCATTTGATTTAATCAAAATGTATTCTAGGAATCACCAATATGAATCAACAACCAAAAGTTACATACAATTTAAAAGTTTTTAAAAAACCAAGCTCCCATTACCCACACTCTTTTTTTTATAGCATCCTTTCACCCATACACACTTCTCTTTTACACACCCTCAATACACCCCTCTCTGTCAGCCTATTCAATCATACATTCATTACACTCCCCTCACATACCAGCACACCCATACCCATCCCTCCTTTCAATATTTAATAGTTATACAACTACAAAAAATAAATCCAATGTACGCAATAGCCAAACAGAATACAATTCTCAAAATACAAAACTTTCAGTTTTTGACACTAATTTGAATACTTGATTGGCCACAAAAAAGTCAACGCGTTTCAAACATACGGGGTTCCACATACGGGGTTCTCTTCAGGACCCAAAAGCTGGAAAACGCAGAAGAACTGTGTCTTAGTTATTGACCATATTCCAAAGAGGCACCCCTATCTCTAATTGCCTCCTCTCAAGAAATTTGCTTACCTTATTCTATACTGCGAGATCAGCCGATCCCTGCTGTACTCTCAAACCCCAGTCAATAGTATACTCCTGCAGAGACAATCATACCATATCAGTCATGAATCACCAGTACCTAGTATTGTCAGTCCAATCTACTCTGTGTGTATTATTCAAAAGTTTTATTACTTTTTTATCGGCAATCAGTTGAAAGCCGGAAGGTCAAAATCACATCTTATATTTCCAGGCGTGAATCCTAGGTGCCACAAGAAAAACACAAGCAACAAGAATTGCCCATTAATTTCAAGAAGGGTATTGCACTGCAATGTGATGCCCAGGTAGGGAGAGAGTGTAGCCTGTACCTGTTTTCAGTTAATTTTCAGACCGCGGGTTCTTCATTTAGTTTGAATTTAATGCGCCTCGCTTCACGTTTTCCTGTAATATGAATGCTGAATTTTACCAATTGCTCTACTTCGCGCTTTGAGAACAAACTCTAGTTCGGGGCACGTAACATAATCTCGCTCGCATATTCTTGAAGCAACTTGCATGTTTCTAATGGCCTCTCATAAGCAACGGTTCCAATTGTGCTTGATTCTTACCTTTAAAACAAGACTTTTCTGGCGCAATGTCAGTCTTCCCGGGTCGCATGGGAGCATAGCGGAGACCGCCAGGGAGCTTAGCGGTGACCGCTAACGGAAGCGGAGATGATTTAAATGACAGCGGGAGCTCCAGTTGAGCGTACTCCCACTGAACTATGGAAGTTGTAGTGTAGGCTTAATAGAGCCTTCAATGAAACCGATTTTATCACAGTCTTTTGTTGTTAAACATACTTGCACAGTGTGCCGGCCTGCCAGGCACGCTAGACCCTTACGTGAAATAAAATTGATGAATTGTGCAAAACCAGGGGGAATGGAAGTGGCTCGGAGAAACAGTTTCTGATGTCTCTGCAGATCTAATGAAAGCAAACCTGATAAATACATTTGCTGTGTACGACTGATGCCTCACAGTTTGTATCTGAGAATTCGTTCAATCCATCTACTGCTATATTGAATTTCACAATCAGCATTGCTTCTTGTTGTATTAGTTTGAGATCCAAATCACCACCTCTACAATTTTGCTCTGTCTTTGAAATTACTGTCCATCTCAATTCCTTCTTAGTATGTGCGTTCAACCTCCAATGGTTCACTAATGGTGCAGTTTGGACATTTTTCCGGATCCTTGATTTGTGTTGGGAAGTCTGTACCTGAGTTCCTGATTTGTTTTGCCTATGTACAACTTCATGCAGGGGCTAAGTACCCCATATACCACGTTTTTGGACGTGCAGTTCGAAAAAGTCTCATGTTTCCAATTAATTGAATTATGAGAGAACAAATTCCCCTCAAGGGTTGATTCACAACATATGCATGAGCCACATTTATGATGGCCCGACACTGGGGGCAGGCCTATGAAATCACAGAGGGTACTCGCCTTTGTTTTGGTAACGCGGCTCTGACTACTTGATTTGCAATACTCCTGTCTTTTTTATAAGCAAAAAGTGGGGCTGAAGTCAAAGACTGATCTAGATTTTTTACCAAGTGCCAATTTTGATGGATCACCTTTTTTCAACCTTTTACATGTTGGCATGTAGGATGTATTCGTCTTTAAAAGAGCAATTCCGCCTTATACGTAAAAATTGGCTGTACGGCAAATTTTCTTTAAGACTTGTTGGGTGGTTGCTAGTGAAGTGTAGTGCTTTATTCCTATCTGTTGTTCTCTTGAATAAGGTTGTAACCAGACCTTCGTCTGCTGCATACACTTCCATATCCAGAAATTGCATTTTTTGGTTAGAATGGTTCATACTGAATTTTATATCGGCTGTCCTGCTGTTTAACCAGCCATGAAACGAAAGAAGTTGTTCCTCATCTCCCGTCCACACCATAAAAATGTTGTCTATGAATCAAACCCAACTCCCAATGAACTGCACAAAGGGGTTGTTGTTGTAGATTAATTTGTCCTCATATCTAGACATATAGAGCACTGCCAGCTCTGAGGTGAATGATGGACACCCCATAGCTACTCCTTTTATTTGAAAATGAAATTCTCCATTGAAGTTAAAGTAGTTCTTTTTCATAGCAAAACTGGCCAGTTCCACTATAAATTCTGTTGGTATTCTCACTTGTTTAAATTGTATGTTATTGTTTGTTGTTGATTCATATATGTGATTTCTAGAATACATTTTGATTAAATCAAACGGAAAAAGAGGTTTATGGTGACATTGTTTCATTTCAATGCACCGGTTATAAGGTTAGAATTGTGCATCAGCATTGGTGTTTTGTTGTTTTTGTCGGATATGACTGGAACAAGAAGTTACTGATAGCCCATCACAGAATGGCTCTAGGCCACTTTGTTTTCTTTCACTGAAATCACAGCATTTTTTCAGCATTATGATTGTCTGTGCTCCCCAACAGCTTCTAAATGCTCCTCTTGGCTCGAACCTGGCACTCCGATGACACCATTTATACCCCCTTCTACGGGAGGCCTATCCCACAGCTTAACATGCTCTGTTTTTGAGGATCCTTGCCTGGGGAAATCCTACGGTTTACTGCTCTCTGATGCCTCAGTATTGAAGATTGTTGAAACCTGTCCATCCAGGCACGCATTAATCAATTAATTCACCACCCGTTCATCTAGCCATCCATCTAGCCCCCAGTCAACTACTGAAGAAAGGGCATATTTAAGCACACAGTCACTCACTCACGCATTCATTCACTCAAAAATTTCTCCAACCCTTTACTTTCACCCTGCCACTCGATGACACACAAACTCCCTATTCAGAGAAGAAGCACTATGACTAAATATGACCAGGCCTATTGGCTTTGCTAATGCTTATTTAATTTATAGGGTTAAATGGTAGAAAAACAAACTTTTATGATGTAAGAGATCGTCTTCAGCCCGGCTTGCTTGAATCCAGTGGCAAAGTAGTCCATCACCACCCCCTTTTGTACCGCTTTGTTCGCCATAAGTTGGCAGGGTATGCTCAAACGTGAGTCCCTTGCTCACTTTGCCACTGGATTCAAGCAAGCCGGGCTGAAGACGGCTGAAATTCCAGAAACTGGTCCTTGGAAGCTTGTTTCCGGTCGAGGGAAGGCATGGCTTGGCAGTTCGGGCTGGACTGTTCCCATGAGGCACAGGGTCAGACTGATTTGCATATGGCCATGTCTGAACTGGGGTGGCAGAGTGGGCTAAAGAACGGTGATGGATTAAACCCGGATCTGTTGACTGGGTGTGAGTGTTTGATTGCTTCAGATGCTCCGTCCATCACCACCCCCTTTTGTACCGCTGTATTACAGATGGGTCCCGGGCGACACTTAGTTACATGGATATATAAAGCCATACGGTCCCTTAAGCAACCCACCCTTTCACCCCTCCGGGAGAAATGGGAAACAGACTTCCGTAGGCCGCTTCACGATAGGGAGTGGACTCGGGCATTAGAATTCACTAAAAAAAGGGTCCCGTATCTATCGTTTTAAAAACATCCAGCTGCATATATTACACCAGGCATATCTTACCCCCGAAAAGTAACAAAAGTACTTTCCCGGAGGTTCCTTCACCTGTCCCAGATGCCTGGAGCCTAATGCCTCATTCCAGCACATGCTATGGGATTGCCCGACGCTCCACAGCTACTGGGACACAGTCAACAGCACACTTAGGATGGTCATGGGTCTCCCAGACCTATACACATGGGAAGCTAGCTCCCTTGGAATCTGCAAACGCCGCAAAAACATGAAGGTGGAAATACACTCTGCGTCCTTGTTTTTCCTCCTTGCTAAGCGATGCATCACTATGCATTGGAAAACACCGGGGGGCCTCCTCTAGCGGCATGGGTGGGTGCCGTTAAGAAGTGGGGCGCAGCTGAAGAGGGAATATTCCGCACAGAAGAGGTTAAGAGAATTCGTAAACATCCAATTTCTATGCCATGGGCCATGTTACTCGACTCCTTCACACAAGCAACACTGACGACGCTGGAGTCCCAACCTACAGGTTCCCCGGGGGCACTTGAGGCCCCTGCGACAGCCCGGGATGACTTGCAGAGGGCCGGGTCACCCAGCCGGTCGCAACTGACAGCCGTGAGCGGACCGTAACTACTTCTATATAGGGGTGATCTCCGGCACTTTCCCTCCCCCCCCCCTTCTCCCACCTGTGCATGCCTAACTAGCCACCCTGTCACAAAGCCTCAATCAGGCGACTACCCCCAAATGGTAGCAATAAAAAGACACAGTGCACCCCAGTTCTATACCCCAGGTTTGTTTAAGTTTTTATTACTGCTGGCATACCACCCCTATGACATTGTGCTAGCAGGGAGAGCACGCCTAACATCTCGGCATACAACAAAGACTGGCTCGTATGGGTGCTGACACTACCCCACCACTTGTCCCTTAGACCCATCATCGACTCTGAGGCTACGAGAGAGATTTTTCTTTTCTTGTGTATAACAATGCCATCATTACTGCTGTAATGTACGTAAATACAGAAAATGCCAATAAAATGTTTTTTTTTAAATGTAAAATCATTTGTCATTCTATTCTTTGAAAAGAACAATTATTTTTAATTATATCAATCCTGGAGTGTCATGGTGTAAATTATGTCCCTATTTCAAGTTAGTAAAGATCCTGCATTGTGTATCCCTTTTTTCTTTCCAGTGCCTTCAAATGGGCTTTACTTGATAATGAGGGAAGTGAATATCTAGTATGCTTGGTTGTCCTCACTTTTTGCTGAAGTGCTGATGTGCTTTGACTGAGTGTGCCGTGGGATCCTGCCAATCAGGTATCCAGGGCCTATGATCTTTCCCTAAAACTGCATTGGAGACCAAACCTAATTGGCACTCTCTGCCCACAGGTCGGTCCCTGGTAAATGGTACCACAGGTACCCAGGGCACTGTGACCAGAGAAGGCGTCTAATGGCTGCAGCACTTATTGTGCCACACTTAGAGGCCCTGTACTTTTACACTCACACACTGCCTTTGCAGGTGGCGTGTTTTGGTGCAGAACACAGTGAAGAGTCGATCTGGCACACAGCCCTGTGTGCCATGCCTACAGCCCACTGTCCTGGCACAGATCTGTCAACCCGCTCGTTGGATGCACTATACCAGTGGTGAGGGTACAGGTGCATGAGCCCTGTACCCCTACAGTGTCTACGTCAATTCTTAGACGTTGTACGTGCAGTGCTGCCATTAACAGTATATGGTACTGGGATTTTGTCATTACGAAATCCACAGTACCATAATGGCTGCACTGAAAACTGAGAATTTTGGTAGCAAACTTCTCAGCACATTAAACCCACACTGATGCCAGTGCGGGATTTAATTAAAAATGCACACAAAGGGCATCTTAGAGATGCCCACTAGTGTCCAGGCTGAGTGGCTGCTTTCAGCTGCCACCACCAGACATGTTTCTGGACCTCTGGGTTGAGACCCTGCTGCTCTCGGGTTTGTGAAACAATGCACATCCTCGGACGAGGTTCCAAGCCTCCTCCCCTTGGATGGAAAGGGTCCACAAAGGGGAAGCTTCAAAGGCTTGCCACCTTTGAGAGCTTTCCCAGGCTTTTGCTGCTAATAACAACTGGGGACCACTGGTCTGACCCCCACTTTGGGCGGGAAAACCAGGCGAGGAACACCACCGGTAGGGGGGGGGGGTAAAGCACAACTCTCAGTCCCCTCCATCTTGCAGTTGCGAGAACCAGCCAACTAGGGTGAGGCTTATGTCCACCTTCCACTGAAGGGTGGCATAATAGGGAGTGTACCCACCCCAAGGAAGAGACCCATTGGTCCCAACCTTTTACCTACCTGTAAAGCCCTTAAATCTAGTATTTTAGGGGCACCTCTGAACCGCGCTTCCTCAGACAAGAAACTACGAGATGAAAAGAAGAATAAGGAACAAACAGCCGTGCCGAAGCTAAGGAGAGGAGGATGCCCACTGACTTGTACCTAGCACTCCCCGGCCTGTCCCTACCTCGAACCTGCAGAAGCAACACTCCGATGTGTCCAGCAGCCTCAAGAACCCCGAGGACAGGCCCTGCCTTCGAAAAAAAGACTCTGTTTCCCGTGAACACCTGATTTGTTCACCAACAGACTCCAGCTCTGTCAAGATCCGCGACTGTGCACTACTCTGCACCCGACGCCCACGGCCTGAGTTGGAGTGGCCCAACACCACTAGGAGGTCTCCCCGGTGATCCAGACACGACATCCAGTGATCCCTGACCTGCCTCAAACCGATGCCTGCAGCCTCTAATCCGAAGATCCCCCCAACCACGACCAGGAGCTGGTAAGAAGATCCAATCGTAAAAGTCACCCCTGCACCCGACTCCCCACGGCCTTGGGTGGCCCAACCGACGGTGTCTAACCAACCCGCAGCACCCCAACTTACTTCCACAAGTGGTGGTCGCACCCAGCAGACCTTCGTCCCCGAGCCTGCAGTGTGTTTGCAAACCGGAGACTCCCCATTGAAAGCTACAGGACGCCCAATGCCAAAACAGCACTCTGCACCCGGCCATCCCAGTGCTGCTGAGGGTGCACCTTTTGTGCTGGCTTGAACCCCAATTTGTCCTGAGCTTAAGACCAGGAGCCTTGCTCCCACAACCTTGTGGCCTGCTCGTAAGCAGCCACCAACTGGAGGCCCCTATCCCCCATTGGATCAAATTGGCCCTCAGCACTCGGCCGCCCTAGTGCCGCTGAGGGTGTAACAAGGGTGCATGCTTGACCCTGGGGGACCCCTGAGCCTACCCCAGAATACCAACTCCCACAACCGAATACTTACCTTTGAACCGATAATCCTATTTTCGTCCATAGGATAACATTGACTGTTTTTCTGTGAAAAGTGAAGTGTGGAGTTGGAAAATCTATAAAAGTTTCTAAAACTGTAAAAAAAAAAAAAAAAAAAAAACGCTTTTACTTACCTGTTTACAGGAAATGTCCCAGTGCAGTATCCAGGTATACTGCGCTGTGTAAGAAAAGTAATCTGTAACGTAATCTACTTGACATTCTATTGAAAAGCCAATACAAAGTATATGTACAATATTTAAAAGCATTGCATTACTAGTAGTTCTACGCAATCAAACCAAAAGTATATATACCACTGCAATAAAAACTGTTTACAAACTGTATTATTACTGCAAAGTACTTATCACTTACCTGTGCCAGGCTTGCTTGGTTCTAGGAAATAAAATAACTAAAAGAATATTTTTATCCAAAACCAATTGGTCTGAAGTTCAGTCTTTGAGTGTGTGATATCATTTGCTGATTGATTGTGTACTACAAATGCTTAATGCTACCCTCTGATACAGCCTTACTGCTCGCCCACACTACCACAAATAGAGAGTAAGGTGTTCTCTACTTTTACTTCTGCCTACCTTTGGGGGTTCCACCGGCCTCACTTTGGTATAGTATATACAGAGACAGCTTCCTACAATGGTTTATGTTTTCGTCAGTACTTTCCCATGCTCCTCGGCATGTCTGCTAATCTTTCTGCCTTACTGTGCTCTTTTATTGGCAAGAAGCTGCTGTGATGAAGCCTTACATGCGTTGGAATCCCAGTCTATGCAGCATCTATTGATGCACAGCAGTGAAGACATTAATTTATCAATGTGTTAGAAATATCAGTGGTGAACAGCTTTCATTATCTAAGTACATACCTTCACATTAGTAGAGAACAAAATGAAATACCTCTAGCCGCAAGTGAGCAGAATCATCAGGGCTTAGACACGTGTTGTATGTTTAGGGTGCAAAGGCTATAAAAGTGTTAACTGTATTGACATGTCAACCAAGGAAGTTTAAGGGAATTTAAGGACAAAAAAATCAAACTATGAAAGTTACTCTCTATAGTCAACACTGTTAATTTTCAAAGCAATGTGAAATTAATTTTTGTTTCAGGAACTGGAGCGCTCTGATGCCAATGGTGCAGTGTTGGGGTACAGAATAATAGTCACAAGACGAATAACACGTTCCATGGAGATACACAATACAACTAGTACAAATCTTGATCTTATGCTCACAAACGATGCCTACGATATAAACCTGACTGCCTACAATAGTGCTGGTGAATCTCCAAAGTCTGTCTTACATATCAGTGCAAGCAACTCTAGAGGTGCGTATCCCGGGGAGCGTCTTACTTTATTTGAACCTTGTACATTTAACCTTTATTTTTACAAACAGATCAACTGTATTCAGATTGTCTGACAATTAAATCTCATCAGGATTTAAAGATAGAAATGTTATCTAATTAATGAATAATGAGAAGTCTGTATGAGTACATAATTTAAAAAATGTAAATGGTCGCAGACACAAAGTCAGAATCCTTTCCTAATACGTGTTTACAGCCCAAGTACCTCAAGAGGAGCCCCAGACTGCTTGAATGCTTCAGAGCAGTATTATAATTGCTACATTTATTGGGATAGAAAGCAGGACTTGGACCTGGTCAGGGGTGTAACACAGGCCCCTGTGGCGCAGGTAGGCCCTAAACACTTGGGGGGGACCCTCACCCCTTCAGGGAGCCCTCATTCAGCCCATTACCAATTAACTTCTGTGAGTTCAGAGCCCCTTATCATATTCTGCAGGGTGGTCCAATCATTTTGTGTTATGTCACAGAGCCTGGCTCAATGAGAGATAAATGGGGACCAAATAATTTGTACTGTGAGGGATAACAACATAAAATGGCTCCACTGTTCTTGGCAGGTTTTTTGTTCTCACTAAACCAGGTGAAATCTCATCTATTAATACACTCTGCTCCCCACTGATACCTATTTGAATACCGGAGACCAATTTGAAAAGCAAAACTTTGTGATCCTGAGGAATGAATATTCAGCTGACAAAATGCCTTTTTGTTAATTCTTTGACTTGTACCATTCCCAGGGTACTCCGCTAATTGTGCCCCTTGTCTTTTGTAGGTCTTCGACCTGTAAAGAATGTTCGAGCATTTCCCAAGGACAAACAGCTTTGGGTGGAGTGGACTGCACCCAATGCATCTGTGAAGGCGTATGTGATTGAGTGGTGTATAAAGTCAGACAACATTCCCTGTACCATGCAGTGGCAAAAAGAACCAAGTACTTCACAAGGAGCTTTTTTAAGGGGTAATTTTTAAGTTTTAAAGGGATTATTTTTAATTCAATGGAAGTTTGAGTTGGAAATTAAAAAAATTGCTTCCCTGCCAACTGTGCGTTTTCTCCACTGTTAGAAAGAAACCAAGCTCCTTCCCATATGTAATAATGCATTTTACAATATATGTAGAACTAAGTCATTTTTTGATTCCTATTGATAAGCTTAGCTAGCAGTGAATGGCTTGGGGCATGAAGTTCTGCCAAGATCCAGGGCACAAGCATTTTCGCCCATTCTGTTAGTGTGAAAAGTCTTGTATGGGAAGTTTCAGGTAGGTCAATCAAGGCTTTCCTCTGGGAAGCTAGCTGTCAAGCAAACACCTTATCTGATCGCACAGTAGTCCCCTAAGTACTCTGAAGCACACTCCCTAAATTGGTTATAGAGAATTTGAAAATGGGACAAGTGAGTCCTACTTTTATGTAATCAAAGCAAGCAGAAGATATGGATCTGCTGTCTGAAGTTTTACAATTGGTATGGGGTGGGTCTCCTTTCAGGTCCCCTTCCCAGGCTACTCTCCAGACACAGCCTGTGTTTTTCTGCACCTGGCTGTCATCAGTCACACTGAAGATTTAGCATGAGAAAGGTAAAAGGCTAGTCTCTCATAAATGACCCTTCTTTCTCCAAACAGCAGTATCTATATGGACCCTTGACATCTGGTGTTGTGGGGCCCCAATACCACGAACCCTCGAACTGGGAAGCAAGTGTTAGACTCTGTTTGGGGGACAAGGGGCAAGCAAGTTCTTCGGGCCGCAATCTGGGTGATTGAGGTGGTTTACCTCTATTGCCCAAAGTTCATCCTCTATGGCTCTTCAAACTGGGCCAAGTACAACACCTTCAGCTCTTGACTGCCAATGAAGGCTCCTCAGGTAGTGTGGGTGATCTTGAGCTCAGCACACAACTGTTATAAAGGATTGTCCAACTCGGAACTAGACTTTCAATTAAGAAAGAAAATGAAAAACTTTATTGCACACTAGTACTAAATATGGCACCCAGATATGTATACAATGCAGTGTAGTGTCTTCGCGCTAGAGTCCATTGGCGCCTCTCCCTTCTGTGGCCCTCCCTGGCTCTTGTATATTCTCTCTCCTTTGGGCACAATGTAGTAAGAATTGGTTCAGGTACAATTTCATCTCCAACACATCTAAGATAGCACATAGTTTATTAATCGGTTTGTCACACATTCCATGAGTCTGTAGATCAGGCCTGTTCTCAATGGTCACCCTGCTTCCTGTTGGCTTGGCTGCTCCCCTGCGTCTGGGCTGAGTGCAAACCAGTCTTCCTTTTTGGGGCTTCTCCACAGTCGCGTATGTGGCTGCTCTGCTTATCAAAGGTGTCTCAAGAGGGTGCTGGGTCCCAGCAGGTGTGGGTGGTGCAACCCCATCTGGGCTTTGTATATCCACATAGTTATGGCCACTTGTAGGCGAGGTTCTTCGCAGCAGGTGAGATGCCAAGTGGACCTTACTGACCGGGTGGTTGGGACGTCAGAGCTCAGTCTGGCCACAGCCGATTACTCGTTGTGCAGTGCCTCAGGAAATTATTTGATTTGCAGTGGCTCAGGTCATTCCACAGACAATTCTTGAACTGTGGCTCAGATCACCCCTCAGTCGATAACTTCAGGCCCTGCAGTTCAGGTTAAGCATTGTCTTCACAGTTCCTGCCAGGAATTGCAGGAGAGTCTGGAGCCTGCCGATTCCAGGGCGCACAGATCAATCTCCATACTCCTCTGCTGCTGCTGTAGAACTAGCATGCCAAGCTCACGCTTCAGCCGCCTGGCTGGATTGCTTTAGGATAGGTGATCAGCTATTGCAGCAAGGGATAGACACAAGTGATGTTCCCTCATATTTGGAAAGCTGGCTGTCAGGCAGATACAAACTCTGGTTGCTTGCACAGTAGTCCCCTGCGTACCCTGTGGAGCACTCCCTTCCATGGTTATAGAGAATTTGAAAATGGGACAGCAAGTGAGTCCTAGGTCTAGTGCGTCCTACTTTTATACAGTCAAAACATTTGAGAGATGTGGATCCACTGTCTGAACTTTTGGACTGGTGTAGAGTGTTTCTCCTTTCAAGTGTCCCTCACGGGTTACTCTCCTGACACAGCATTTGTGTTTTTGCTCCTGCCTGTCATCGTCCACACTGAAAAGTGAGCCGGCGAAAGATAAAAGGTTGGCCTCTCCTAACGAACCTTTCTCCCTCCAAAATGCAGTGACTGCAATCCTGCCCAAGCCCACCCCACCATCTATCAAAAGGTAGTGCTCCAATAAGGGCACTCAGCAGCTTCTCTCAGCAAAAGGCCTAATCGGATTTCTACGGGAGCATTGTCTCCTCTCTCCCCACTTCACTGACTCGGTCTACTTCCTTCCGCAATACCTGTCTGGGAAAACAACCTCACCTCGATCTTGTGCAAAATGCCAACCCAGGGGCAGCCATAATGCATCCCACATTCTCAGTCAAGTATTAATGTACCACACACTCACACACCATACAAGGGAACACATTTGTATACCATGCCTGGGGCATTCATGTCTCAACACCAAGTATCTTTTTTACTACTTGACTTTCAGAGCAGTACAGGGATGTACTGTAAGCTAGAAACTCATAACATGGTAACACTTAACATAATGCTCAGTAAGTCATTGTCCAGTCAGTGCTTTGGCTTTAAATATGAACATTGTAACATATGCACAACTAGTTATTGCTCACAAGACTCCTAAATATTTACAAGATAGCAGATGGAAATATTGTTCTGTAGCCGCTTTGAAAGGGATTTGCAGAAATATTTGCATCATGTACCATAATGAAATCTCCCACGTGAGGTACCTGTTTCAATTTCTATGCCAGCAGGCCCGCCCCTAAAAACAGTAACACTCCTAAATATTCCCATAACAAACACATAAAAGGCTCTTCACTTGTAAAAAGGTATGTCTGCTAGTTTTGTGAGATGGTCTCATGATAAAAATATCAAGCCTAAACAGCCTTTGTCAGTAAATGTTCCATTTCAAACCATTAGCCAACTTTATTAAAAGAAGCGAAACCTTTCTTTTTCACTATACTTCAGCCCAGCCAAATGACTTTCCCTTTGACACTTTTATTTAGATATAAAAAAGAAAGATGTAGCTTTTTGGTTTCACCTGGTTGGGTAGCAATGCCAGTGACCTCTTCAACACTTAGAGATGCATACTCCCATGGTTTTCACACAAGGTAAGCATCAGTGAGTAGTGGGAAACTGGTGACTTCTGCCCGAGCACTTGCTGTAAGGAAAATGGGTTATTAGGTGTGTGGCCTGCACAAGTAATGGGTCTGCACTTGTCCACCACTGGAAACCAAACACCCTCTTGCATTGCTTGACTCTCATAGGGTAGCATTGCAGAGCAGTCCAAAGCCTACTCAAGGGAGGCAGTGTGGCTAGTCTCCATTCACAGATGCACAATAATAACACTCAATAAATGATTGTGCAGTCTGTGCTTTTTCTTTTGAAAAAGGAAAATGTACATTTATTACGCACACACACACAACTCAATAATATGCAGCAATTTTCAGATATACATAAGCTGATGGGCAGGTGTAATCATTCTTACCCCTCCCAAAAGGAGGTCTAGATCAACACATCACATATCAGAAGATTCATTTGTATTAGAAATGCAAAAATGTAATATCACTTCGAATGAGGACATACCTAGTATTGGCAATAAAACATGTTTACTTGGCATGTGAGTGCTTGTCAGCATCATTACTTCATTCAAGCATTCACAAGAGAATATGCATATGCACGTGTAAGTCATTTGTGCCATCAAAGTTACTTTTAGCATGAAATACACACTTTTAAAATAGCCCCTGAGGGGAAAAGAATTATTATTACAACATTTATGCAATTCTAGTTCTCACCCCAGGGTGTTTGCAGCCAACAGAATACTGAACTTTACACACAGTCCCCAAAGGACATTACTTTGGTAAATGCGCATGTGTAATTACCGCCTTTCCCCCCTCAAGGGTGTATCATGACATGAAAAGCTCACATTAACCATTTTCAGACTACATCTGGTTGCAGCCATAATCCATCATTCCGAGCTGTTGAACAAACGTTCCAGCAGTGGGGGACTTCAAAACAAGGTAAAACCCTTGAAGGGTTATCTTTTTCCTGTACTGTAAACTTAAGGTGTGGTATGGGTGAATTTCTTTTGGTTGGAGTATGCGTTGCTCCTGCATCTCTTCCTACACTTGAGCACTATTCTGGTGGTGACCCACTCTCCTGGGGTCACCACAAGCCGCAAACGAGGGATTCTTTGTGAAGTTGCGGCAAAATTGAGAAGCTCCGCAGGTCATCATGGGGCGCTCATCGAGAGCAGGGTGAATTTTATAACCATGGCTGTGACGCTGGTTTCTTTGGAGTCTTCTTTTTGTCCAATTCACACAGCTTCGCACCGAAGCTTCTCTTATTTTGGGGTGCCAGGTCCCACCCAGGCACCCCGCAGCCTTTCGCCATGTTGGAGAGCAGCTCGGGGAGCCCATCCCCAGCTGCTCTCGCCGGCTTCCCACATGGCCAGCACACTTGTGTGCTGCTGCGGCAGCCGGTACATCTCTTGTGGTCTACCAGCTCCTGTGAGCAAACGCGCGTGTTGCAGCAGACTTCCAGGACACCAGCGGCGTGACGGCTCCCCCCCAACTCTATCTACTTCGTCGGACCCTGTAACGGTGTCCTGAGCCCACTAGCATATTTGTGGGGAGTGCGACGGTGCTCCCCAGCTTTAATTCTTTTGCTGGGGATGGGGTCCAGGGCCTGCTAGCACCTTCGCCTTCACAGCAACACTTCATTCGCCAGGGATGGGGTCCTGGGCCCACTAGCATCTTCGCTGGGAGCGCAAATGGGTTCTCCAGCGTTACTTATTTCAATGGGGATGGGGTCCTGGGGCCCTGCCTGACATCGCCATGGGGTGCGACGGGGCTCCCCCTCCATTCTTCTTCTCAGGGCCCAGGGAGTGGTCACTCTCATTTGCAATGTTTTGATTGTTTATGTCCTGTAGGCTTCCCTTCTTTTCTCGTGCTAGCTCCTCCCTGTGGCATGGGCCGTGTACATGTGTTCCTTCTTGTCTTGGTTCTTCCTCATCATTTTGCAATGCACTATTATTATTTTTTTATAAGCATTTTGGTATTATTCATGGACTTGCAATGTGCTTTCCTACTTTTAACACAGGCATACAGTCACTTATCGGCTGTCTCTATTGACTATAGTTCTTTATACCCACAACTGTAGTCTACGCTACTCCACGTCACTCTATACCATGCCACTCCATACCACACCACTCAACGCCACTCCACCCCACTCTGTGCTCCTCCACGCCACTTCACTCTGCGCCTCTCCACTCTGCGCCTCTCCACTCCACGCCTCTCCACTCCACGCCTCTCCACTCCACGCCTCTCCACTCCACGCCTCTCCACTCCACGCCACGCCTCTCCACGCCACGCCTCTCCACTCTACGCTTCTCCACTCTACTCTACGTCCCTCCACTCTAGATCCCTCCACTCTACGTCCCTGCACTCTACGTCCCTCCCCTATACGCCACTCCATGCCCCTCTACTCTACGCCACTCCACTGTATACCTTTCTACACTATGCCACTGTACTCCTCTCCATTCAATTGCACTCCACTCTGCACCGCTCCACTCCACTTTAGGTCACTACACTCCACTCTCCTCTACACCACACAGCTAACTTTTAGCCATGCTAAGCAGCAGCCACGCTGCTGTACAACATGGCTAAAAGACAGTTGTAACCCCAAGAGCTCTCACATAGGTGAGACCTATTGGCTTTGCCAATGATTGTTTCATTTTATTATTTTAATGGGCCACACTACTTTCCGATGTTGGTGCCCCTGAAATCTTTTGCCAACATGCACTACGCTTTCTCCAACATATGGTGGGCTCCCCTGAGCTGTGGTGACACCTTCCTTCTTGCCCGATGTATGTCTTTGTATCCTTTGATGTGGCCAGTCCATGGCTGTGGACTGCAACAGGAAGGAGCAAGAATACTTGGCTGATGTTGGCTCACCAGGAACGCTTCTTGTGCTGAGCACATTCTTCGGATGCCAAGCCTCAAATCTTCTGATTGATGCACGGAAAACAGAACCACAGATGGAACTGATTGCTCGGCCCACAGTAGAAAGACCTAGCACAGTTTCTCATGGACGCAGGATTGCACCAAGCCCATGCTACCTTGGGCTTTCTGGTTGCTTGCAAATCACAGAGCATTAATTCATGGCATTGATTAGCTGCACACAAGCTGCAAGGCCAATGGAAGGTATGTCAGACCCCAGTGGGCTAATTTCAGCAAGGTTTTTTTATCGCCGATCTCCTGGTGACTGGCTCTTAGCCTCTGACCTCAAGAATTAAGAAGAATTCCTGCTTCCTTTCCACAGTTTCTAGCATGGACGCCTCCTCCTTCTTAGCAATACCTTAGCTATATGGTTTTGTATATGGCCTTCTGTCCATCCCCAGTGATCTCAACTGGGTTTTTCCCCAGTGGACCTCAAGGCTCTCTACAGCACACCACTTTCCCTCTGTGCACTCCTTAGCCACCTAGGCTTGCCACCATTTTGGGGTGTGGCTCTGCGCAGCAGCACATATCAGTACTGCCTTCTCCTGTGGTAATCAGCATGGAACTAATCCACAAAAGTGCTGGGAGCCCCTTTCTGTAGGGTCCACATCAAGCTCATCTTCTACTAAGAAAGAGTGAGGGTGTTTGTGTGATAATTCCTCGAAAAAGTCCATACAGTCCAGTGTACAATCCAGCAGTACAGAGACTACTGACGGGTGCATCAGTCAAGGCTATACTCGTGTTCTGGTAGGCAGCTTCTCAGCTTTCTGATTCTCTGCGAGGACTTAAAAAGATAGTAAAGATTTGTATCATAGGTGAGACACCTACCTAATCTGGTGGTGCCACATTATCCCTTAAATACGTGTCAGTATCAGGAATTAGCCCACTGCATAGCCCCTTTCCCCCCTATGTTTTGATCTAGAGAGGATTAAAGTCTCCAAAGGTTTTGAGACACTCCTCTTAGTTAAGGTCTTGTCTCTTCCCTCTTCCATGAAACCTCCTGTCGTGGCTCTCCTTGTCCCATTGGGAACATCCTCTTCGGTAGCAGGGAGTTGCTTTTAACAATTATGAAGATTCCAACCCCCATCCTCAAGCAGAAAATAACACACCACACCAGAAATGTCATTAAGGGCTGGGTCAGAGATTATGAAGCATGAGAAGGAATCCTAATATCTCAAAACTGACCAAGTGTGAATACCAGGCTGAAGAACCTAAATTCCGGGCAGTGACTCACACCTCTATATCAGATGCCAATCTGGAGATACAGTAACAAGTAATTTATGCAAATAGCTCAGTGGAAAATGTTACATATGTTAAATTATACCCTGTCTGTTTTAGTAGCTACCTAAATCATATTAGTTTGAGTCTGAGGCCAATCTGCAACAGTGCTACTTGTGTACAGATGCAAAGCTGAATCAGACAACAATCTTACTCGCCCAGCTCATGAATCTTGGTCATCGTCCCTTGCCCAGTAGCAAAGAAGCTGGCCTTAAAAGATGGAGATTGAAGGCTACAGCTCAAAAGCATACAGCGGGTGAGGGTCAATTAGTGGGTCCCACTTAATAGCAGAGGTCCCAAAGCAAGACAAACATTTGCAATGCAATAGGTCTCGCCTTTGGGACCTTATAAGGATTTAATAATGTGGCATATTGTGCAGCCCGGAGCTTTCAGGGCCCCTTGTCGCTGATATGAAAGCGTTGTCCTGCGATTTTGGGTAAATCACTTTAAATACAAGCAGCAATCTCGTAGGGGTATAGAGAGACAGCACAGGGCGAGCAAGCTGCCACGAGCAGGAACCAAGACGTGACAGTGAAAATTAAAGCAGTGTCCTGTGATTTTGGGCAAATCACTTAAAATACGAGCAGCGATCTTGGAGGGGTAGTGGGTGTGGTTTGAAGGGGTAGGGATAGACAGCACATGGCAAGCAGGAAACAAGACGCGATGGTGAAAATGAAAGGGGTGAGGGGGTGGGTAGAGATGGCACGAAATGTGTAAACAGCTGTGACACCCGGGTGCTTTTATTCCACTGCTTACTTTCATGCCATGCTTGCCATCCACAGATTTCCATCGGCTTCAGATCTACCAATGCTTTGAGGTATAAACCATTGAACACTTATAAGAGTTAGGAAACTGATCCATTGGTGCTCACAGGTCCATTGCAAACTCCATTCAGGAACCTAGAAAGTTCGTTTTTCTGTCAGCTTGCTACAAAAATAACGAACCGGACCCAGTCAGGTAGATTTGCTTGTTTTATTTAGATAAGTGCATCACTCCATCCGCCATGACGCGTTTCGGGTTTAGTCATCAATGGAGCGCACACCGCTAGCCCCTCCTCCTGATCACCCCTCGGGACTCTGGTACTTGTAGTTCTTTAGTGGATCACTCATGACGCGTTTCGGGCCCTGAAGCCCTTGATCACAATATTAATATATCATAGATATACAATAGATCACAACAATAATATATATATGTAGTGAGCAAGGTGGACCTGTCCGCCGAAACGTGTCTGATCGTTTTTTCTTGCAAATAAAGACCCTTGATTTGAATCCCACGGAGTGGGTGCCTGTTTTTCGAAAGGATTGTGAACACAGGATTGGGTTCATTATATATATATTCACTGAAAAAACCATAGGTTTCACACCAGTTATAGTTAGGTGGAAATTTTACTCGCATAAAACCATTGAAATTCCCACGTTATATTTAGTTGGACTCACTATAACTTGCGCGTGCAATGCACTGCTAATGACGTCACATATTACATCACTCATGACATGGTCAGTGACATCACTCATGACATCACTGATGACATCTCAAATGACATCACTGATGACAACATCCTTGTGACAAAGTGGCAGACCTCCTATCAGCATAAAATAACCTTTGACACACACATTCAAAAATAGAAACTAACATTTTCTTAAAAAAGGAGAAACCAATACCAATTACAACAACTTATTAGGTAATTCCAACATCTACATACACATCCACTCATTCACCAACAGTTCTATATAGTCACTCATGCATGTACTTACTCATCATATGTACTCATACACCTATATATCCTGTTACACACTAATACTCATCCATATAGTTACTCACACACAAATTCGCACATGCAAATAAACTATCAAAAAACCATTTACTTGATTATACTGCTATATACACACCACTACACATACTTCTACAGAAACGGAAACATATTTACTCTCTTAAACAATCAATTATAAAAACACATACTCACTAACCCACCCATACACACAATGATCCACCCATACAGTCTTGCACACATGCTGTCTTCAAAATACATACAAAAAGTGAGTCACTCATTCATGCATCTGTGCTCTAAGTAATATCCCCCACCGAACCATACAGTCACTGATACTCAAAAAAACAACTAATAACCCATATACACACTCATGTAGCTACTCACCAACCCATGCAGCCACTTATACACAAAGTGAGACAGATACAGATATTTAAATATTTAAACATTACTCGCTAATATATGTATTCACTAAGATACATTTAATAAGTCAGTTAACCAATCAATTTTACACAAAAAAATCCATGTAGACATTTATTTACCCATTTATTCTGCCGTCAACCTTTAGATATACATATATAAAAAATATTTATTTTTCAGAAAGATACACATTCACTGGATGATGTCATCAGTGATGTCATGAGTGATGTCACTGACCATGTCATGAGTGATGTAATATGTGACGTCATCAGCAGTGCATTGCACGCGCAAGTTATAGTGAGTCCAACTAACTATAACGTGGGAATTTCAATGGTTTTATGCGAGTAAAATTTCCACCTAACTATAACTGGTGTGAAACCTATGGTTTTTTCAGTGAATTTAATAGGTTTTTTAAATGCTAATTCCTAACTATAACTGGTGTGAAACCTATGGTTTTTTCAGTGAATATATATATATATATATACAGATACAGATATATATATATAATTTCTATGGCAAAATGAAACCCCTCATTTTGTTCCTTTTCAAATTAAATGTATTAAGTGCTACCACTTTATTCCAATCAAGATGACTTCAGGTGTGCCATACTTTTGTCATAAGTAAGACTGTTATCGTTCTAGTTGTTCTTTAGAACACTCTGGGACATTCTGTCATTGGGCTGTAGTTGGGCTACATCTGGCTGATATTTGGGCTACATTTGTTTTTTTTTTGTCTCTGGTGGCCATCTTTGGGCTACATTCGGGCTCTAACATATATATAGCCCAATGTAGCCCAATATATATTTTTTCAAAGTTAATATTCGTAAAAACCACTGGAGCATATATCTTGAGACGTAGCAAAGGCGCATCGGGGTACCAGTCCCTACAATTTTGGCAAGTTTGGTGGAAATCCATTCAGCCGTTCGGGCTAAAAGTGATTCCAACCGCCCTATGGAAATTAACATGGGGGAAAACACGTTTTGTGACCCCCTTTTATCTCGGCCCTGCTTGACGGATCCCCCCGAAACTTTCAGGGAAGAAGCGAAGTGCAGCGAGGCAAAGATAAGGAAAATTACAGGCAGATCCCTCATTCGGCGCCAAAGTTATTCCCAATAGAATGTTGCGGATTTCCTATGGAAAACAATCCTAACTGTAACTACCTACTGGCGACCACCAGTAGGTAATATATATATATATATAAAATTTCTATGGCAAAATGAAACCCCTCATTTTGTTCCTTTTCAAATTAAATGTATTAAGTGTTACCACTTTATTCCAATCAAGATGACTTCAGGTGTGCCATACTTTTGTCATAAGTAAGACTGTTAGCGTTCTAGTTGTTCTTTAGAACACTCTGGGACATTCTGTCATTGGGCTATAGTTGGGCTACATCTGGCTGATATTTGGGCTACATTTGTTTTTTTTTGTTTCTGGTTGCCATCTTTGGGCTACATTTGGGCTCTAACATATATATAGCCCAATGTAGCCCAATATATATTTTTTCAAAGTTAATTTTCGTAAAAACCACTGGAGCATATATCTTGAGACATAGCAAAGGCACATCGGGGTACCAGTCCCTACAATTTTGCCAAGTTTGGTGGAAATCCATTCAGCCGTTCGGGCTAAAAGTGAGTCCAACCGCCCTATGGAAATTAACATGGGGAAAACACGTTTTGGGACCCCCCTTTTATCTCGGCCCCGCTTGACGGATCCCCCCGAAACTTTCAGGGAAGGAGCGGAGGGCAGCGAGGCAAAGTTAAGAAAAATAACAGGCAGATCCCTCATTCGGCGCCAAAGTTATTCCCAATAGAATGTTGCGGATTTCCTATGGAAAACAATCCTAACTATAACTACCTACTGGCGACCGCCAGTAGGTAATATATATGTATATATATATATATATATATATATATATATATATATCCAGCAAGTGCAACCTCCCAGGCTCCAACCGTAGCGACCCAGGAAAATCACGCAGATCCAATGCAGCTTTTTTACAGGCACAGATTTATTTACGAGCTGAACCAAACAATCTATATATATATATACACCGTTCCATCACAGCAAAAATAATAAACTACAATCTGTCTCTCTCTTTTCCCACCCCCACCACAGTGCTTTCAAAAGAAGCCTTCATTGGGTATGAACGTACTCCATCTTGCAGTTAACAACAGCTGTTCCGTGTGCCTGACGTGTTTCTAAGTCAGTGCTTCTTCATCCCCTTTATTTGCATAATGTTTAAGGGCACGCCCTCCAATAGGCTGTTCAAATGAATATGTGCCGATGCTTTCTGGAAATTGTAGTGTCCACATTTATTTTTGTTCACAGATGGATGCACTATGATGACTGTTTTGCATTTACAAGTCCTGTATGGGCCTCTGCATGAGAGGACGTCGTCAATCCTCACTGCAGTCCCACTATAGAGGATCGATAGATATCGAACCCCGTGGCCCCCTCTGGCGGGGTGGTGCACTCTTCGCGGCTGGTCTGCCGCGTGTGAAATCAAAGCTCCAGGTTGCCCAACGTTCAAGAAGTACTCTGACCACAGTGGAGGGTGTGCCCTTAAACATTATGCAAATAAAGGGGAGTGCCCGCACCAGCACAAATCTTTTCCTTTCAGCCTCTGATGAAGAAGCACTGACTTTGAAAAGCGTCAGGCACATGGAACAGATGTTGTTAACTAATCTGCAAGATGGAGTACGTCCGTACCTAATAAAGGCTTATTTGGCAAGCACTGAATGTTGGGTGACCTGGAGCATATCTATCTATCTATCTATCTATCTATAGCCAGTAGGTAGTTATAGTTAGGACCTATCAAAACTTATGGCCCACTCCGGTCCGCTCCTATCTTGAAAGTTTTGGGGTGATTTGGCAAGCGGGTGCCGAGAAACAAAAGTGGGTGGGGGTCCCAAAACGTGTTTTCCTTATGCAATTTTCCATAGGAAACTTTTGGCAGGGCTACATCCCGAACTGCTGAACGCAATTACACCAAATTTGGCAAAGAGGTAGTTCTTGGTTCAGAAAGAACCCTTTTTAGGTCTCGCTTGAGACAGCGCAAGCTGTCTCTTCGAGACATTTAGTAAGTGCCAGCCAAGGCTTTTGGTGGCCTAAAGCTTGAGTGCACGGGAGCGTGCACGCCCGCAGCTGCCATATGCCTTTCTGTCATGGCTCATTAAGCCTCCTCCACCCCCTTGCTGTCTGCTCTCACTACCTCCCTCCTTTCTCCCCCTCCCTGCTTGTTAGCTTGTGTCTGTTTGAGGTGGTGTTTAAAATACTACAGAGCAATCTCAAGAGCGTGGCAGTCTTTTTAAAAGAAATTGTAATTCATCTTCACAACTTCGCGCACGTGCACTCCGCCCACCCATCCGCTTTCCCAGTCTTCTTTCCGAGTGTCTTGTGTCTGAAGACATCAAATTGCTTGGCTGCTTGATTATACAGTGCTCTGTTTGCACGAACACAGATCTTAAAGTCTTCAACGGGATGAAAGGCTACCTCAGTGCTGCTAGACTTTGAACTTATGACCCTCACGTTTACACAGATGTCGCAAGCATTACAAAGCATGAATGTAATAGGCTCCCATACATGGCATTAGAAAACATGAATGAATATACACAAATACACAAATGCACAAATCTGCACAGCTGTGCAGGCAAGGAACACCAACTGATTTCATTGCCATCTTTTTAATCATGATTATCTCTCCACTAGGGAATTTAACAGTAGTGCCCAAGACTAATAGTCAACAGAACCTGCTGTCAGATTTCAGTGATTGCAGTGTCTGAAAAGCTAGTTGGCCCTTAAAAGCATCTAATGTTACATGGCCTGCTGTTAAAGGAGCGCCATTGTACACACACCAGCACAATAACTAACCTTCAAAAATCGATTCTAAAACCAGTGATCCATAAGCAGTTTTCGAATGAGAATAGCAAAACTAAAATATAGATCGGATATAAAAGTCACACCGGCGTTCTGCACCCTCTACCAACTTGCCTAGTGCATTTTAGAACAGCAAATATTACAAACCAATTTGTGAAGTATAAGTCAGGTGTACTCCATTTCACAGAACGCAAGTCAAGGTTGATTATAATGGCCAAGTGTTATGCAAAATGCTATTCCTTCTCAAGGGCAAGACATTCAGTTGTTAGTTACATTTCATGAGTTGGTTTCATTTTTCAGCTTTAAGCACTTTAAAAAGCACACATTTGTCCATGTTTGTATTAGGTCCACGAATTCTTCCAAGTTTCGTATTATATGTAAGCACCTTTAAACTCTTAATGTAATCGGTGCAGTGTCCCTTTTCCCCAGGACTATTAAGGTACTGTAAGCAATTATGCGATTTTTGCCCGACACACCAACATTTTGCTGAAAACTTAGTTTAATTTTTGTAATAAGAAAAACACAAAATATTATAAATCTTTCAGCACGACTGAAATAATAAGGATTTTCACATTTGTGTTGACGAGGAAACTCATTATTGTGTGCTAGATGTCCTGTTTATGTACTATTGACATAGTTTAAAGAAATTCTTGCACAAAGTCAGGAAATGAGTGGTGAAGATGTGAAGGATTTGCCTACCTTTTCACACAGAACTGGCCACTGTTCTTACTCCAGTAGCCTTTAGAGATCTGCTCTGCCAGCATGTTATTTTCTTCACTTTGGTGGTGGATCCGACCTCCCTCTCTGACAAAGGTTGAAGAATACATTTGCTCTTACAGTGGGCTATTTGGGGTGTCAAGGAAAAGACAAACCTTGAAGAGAGGCGGGAGAAGCTTTCAAGAATGATGTACTTATCCAAATGCCTGAAAGACTGTCCGAAAGCGAAAATCACTATTTCGCAAATCTCACAGTGCATGAGCAATGGCTGTAAGGACAATGGAAACCTGTTTTACGATTGGCCTAAAGACCCCACTAATGGTACAGCAGAATTCCCATTATTTACCAGTGCCACGCTTTCCTACAATCTTAACAAGCATTGGCATAGCCAATAGGTCTTGCCTTTGGGACCTTATAAGTGTTTAGCCATGCAACAGTTGATGTTGTTGCCCCAAGGGTAATGTGCTGCATAACTAAATACTTATAAGGTCTCAAAAGCGAGACCTATTGGCTATGCATATATCAAAAAATATAAGTTCACTAAATAAAAGACATTAACACCCGACGCAGCTTAGCTAAGGTAAATAAGTGTAACTTAAAAACAAAATTAATACCTTCGTAACAACATAAAAAATTTAGGGAACAGTGCAAATTAAAAATACGTGGGTGGTTGGAGTAGAAACAAATGTGACAAAATATTTATAAGTAACAACAAAAATAATAGCAATACTTCAAAAATAACCTTGCTATCCCTGCTAAACTTAAAAAACGACAACAGGTGGACACAAAGGTCGGTGTCTAAACTCGATAGGGAAATTTAAAATAGACTTACCTGTCGAACGATGCAGCAAACCGCCAGCAATACCTACTGTGTATGTAGGTCGCAACGAACCTCCTTACACGGTGTCACTTTCAAAAGGTATATGTCCCCTCCACAGAAAAAAAAACTGCGCCTTTGCCAGGCGCAAGTACAACTTACGCGCAAACGCTCTAACTTTTAAGAACTTCTTACTCCTTCTAGAAGTGCTGCATTGGAAACGGGATTTCCCACAATACTCGCGTTCATTCATAGGCTACGTGGTACAACGTAAACGTCTGAATGGCTAATGTACAGGTCAATCAACAATAAAAAAACAATGAATGACGTAAGTGGGTTTTCAGACTCAGCAGGAACACTAATATTCAAAATTAATTAATAAACGCAAGTGGATGAACAGATATAAAAAATAAACAAAGCTTCTCCAGCAACACACAAACAAACACACACAAGCACAACACAAACACACTCTCACACACCACCACACACACAAACACACACAAACACCCACAACAACCACACACACCCACATCAACAAACACTAAAATACACACACACACAAACACTACTAAACACAACCACACACACAACCACAAACACAACCACAACACACAATCACACACACACAACCACACACAAAGAAATCAATACAGGCACACACAAACAACCACAAGCACACACACAACCACACATACAACCAGAAACAACTAGACACAACCACACACACAAGCACACCCACACACACAACCACCCACTACCACAACAACACACAACACACATAACCACACACACAAACAAATCAACACTGACACACACAAACACACAACCACATTCAGACACACAACCACACACACCACACACAACCTCATACACAACCACACACAATCACACACAACCACAAAAAAACACAAAAAACACACACAAAAACTCACACAGCCACACACACAACCACAAACAACCACACACACACAACCACACACACACAACCACACACACACAACCACACACACACACACAAACAAATCAACACTGACACACACAAACAACCACAAATACACACACAACCACAGTCGGACACACAAACACACACACCCACAACCACACACACAACCACACCCGAACACATAAACACACACCACACACACACACAACACCCACAACCACACACAAACACACACACACACAACCACAAAAAACACACAAGCACACACAACCAAACACAATTCCACAAACAAACACAGACACACACAAGCACACAACCACACACACAACTACTACCAACCATAAACAACCACACACAAAACACCCACAAACACAACCACACACACACAACCACACACACACACACAACCAAACCACAACCACACCGTCAATCACACCCACAATCACACCCACAATCACACCCACAACCACACACACACACAATCATTATATGTCACAGTAAAAGTAACACAGGTAATAACAACATAAGTTAGCTCTCCTTAGTGTAAAGCATGTTTCATCCGCCATACTATCTTGGAGGTCTACATTACATATGCCCTTAGAGTGAACCAGCCACTGCTCTTCCAAGATAGGATGGCACAAAGCAGAACCTGATGGCTATGTAAAATATAGCTTGTTAATCACCCTCCGGAAGAGAATGCTATCTTTCAATTAGCATGCCTGAGCTAATAACGTCTGTTTACCATTCATAAGAACTATCTTAGTCTTTCAAACATTTCACAACAAGATCCTTATCTCTCGGGGACTGTTGGAGAGTGACTTTCAGGAGGCAAAGACACTTTGAACATGCTTGGTCAAACCATCTAGGGTGGTCAGAGTTAGATTTAGTTGTTGGAACCGTAAGCAGGGTTGCAATCTTCCGCGCAATCCCTGCGAATACCTTTAAAATCGCCACATCCAAGACACCCAGGTCCAGACAAGTGGAGATCTCCTGCTTGCACTTGCTTGAGAGCCCCACGTTAAATGCCTTGGATGCACAAGAGACCATTTTAGCTTTCTCCCTTGATCTACCATGGTGGCCACGGCCTGTATCGCTGGTATACGATTGGCACTCCACTTAACACCCCAATATAACAAACCAAAGGATAATGATCACTGAAGCGGCTGCACATTATATTAAACTTGGGATAAAGAGAAACAGAAGAGCTGAAACAAAAATAAAATCTGTAATAAACACACAACCCCTCCACAACCACACACACACACACAACCAACCACACACACAACCACAACCGCTCGTACAAAACCACACGCACACACAACCACACCATCAGTGCACGCTTTCACCGGGCACAAACACCACCAACCGTCAGTGCACGCTTCCACCAGGCACACACCACCAGACGTCAGTGCATGCTTTCACCAGGCACACACACACTACCAGACGTCAGTGCACGCTTTCACCAGGCACACACACACCACCACCAGCCGTCAGTGCACGCTTCCACCAGGCACACACACCACCAACCGGCAGTGCATACTTCCATCAGTGCACAATTTCTGAAAGGCACACACACCACCAGCGCACACATCAATTGTTAACACTTCAACAATTAACTATTGTAGCAATCGCAATATGGCGCACTTTACTTTTAAACATATTCATCTAAAGCGCTGCATGCCACCATTGCTACAAAAAAAAAAAAAATTTTGGCCTACAATTTATAGACTTTTGTTGCAATTGGTGTTGCAATATTTAGCAATGCCAATAGCTCAAACTTAATTAATGCGAGACCTATTGCATTGCAAATGCTTGTTGTTAAATGGTGTAAATCCGTTCAGTAGTTGCTGAGAAAATCAAAACTAAAATCATATATATATATCTATGGCCGCAGAGGATCCGCTCACCCTCCCGATCATGAGCTGTATGCTAATTGGCTGTCAACACTCCAAACCAGGAAGTGTCGGCAGCCATCTTGTTGCCTCGGTAGAACCGAGGCACAAGAAATCAATCATACAAGTGCGCAAAATGCAAAAAGGGGGCAGGGTAGAAACACCCTGACCCCCTAGGCCTGCTTAGGGGTCCCACAAGGACCGCGCTTCATTAATAATGAGCCCCCAGGTGGGCCAGGTCCCGGGGGCATGCAAAAAAAAAGTGTGGGGACCCCAATCCCCCCCCCCCTCACTGCCCCGGGGACTGCCACCCCCCCGGGGCAAAGCATGAATATTTGGGGGGGGCACACCGCCCCCCTGCAGCCACTCCCAGGGCTTCTTAGTTTAATCGAGGCACCATGCACACCCCGATTTGCTCCACTCCCACTCCCGGCTGCTCACCCACCTTGCGTTGCTGCTGTGACGGGCTGCCGCTCCCCCCTCTGCAGGCTCTTGGTCACCGCCTTCCATACGTTGCACCCCAGCAGGCAGAGGAGTAGCGTCGCCGCGGTCCTGCTCATATCTGCCCGGGTGCGGCGCTGCTACGGCGGATCAAAGCAAGCGCGGAGGGCAGCGCCGCACAGCATCAGAGGCTGGCGTCCGGCCCCGCCGCAGTGCTGCGTGCTCGCGCCGTCCACAGCACCATGCTGCCGGGGCTCCAGGGGTGTTCGCTCTGCCTGCAGCCCCCGCTCTCCCGGGCTCTAGCACGCTGGCTGGACTCCCTGCAGTCAGACCTGCATCCCTCTCACTGCCCTTTCTGCGATGACGGCGCTGCTCTTCTGCCTGGCAGCCTCGGAGGCGGCGACCGCGAGCCTCTATATGGATTTCTTGAGCTCCCGCTTGCTGGCCCTCACCTCGGTGTGCAAGGCAGTCCTCTTTGCAGCGCCGGTGCTGTTTCGCGGCTCTCCGGGGCTGTTGGCGCTGCCCCGCTCTGTGAGGTCCGCGGGGGCAGTCTTAGGTGAGTCCCTGCCTGAGGCGGGTCCCTGGGGTGTGGCGGCGGCACCTTTTGTTGTGGATACAAGCCCCGCCGGCGGGCAGCCCTCTGCCGGTGGGGTCGGGGGCTCCTCTGCGCGGAATCCCAGGGATGACTTTTGCGAGCTGTGGGAGAAGCTGGCACCGGAGAGAGGTAGGCTGGCTCTCGTGGGCCGCCTTCCTCTTTGTGGGAGAGGCGGGCGGTGGGAGCTGCGGTTTGCTTTTAGCCCCTTCCCTTTCAGACTGCGTGCCCCCGACTTCCTGCTGTGGTAAAAGGTTCCTTATCTTCTTTATGGGGCCATCTGGCCCCATAAAGAAGATAAGAAACCTTTTACTTCAGCAGTAAGTCAAGGAACCCGGTCTGAAAAGGACGGGGCTTAAAGAGAAAGAAGAACGTCACTGGGACCTCTTCTCCAATGGCTGGCCGCCGTTTAGGAGGCCAGCCAATGGAGAAGAGGGGCGGGGCTTAACCCTCGCTAGTGAAGTACACTCTAAAACATAAAATCTCGACTGCGCATGTGCGCAGTACACCGCGCGGGACCTGAAAAACGAGTAAGGGATGTGAGCTGAAATGCCTTTCAGGCTCAGATTCCTTGTGAAGACAGATGCAATGTTCAGCTTTCAGCCATGATATGCCTGCAATCTGTGGAACTGTTTTTAGGTCAAGCCTGAGCCAGCGCATGCGCTGCTCGGAGAGACATTTAGTATACAGGTTTTCAAAGTGCTACCACAGCCGGCCTAGCGGTTGTGTTCACACGTGCATGCACGCACGCAGCCGCCATCTTCCTCCCTTCCAGCATGATCACTGCTGCACGCGCACCACTTGCGTGATTACCACAGAGCGCGTTCGATCACTTTCGCGGCCGCGCAGCTGCTACTTTTACGGCCGCGCGGCCAATGCTTGTTAGATTTGCTAGCCTTTCACTCTCCCATATTGTACTTAACTTTAGGGTAGCATCGAATCACAAGCTTGCACGTCTGAAACCTCGTGCAGTCGGCATATCTCTGCAGCAGGCGCTGTACTCACCGAGCTGTCTGCAAGCCACGCTCAATACCCCAGATGGGTAAGCCATCGCGCCTTTAGCCTTTCTTACCACTTTCCCTATCCCAGATCGTAACCCACATGTCCTGTCCCCCCACAGTGCTGCCCGGTGTCGCTGCTGCCTCCTTACCTTGAGAGCTGTAACCCCAGGTTGCCGGCAGGGCTGTGCGGTGTGCTTTGGTCAACAGCGCTCTGGCCCCGTAGCGTGCATCTCACCGGGTTGTGTTTTTTAATGCAGTTTGAGGTTCTTGAAAGAGAGCTGTCTGTCGGTTTTATTTTTTTCTTTGAAAGTAGTTTCATTCCTCCCCAGTTGGTTTTTGTTGCTGTTCTTTGCTGGCTTGGAGGCTCCCGGGATGACTTTAGTTTTTGAGAAAGAAAAGAGCGTCCCAGCAGGCAGCAGCGGCGCTCTCTCAATGGGCTGCCCCAGGCGTGAGGGAGACAGACTGGATCGGCTGCTCAGTTCTGCTTTTATACTCACCAAGTGAGAGTCCTGCCTGTCTCACCCTCCCCTTGTACTCTCAGTACTCCCACCACGCCTCTCTTTTTCCCACCCTCTTCCCGTCTGACATGAAACCATTAAAGAGTTAGTCATCGGTCCCCCTTTTGACCCATTGTCCATATTAGCAATTTAGCAGGTTACATTAATTATTTATTATCATGTTTTCACCAATCTGTTCTCTTTTGTATATCTGCTACTATTTCTTAGCTCAGCTTTGTCTCAGCACCTGTATATTAACTTGATTAGTCTTAAGTCAATAGATTTTGAATGAATGGGCAATATCTCTATTTACCTATGTAATACATCTGTACTTAATGGTCCCCCAATATTTCTCGGTCTTCCAGTGGGTAGATGTAGTAATGCACATAGTTCTGAGTTGCAGCGAATTTGATCATTCACCCATCTGCCTGTTCGGGAGGAGAGGTCTACCCTATCCATTTCCTACTTCTCTTTTTACTGGCAAGAACATTAGCGCTGTAAATTAGCAAATGCTGGAAGGATTTTTTTTATACATATCCCAAGTGATGTTTTCAGAGGGTTGTCTACCATTTTAGATAGCTCCTGGAACACTTCTGACCAACATATTCGAATTGTTGCACACAACATTGCTGCGTGTAAGAAATCTGTATTTGTTTTGCACCTGCCACATTCAGAATTATCCATGAGGTCCATACGATGTAGGCTTTGTGCTGTATAACATATTCTGCAAAGAAATTTAAGATGTGTTAGGTAGTGTCTGCTGTTGAGTGAAAACCTCTCCCATGTGGGAGCAACTGAACTTTGTTGGTCATAGATCTGCCAAAGTCTCTCATTTTGTGTAGTTTTAATTCAGGCAGTTGTGTTATAGCTTTGTGCTCGAAGGATAATGGGGAATAATGGAATCTCATTAAGGGGAACGACCAGTGAATAAAACAGGAAGTTTCCAATGCTCGCCTAGTTTGTGCACGCCCATTTGGTGCATTGTATTGCATTTGGACCTTATAAGTATTTAGTTATGCAGCACAATATTCTTGGTGCAACAACTGTTACATGGCTAAACACTTATACGGTCCTAAAAGCGAGACCTATTGTCTATGCCAATGCTTGTTTAATTTGCGCATTGAACTGTCTTTAAAAATTGCAATAATGCACTGTTTGTATGAAGGATTTCAAACGCTTCAGGATAATACTATGTGCTGATTCGAACTCACCGGGCATGCTGATGTAAATGACATTCAGTCTCTGTGAATCACTCAATTAAGGAGTCCTTTAAATACATGGTCATTTCAGAAAGCAAGTTGAATTTTCCCGTTAGCAGGGCTCGAAAACAGAGGGACTGATATTTTTGCCAGCTACCAAATGATTATATTGTGTTTAATAAAGCGCCTGGATTCCTCGGAATTTGGCTTCAAAGTTTTTCTGTGCCAGAAAAGTGTTGTGTTATATATATTGTCATTTCGCCATCCCAGTTCAGACCAAACCATATGCAAATCAGCCACGCTAGCTTGAATCCAGTGGCAAAGTGAGCAAGGGAGCAACGTCTGGGCATTCCCTGCCAACTTAGGGCAAACAAAGCAAACACAAGGAGATGATGGATGGAGCGCTGAAACTTTTCAGATACTCCCCTCCAGTCACAGATCTGGGTTTAATCCATCCTCATTCTTTAGCTCTCTTCCAGTTCAGACCAAGCCATATCCATATCAGTCTTGGCCCTGTTCCTCATGGGAACAGTCCAGCCCAAACTGCCAAGCCAGGTTTTCCCATGACTGGAATCAAGAATCCTGGGACAGGTTTCAGGGTTTTACCCCTCAACAGCCAGGCTAGCTTGAATCCAGTGGCAAAGTAAGGAAGGTACCCACATCTGGGCATACCCTGCCAACTTAGTGTAACACAAAGCAAACACAAGGAGAAGCATATGGGCATTGCCTAACTTACACTTATTTGCTACAGCTGTAAACGTTCAGTTGGATGGACCTATAACTGAATCCATATGTAAGTCGGTACCGTCGGCTCTCACCTGGCAGCACTTGCCCATTCATCGTCTCATTAGAGGTATATGTGAAAAATCTATTTCTACGGAACACGCCATGTTTCAACCTTTTAAAAAGTGGCCTCTTTATGAATTATAAAATGTTGTCACTTAACTATAACAAGTTGCATCTCTTTCTGGACTTTGCACTTTATCTTATTTGATATTCAGAAGCAAAGTTTCTTACCCCTCCCTCGTTAGTCATTCTGAATTTGGCTTTCTATTTGGGATACTTAATTTGGCTTTACCATAGCTTTCTAAAATAAAGGGTTTAGGTTGTAATCTTAAATTTGGAAATATTGTTTTGGCACGATTATCATGCTTGCAAAAAGTGAGTACTGATATTTTTTAAGTACAGTTATGTTACAATGAATGTTGTTTTAATAAAGCATTCATGTTAAATAATAAAACGATAATGCCCGGTCAGAAAACCTTGATAGAATGATCAGGTTTGTGCACTGCGGCCTTTGGCACTTGGAAACAAGCATTTATTGGCTCAGGCCACAATCTGAGGATGGAGAAGCTCAGCCAAATATGGTAAATGATCCGAAACAAGATGGAGGGCTTGCTTTTATGCACAAATTGCTTCTTTATTCTTTAGTTATTACCACAGATCGCTTTCCCTAGAAAAGTTGTAATTTACTGGTTCTCTGCATTGGTGTACTAGATCACGACTAATTAAAATTAAATTCAAACTAGCCACAATGGTTCTTTATTAATAAAAGTATTTATTATTTTGCACCAGGAAATTTTGAAGAAATGAAGCGCTATACAATCAGCATTTATCCATTGTATAGTAATGGACCTGGAGTAGTACAATCAACAGAAGCTTATCTTCAGCAGGGACGTAAGTACAAATCTTTTCACTGTTATATCCAATTATGGTTCATCCACCCTGTTGCGCTGATATATTGTATTTACTGCATGTTGTCCTCTGTTTACTGTATCTTTAAATGTACTGATATGTTTGCTGCTTGTACTTCAAGAAGAGTACCCACTGCCATCCAAACATGTACAGCCAAGATAAAGTGGTGTCACTAGTCTAAAGTTTCCAAAGAGAATGCACAGTAACGCCTGGCTTCTGGGAAAGCATTGTGCTATTTTCTGTTCTTCTTCTAAGAAACTACTACTTATAGATATTTACAGACTTTTTAAAATATAAATTAGGCATTCAAGCTGTGAATGTAAAGGTATTACTGTAGAATACGCTTGTGCTTTTTTAATTGCAAATGCTTTGCTTGCAGTGTAGTAACACACAAAGGCAAGTATATTTTAGGATCCGACATTAGATCTATTGAGTTCAGTATATTTGATAGCTTGTAGAAGATTTGCAATCGCATGTATAAAAGAGAAAGTTCTCTATCTCTTGAAGAAAGCACAGTCATCCAACCCACCCAGCATGTCTGAAAAATCGTGTAATAAGCATTAACTCTATAGGAATTCAAAGAAGCCAGTGCCAAACCAAGGGTCCTATCGGATATCATTCAGTAGGGTAATAACAACTGTACCTTAATGTAGAATCAAAACCCCCTGGTGTAGTTGCTAAGTCCTGACTATCTCCTTATTTCATTATTCTGACAAACCTGGTAAATTGTCAAGCACAGGTAACCAATTTTAAGAAATGTTTGGCAGGTGCTGTACATGTGTTCTACCTGTTAGAAATGGGATCTCTAGGTGGCAAAGGTATGCACCCTGTCCAAGTAGGGACTCTCACTCTAGTCAGGGTAAGTGTAGTGCACAATAAAGGTTTACCTGTGCTCACCCTCTGGTAGCTTGGCACAGAGCAGTCTGGCTAAACTAAAGAGGCAACGCATAAAGTATTTGTGCACAAACATTTAACACCCACACATCAAGATATGAACTTTCAAAGATTAAATCAAAATGCAGAGCTTAGAAGTCAGTAGCTCCAACTGGCGCCATCTTGTCGCGCATGAGCGGGACAAATACAAAAGTTCAGTCTGACCGCGATTGAGTGCAGGCCGGATACAGGAATCACGCAGACCTCCTTACAGTACATTAAATGTGTTGGAAACCAAAGATGACGTGTCGTGCAGAGAAGGTGAGGCTATACGGATGCAGGTGAGGTGTCGGTTCTTTAAGGTGAAGCAAGGCCATTGAAGCTTTTCTGCTCCGGGACGATGTGTTAAGCAGAGGAGGTGTTGCATCAGTTGCGTGTACGAGGCCTCGTTTCCTTAAGGTGACGCAGTTTCGACGATGCACCGATGTCGAGAACAAGGTGCATAGATTCTTCGGCATCGAAGTCCAACCGCTGAGCTGAAGGTGATCCGTCAGTCAAAAGCCATGCAGGGCCGTGAATACATCAGAACAATACACAACGGGCGTCAGTGGCGCGTTGTACGAGACTCACGCAGCATTGGTTCTTCAGAGGCGCTGTGTCAAATTCAGGGCTGCATTATAAGTTAAGGTCGGTGTGTCGCACACTCGGTGAGCTTCGTTGCAGGCATAGGTTATCTTGCAGGGATGCACAGGTTCCGAACCGATGCTTGGAGTCGATGCATCAATTGTTTTGGTTGCAGCAACACAATCACCTCCAAGGGCCCAAGACAACATTTAGCACCACTTGGCAGGTCTGGACTCAAAGCAGAGGAACCTAGGTGCTGGCAGCTAGATGCAGGTGAAGTCTATGATGTTCCTGAGATGTCAGCAACAGAAGGCAAGCTCAGTTAAGAACTTGGAGAACCTTAGAAAGCGGTATACAGAGAGCAAAGTCTAGTCTTCTCACTCCCAGGCAAGAAGAAGCAGGGCAGCAGGCAAACATAGCGAAGCAGGGCAGCAGGCAAACATAGCAAGGCAAGCAGCAAAGTGATAGTCCCTCCTGGCAGCACAACAGCACTGCTTCCTGGCAGAATGCCCTCAGTCGAGAAGTGTTTTGAGTGTATGGTGTCAGAGGTCCAGTACTTTACTCCATTTTAGCCTTTGAAGTAGGGAGACTTCAAAGAAAGCTCTCTGTAGTGCAAAAGACCCCGCCCTTGCTATCTCTAGCTCTAGACACACTACAAGGGGGCATGCAACTCTTTGTGTGGGGACAGGCACAGC
This sequence comes from Lissotriton helveticus, assembly GCF_964261635.1. NCBI lineage: Eukaryota > Metazoa > Chordata > Amphibia > Caudata > Salamandridae > Lissotriton > Lissotriton helveticus. The sequence continues at coordinate 460,091,376 of NC_136059.1, read as the reverse complement.
CCTTTCAGGTGCACGTGTCAACTCCTCCTACCAGTCTAGCTCAGGAAGACCCATCCGCCTGGTGATGGGCCTTCAGGGTATGCATAGCACACCTCTGCTCCCTTTGTGTGTGACTGTCTAGAATAAATTTACAAAACGCAGCTGTCACCCTGACTCAGACGTGTATTCTAGGGACAAGCAGAGGCACAGAATGGTTAAAGTAAGAAAATGACCACTTTCTAAAAGTGGCCTTTTCAATCCTGCAATTTAAAAATCAACTTCACTAAAATATGTATTTTTAAATGAAGAATCTGGAGACACAAAACTTCAACTTTCTATCCGCTCCCAATTAGAAGTTGTACTTGTAAAGTGTTACAAGTCTACTCCATTGCTAACCCATGAGGAGAGATTAGCCTTGCTTTAGTAAAAACAAATTTAGTAGATTTTTACTACTAGGATATCTAAAACTCAAAACCACATGTCCTATTTTTTAATACACTGCACCCTGCCCATGGGGCTACCTAGGGCGAACATTGGGGTTGACAAATATGTAATAAAAGGGAAAGTTTGGGCCTGGTAAGTTGGTGAACTTGCCAGGTTGACATGGCAGTTTAAAACTGCGGACACAGGCTCTGCAGTAGCAGGCTTGAGACATGTTTGAAGGGCTACTCATGTGGGTGGCGCAGTTAGTGCTGCAGGCCCACTAGTAGCATTTGATTTACAGGCACTGGGCACATGTAGTGCACTGTACTAGGGAGTTACCAGTAAATAAAATATGCCACTCATGGAGAAAACAAACGCCATAACATTTTAGACACAGGGCACATAGACGTTAGCAGTGGTAAAGTGTCCAGAGTCCTAAAACCAGCAATTACGAAGTTCAGCACACTGTCGAAAATAGGAGTTCAGAAGCAAAAAGACAGGGAAACCACGCCAGATGACAGGTCTAACAATACCCCTGCAGAGTTCTAGACTCTACTTGACTGTTGAGGAGTAGTCGAGTGAAACTTTGTTTAAAATGAGTGACTTCTGTCTCCAATACCAACCCATAACACAGATAATGGTCCATGGCAATTGATCGGTAGTTGAGGTACACAGACCTTTTATACTATCACATAGAATTGCGGAGGATAGTCTACTCTCTCTCCATGATAAGGATTTATATAGTATATTGTAACTGAGCTTCTTACTATTTTTGAGTGTGCGAAAGAGAGGTGTGACTGTGCCATCTCTGTATCTGCATAGTGCATGGGTAAAGGTGAGCTGGAGTAGTCCAGAATGAGCGCTCCCATGGATCGGTTTAGTTCCAGGATTGTAGTGGGCTTTATAGGGAGTGTTGAAGTGGTAGCCAGAAAGTGTGCTTTCCCCATGTCCTTCTGCATCGCTCTCTCTCTCACTCCACATCAGCAACTGTAAGCCAGGTGGTGTATTTCTGGTCATAATTTCACATCTGTCTCGATGGAGCAGGAAGATGTGCTCCTTAAACTTGTATTTCTGTTTGAATGTTTTATTTTTTCATATTTTAGGCCCTGCAAAAGCACCGGACATTCGCACAAAGAAAGTTGAAAAATATGAAGTGGCTTTGGTATGGGGTCCAGTTCCATTAGATGACCAACGTGGATTTATAACAAACTACACAATCATTTACAGGTCAATCAACGGGAATGAGTCTTGTAAGTAAACATGATCAACAACACACAAATGCATGTTTTTTTCTGCACTTGCGTTAATATTTCAGAGACCTTCAAGAATGAGAACTTTAATCCGAACAGCCGAACTTATGTCTTAAAAATAATTGTTGTTATAATCAACCATGATACATATCTTCTATACTTACCTTTTTTCAGACTACAATTGACCAATTTTGTTTATTTGATTTGGATATCTACCTGCTGCATAGTTTGTGTAGTTTCCTCAAACACAGTGAAGTACCAGACACTCTCTTCTTACTTAATTTATCTTCTATACATCTACATATGTGAATCTACAATCCTTTAGAAATAAGTCTAGGCGATAGAGAACATATTAAAATATCAAGAACAATACACTGCACACCTGTCTCCATCTTGGTCTTCTCTTCATATGTTTCACATCTATCATATTTCAGTTTATTTAAGGAAGCAAGTGAAAATGCTGCCTGTTCCTCAGTGTGCTCTTTTTTCTTGTGTTTTTTTGTTTTTTTTAGTCTTGGAACATTAATAGTTTCTTGCAACACTGGGTTTGTGGTGAAGTATTGGTAATCTGCAGGAATATATAGTTCTGTAGTCCTATTAAATTTACAATCTAGCTTTAATGCATGTTCTGCTGTTAAAATATCTTGCCTATACCTCTGCTACGCAATGTATCCTCTTCTCCATTTATTAATCATTTTCAGCAGAAACATGAGTAAAGTTATGGAATTGGCCGATCCTGTTTAGCATCCAAATACCAGCAGTTTCTGTCTTGTGGTTTTGCCCTGAGAGCCTATCCAGCATCTCAGTCCATGATTTGTCTAGTTTTGGCCAATTGACTGAAGCATAAGAAGTTTTTATCTGTGTTGTCTTCACTCTACAGTAACCCTACTACAACTCTGGAGGCAAGATGGAAATCCTAGTCAATCCAAATAGTAGGAGATCCACAAAATTTACTTTGACTTGGTGAGGTAAGACTGATCAATACTGAATACAGGACTTTGTCCAGCACTTATCTTTATCAGAATTAAGGGTCTGCAAACGCCCTGTGGCGCATTTTAAGTTGGAGAATTAATTCCTCCTCAATCCTGAGGGTCCCTGGGGTCCAACTAGCCCACCAGGTACCTCCAGTATGCGCCACAGAGAGGTGTTCAGAGGCCACGCCCATTTTTACAACACTGCAACGCTGCTCCGTGGCGCTTATTGGAGGTACCTGGTGGGCTAGTTGGCCCCCAGGGACACTCCGGATTGAAGAGGAATGTATTCCTCAACTTAAAACGTGCCACAGGGCGTGTTTGCACACATGTGACCTCAGGCCCCGCCCCCTCCCTTCACCACTGTGCAAACACGCCCTGTGGCGCGTTTTAAGTTGGGGAATTAACTCCCCTTGAATCCTGAGGGTCCCTGGGGTGTATCCCATGGACAGGATGGTCGCCCGACGCCACCGCCCGGCTCCGGGCGACCCCACTTTCCTCTAACAACACCCCAGAGAGCTTGGTGGTCCAAGCCTCCACCTCCAAAATCGCCTTCCCTACCGCTCCACCGGAAAGGGAATCTAAGAAGGTGGACCATCTTGGGAAGAACATTTTCTCTTCCATCAGCTTAGGACTGTTGTCCGTAAACATTGCATGTCTCGTAGGCCGTTATTCGCACACAGCATGGGATACGGTAGCGCAAGTGCTGCCTCAGTGTCCGGAGGAGGCCTTGACAGTGTTCTCCCAGGCTGTCGTCGCCGGGAGAGATGCAGCCAAGTTTATGATCTGTTGTGGACACCGCCAACTCTCCGGGCAGGACCTTTTCAACATATGTAGCGCTACGCCTTGATAAGGTCCACTGGCTTTTCAGGGGATGTCCAGAACCCTTTTAAGGACATGCCCTTTGATGGCTATCTCCTTTTTGGCGACAACGCCCTAGAGCTCTTAAAGGTTATATAGCGCTATTTAGACCGGGAGGTATCAGAGCGCATAACCAGGGGAACGTTGCATTAGAAGGTACATCAAAAGGATCATAAAGCGCTGGCTAGACCCTTAGGTATCAGAGCTCTATAATAGAGGAAAATTGTGTTACAAATTACATCAGTTACAATAGCGTAGTAAGGGGAGGAAGGAGCCATGGCAGAAAGACGAGGAAGAACTATGTCCAATGTCCGGAGAGACAAAAAGAGAGGAAAAGGGGAGAGGGGGAGTGATAAGGGAGAGGACGAGTGATAAGGGAGAGGACGAGGGGGAAAATGGAAAAGAGATAAAGGGAAAGTCAGCCCAATGACTGAGTGGGTATGTGACTCCCAGGGAGATAATCCAAAGCCAGTCTCCTCTATAGCTCTCTAGGAAGCTCCAGCGGTCATCGGTCCGAAACCTGGAAAGAAAGGCAACAAGGAGGAAGCAGAGCTTCAGAAATATGATGAGGGGGGGGTAGGCGAGACAAGGAGAAGGGGAGAAACTGTGCTCAAGGTCCGGCTGGGCAGGTGACGGTTAGGGGATGAACCAAGGCCGATCTCCTCATTAGCTGAACAGAGCAGCTCCACCGGGCATCGGACAAAATGCTCAGACTCCGCTGTCAGGGTAGAAATCATGTGTACTCCAGGCGAGACAAGTAGAGAGGGACGGGAGGAGAGGGGGAGTGAGAAGGGAGTGAACGAGGGGGAAGATGGAATAAGAGATAAAGGGAAAAGTCGGCCCAAAGACCGGAAGGGTAGGTGATGGTCAGGGATGAAATCCAAAGCCAGTCTCCCCTATAGCTATCTAGGAAGCTCCCAAGGGCATCGGTCAGAAAGATGGAAAAAAAGGAGACGAGGAAAAGGCAGAACTGCAGAAATACGCAGGGGAGGGGGGGAAGGGCGAGACAGGGAGGAGGGGAGAAACTGTGTCCAGTGTCCGGCGGCTGGGCAGGTGACGGTCAGGGGATGACCCAAGACCGATCGCCTCAATTAGTTGAACAGAGCAGCTCCTCCAGGGGTCAGACAAAATGCTCGAACTCTGCTGTCCATGTAGGGGTCAAGTGTACTCGGGGAAATGTCAAAATAGTGCGGGGGGAGGGGGAGCCATGGTCTGAGAAATTTCCAGACATCCTCTTGAGGTCAGGCACAGTCCTGGCAGGGTTTTGTAAGTAAAAGTAAAAGATCAGCAACGGGGGAAAAAGTCACCACTGTCGGCCATGTTGTGGTATAGAATGACAGAGTTTAACAGGGAAGGAAGGGTCAGACTCCCAATAGTTCTTAAAAAGGACACTAGATCTCACCTTTGCCCTCCACGGGGGGTGGAAGGGGGTCTGACGAGGTTTCTCCGCACCCATTTGAGTTGTGCCTGATTTTGAAAGCAATTGGCAGGTGTCAGGAAAATTAGTGGCATCTCGCTGTTAAATTTGCGGTAATATGTCACGAGGAGCTGCCATTTTAGGGTCAGGCATTCATGGTTACGTGACCGTGTCTCGGTAGTAAGTACAGTTTTCCACTTGGATGTAATATGCGTTCTACTCACTGTGTCACCAGGTCATATTAATGGGGGCCTCGTTATCTTCTTGCCTCCGTCTCCAGTAACAGCTGCCCAGTCCATCAAAGGTAACTTCTGTACTGCCAATGCACCCCATAGGCCACCGATTCTGTGAGCACTTGTTATGCTCGACCCTCAGAGCAGTCAATTTACGGCCCTCTCAGAGGCGGGTCGATCTCATGGTCCTTCCGATGTCTCTGGGGGACCCAGATTCAGCCCTCGGCGATCCAAGCGGCCAGGCACGCCTTCCAGGGCAGTGTGGGTCTTTAAAAAACGGACTTATTAAGTGACACTGCACAGCGCGCAAACCTAAATTATAGGAAAATCGCTCCATTGTCAGGGCCTCGATAACGGGCCAACTAAGCCCTGCCCAAACCTCATCTCAGCGCGGCAGGGGCATGCAGCGGGTCTCTGAACGCTCTGCGGGTGCTCCGGTCATCCTGGAATCGGCGGGCACCCCAGTTAGTTCTTCTTCGCGCTGCCGACGGACTGCGCCACCATTTTGGAGGGTCTGAGCTCCGGCAGACTTTCCTAAACAAAGCTCCGCAATGCTAACCTACAGTGTTGGTGCAGACTTTATATATAGGGCTTGCCTCGTTTTATAGCTTCAACTTGGGCAGTGGCTATGTCCATTCACTCATTAGCAAGAATATATCCATTATAGAAGTGATCATGTAAAAGTCACAGGAAGTAGTACTTGCTGCTGCGTCTGATCGTGTGTTGTATAGTCTTGTAGCTAGCGTGTCGGAGGGTGTTAGTGCTTTTACGAGTCTAGTCAGAATAAAGTGGGGAAGCTGTGGTGCAGCGCATGAGCTGGTCCAAGCTTCTCATGGCGCCACCGGCAGAATTGTATTCCACAAAGTTTTAGCAGGCCATTTAGTGCCTTGTATACAACCTGCGGACCTCAGCATGGGTTTTGATTTCTGATTTAACATTTTCACTGCATTTCCACTAAAACTACAAGTTTATAGAGGATAGATCAATGAGGTCCTCTATTAAGGCATCATTTACGGTATAGAGGGCCAAACTCTTAGCCTTAGTATCTTGTCTATCCAATTTGTCTGGGTTAAAAACTAGGGAATAAAGATTTACCCAGTCCCGCTCAAAGATGTGACAGTCTATCTCCGAGGATGGATAATCTTGAAACAAGCATTTGCAATGCAATAGGTCTCGCATTAGGAAAGTTAGAGCTATTGGTATTGTAAATGACAATTTTTTTATTTCTGTGTTGGTTTTGAAAATAGCGAAATTAATAGTTTGTCACTTACAATGCCAATAGTTTTAACTTTCGCTAATGTGACACTTATAGCATTTGTACTGCAATATGTGTTGTATTTACGTGAAATAGATGTATTGATATTACAAATAACAATGGCTTTTCATTTATTTAAATAATTAATACTTAAATGAAAGTTATTGTAATTTATAATGGCAATAGCTTAAACTTTTGTAAATGACTTTTGTGAAGATTATGTTCAGTGTATTTTATTGTGATGAAAATCCAAGAACAGAAGTGAAATATTAACATCTTTTTGTGACATTTGTAATAAAGCTTGAACCATTGAGACAACATATTTGAACCAGTTGCTGTTGAATGGTTGCACAGATTGATGCTGTGGTGGTGCTGAGTGATGCTGTGGTGATGCGATAGATAGATAGAGGGAGGCCGATAGATAGATAGAGGGAGGGCGATAGAGTGAGGGCGATAGATAGAGGGAGGGCGATAGATAGAGTGAGGGCGATAGATAGAGTGAGGGCGATAGATAGAGTGAGGGCGATAGATAGAGTGAGGGCGATAGATAGAGTGAGGGCGATAGATAGAGTGAGGGCGATAGATAGAGTAAGGGCGATAGATAGAGTAAGGGCGATAGAGTGAGGGCGATAGATAGACAGATAGAGTGAGGGCGATAGATGGGGCGATAGATAGATAGAGTGAGGGCGATAGATAGAGTGAGGGAGGGTGATAGAGTGAGGGCGATAGATAGATAGAGTGAGGGCGAAAGATAGAGTGAGGGCGAAAGATAGATAGATAGAGTGAGGGTGATAGAGTGAGGGTGATAGAGTGAGGGCGATAGATAGATAGAGTGAGCGTGATAGATAGAGGGAGGGCGATAGATATATAGGCAGACAGACAAGAGAGATATATATATATAGATATATAGATAGATAGACAGACAGATAGAGTGAGGGCCATAGATAGATAGAGCGAGGGCCATAGATAGATAGATAGATGGTTGTGTGTGTTTGGTTGTGTGTGTGGGGGTGTTGTGTGTGTGGGGGGGGGGGGTTTGTGTGGAGGGGGGGTCTGTGTGGGGTGGGTCTGTGGGGGGTGGGTGTGGGTGTGTGTGTGTGGGGGGCATTGGGGGGGTTGTGTGTGTGGGCGTTGTGTGCATGTGGGGTTGTGTGCGTGGGTTGTGTGCGTGGGGGGGTTGTGTGCGTGGGGGGATTGTGTGCGTGGGGGATTGTGTGCATGGGGGGATTGTGTTTGGGGGGTGGGGTGTGAGGGGTCTGGGTGTGTGTGTGTAGAAAAAGGGAAACGGAGAAGCGAGGTAAAGAGATGAGCATGAATGTTGTGATTGGTGAGGTAGAGAGAAAAGATACATGAAGACAGATTGGGAGGTACGGGCGTGAATAAAGATTGTGGGAATGACTGCAGGGGGCGCACTAATCGGGCGTTAGGGATGGGAGAGGAAAATCCTAGGACCAGAGGAGTTAGTGAGAGAGGGAAGGCATGAAACATTAGGAATTGTGAAAGAAGAAGAGAAGGGAACAGAACATGGATAAAAATGATGGGCAGACTCGAATCTGAGCGACGTCATGGTATTGGAGAAACCTAAAGAAGTGAGGGATGTGAAACATAAGGAGCAGGAAGGAGCGAGGATATGGGAAAAGAGGACCCGTTTTATTAAGAATACATAATTCAATTAAAAAGCTAACCTGTATTTGACGATTTATCTCCTGTTGTGCTTCAGTTCACAAGCGGCCCATGCAGCCGGTGTCTGTTCACGAGAGGCCCTTACAGGAAGGAGCTTTTGGTGCACAAGCGGCCGTCACAGCAGTGTATTGTGCACATGTGATGTTTACGCTTTTATGCGAATTCAGGGTCGGTGATTGTTGGGACTACGATTCCACTAATGCGGTTCATGCTACATACCAAAAGGACCGATTCAGGTGTGAGACTCCCGTTTTTTGTGTGTGTTCCAAATGGGTTTATTTCAGCTGCCTCCCCCCTGCACTTCAACAGAAGTCAAAAACACTAGCCCCCGATTTTTTTTCAAAATCTCCAGTTTTTCAATATTAAGATGTTGGCATGTATAAATGCAAAATGACTGTTTAGGACATACATTATTGCGTTTAATAATACAGACTATCAATGTTTACTAGTAGAGCTAAACTGGTGTTACGCTGACAATTTCTGTGCTGACTGATGTACTCCTAGAACCAGGCGACAGTAAGCAACAAACATTTTTGGGCTTGTTGCACCCAAAACCGCACCTCGTGGTCCTCGCGCATGACACAGAAACTCTCCCCACACTGGATCAAAACAAAGACAATACCCTGCCAACCGCACACCCTACACAGTGTAGTATGGTACTCGTGTAGACCAGCGCATCAAGGCCCCCGCACAGGGTAACACATGCTTATAAATGCTGCTGCACGATACGCGTTGGAACACAGTGCAGCTGATATTTGAAAGGAGGCAGCCCGTTTCCCTCAGATATGCCGGTGCCAGTCCACACGTTGGCCCCAGCCCCACGACACCCATGTTAAAGTAAAGCAAAGAAAGTCGCAAGCATCCCTTTTAACAAATAAAAAAAAGTGGGAAATAGCTTGTTTTTTAATAAATGAAATAAAACATAAGTGGGTCATGATTAACACGTCTATACTATGCGACGGCTCTGAGGAATAATGCTTAGCTCTCTGGGGCGCTTTGTTACCTGCGTGATAGTCAGCACGACTGCTTTCTGTACACTGGTCCCACAGCCACACGCGACCTAAAAACAAGCACCACGGACCTTTATAAGAGGCCCAAAACATGCGCAAGTCTCACTAGAAGAGGTAGGCGCTCTAGTTCTTTGTTTGAACTCTATGGCTGGCGTTTGGCTAGACAGTAGAAAACACATACAGCGTCTTCCCGCCCCTGATTTTTTTTTTGGATGAGCGCGAAGAGGAGCGAGCGCCCCCCAAGCACGTAGGTAACGTTTGTCTGAATGATTACGTTTCACGCGCTAATAGAGGCCTGGAGCTCCTCCAGCTGCTTTTAGCATGTCCCCTCATCACATAGCTGATTGAGTTTTTGCATGCTTTTGGACAGTTATCCGACGTCGGGCATTTAAAACGAGATACCGGTGAGTGTGGTGGGGGGGCTGTGTGTGTGAGCAGGGGGGGGGGGGTGCCTGCGTGTGTGTATGTGTGTGCTCACTTCAGGGAATGTGAGGCAGGGGATGGGAACGGCGCCGGCCTGGACGTGCGTGTCCACAGATCCCAATCGACGCGCTTACCCGACCCCTCTCTCAGATTCCCAGGAGATGGGCGACATAAGTTGTCGAGCTGGACGCATCTCCAGCTGATTGACCACATCCCGAAAGAGTCTGTAGTCTTTCAGCTGTACAGCTAGCGCCTTAATGCATGTTTTACTTTGCTGTTACGCCTGCTCATACCTAAACCTGGCTTCTCTAATTTCCCCGGTCGTTAAGAAGGATGGCATTTGTGGCCACCTTCAACACCTTGAGTGCAACAGGACACTCCTGTCTAAACCAGGAATGGCTGCTGCGCTCTTTAGTAAGTCCACAAGAGACTGCTATGCTAATCCCCTGAAAACTGACCAGGATTCTCCCTGGGTAATTCTCTGCAGAAAGGCAGCCCAAAATCGCATCTGAATTTGTGATGCTTAAATCCACAAGGAAGTAGTTTGGATCAAGAGAACCCTACCTTATGCGGCCTCCCCAGTTTGCCCAAAAATTCACTTGGGGTACAGTCTTGTCAGGTGGGTAGGATGAGATTATGATCACTTTAAGGTATTAATCACACCTCATAACCATCGAGATACAACTCTACATCCCCGGATAACAGAACAAAATCTATAACACTGCCCTTTCCCCTCCCTGTGAATGTGGGTGGGCTTCTTTTGGAAATGGTCCTTTTTGCAGGGTTATCCCCAAACTTCTGCTTCTTCCTCCCTTATTGTTTCTGAACCGTGGTTGTTGGCAATCGGACTTTGGGCACATTACCACTGCTGATCAGTGCTAAAGTGCCGATGCTCTCTGTGTAAATTGTTATTGTAATTGATTATCCATGATTGGCATATTTGTATTACCAAGAAGTCCCTAGTAAAGTGCACTGAGTGTGCCAGGACTGGTGATTCAAATGCTACCAGTGGGCCTGCAGCAAAGATTGTGCCACCCACATGAGTAGCCCTAAAATGGTGTCTCAGGCCTGCCACCGCAGTGCCTGTGTGCAGTCTGTGAACTGCCATGTCCACCTGGTCAGTGTCCCCACTGATCAGGCCTAACCCTTCCCTTTCTGTACACATTGGTCATCACTATGAAAGGCCCAAGGTACCCCCTTGGGCAGGGCGCAGTGTATGTGAAAGTAAGAGCATGTTCTAGTGCAGGTGACATGCTCTGGTAGTGAATTACAGCCATTTTCGTTTTTCACTATTGTAAGGCTATCTTGCCCGTAGGCTATCGTGGGGAATGCTGGCTACAGTGGCTACCAGCATATCTTCCCATAGGAGCAAGATAGGACATAAAAGTCTGGTATCCCTAAACTCAGAATTTAATAACACATCTTTTAGGAAAGGTTGTTTTTAAATCCTGTGTTTAAGAACAGCACGTTTAGAAAGTGTCTGTTCTCTTGTCTGACCTTTCGGTCAGTGCTCAAGGAACAACCAGCACTGGTTCAGACCGGGCTCAGAGCCTCCTGCATAAAGGAGCAAAGACTTTTAGGGGTATAAGTATAGGACCTCAGACTACAGAAAATTAGATAATCCTAGAATTACCAAGGAACCTCTGCCAAGGAGAAAGCTGGAAGACTGAAGAAGGAAGACTGTCCTGCTGTTGCTTTGCTGGACTGACCTGCAGTTGCTTTGCTGCCAAGGAGAGGGGAAGGACTTTGCTTTGTGCTGTGTCCCCTTGCTTTGAGGAATCTCCAAGGGCCTGAAGAAGAGCTGGCTCCCTGTTAAGAAGTCCCAGGAACAAAAGGACTTCACCCCCAGCTTCCCTGAACTCTACTGAGAGAATTCTGCCCTTCCTAGAGTGCTTGGGCCAGTTGTGGTGCCTTTGGAAGTTGTACCTGTGTTGGGAAGCTGGAAACCAAGATAATTAAGACTTTCTGCAAGTTTTAACGCATCGCTCGCTTGCGGAGCGCATCCCTGTCAGTGCGAGGAAATTCCCGCAGCCGTGAAGGCCGAGATCGTCGCAGAGTCGTCGCATCCTTCGCTTGCGGGACGCACCAGACCAGTGCGGGAAGATTACTATCACTGAGAGTATCGTCACAGAGCCTGTCATCACAGGGTGAGATCGTCGCACGCTTGCTTGCGGACCGCATCACGTCGCTGCAAGAGTCTTCGCAGAGCCATCGCATCAAGGGGGCGCGAGAGGAGAAGATTGCCGCTGAGCCGCGCATCGTCGCTGCACTAGAGATCGTCAACGCCCCGAAGATCATCGCATCGTAGCTTTTGCAAGCCGCTTCCACCGAAACCTGTGCACCGGAATCCACGCATGGTATCGCATCCATACCCATACAGACCGGAGTCACCGCAACACGCCCGCTGCGTCCAGGGGGGTTGTCGTATCGCCTCCCCAGGGTCTCAGGAGTGACGCATCGTTTGCTTTTCAACGCTACAGCTTTCACTTGGAACATTTGTCGCATCTAGAGGTACTGTTGGCTAAAACGTGACTGTGGATTATTTTAACGCAACCTTAAGAACTCTTTTGAAATCATATTCTTGAACTGTGTATGTTGGATTTTTGTCATTTTGGTCTTGTTTAGATTAAAATACCTTTATTTTTCTAAACTGTTGTGGAGTCAGTTTGTAGTGTTTTCACTGTGTTACTGTGAGTGTTGGTACAAATACTTTACACATTGCCTTTGATAAGCCTGATTGCTTATGCCAAGCTACCAAGGGGGTGAGCAGAGGTTATCTAAAGGGTGTTTCCTCCTTACCCTGACTAGAAGCAAGGGTCCCTATTTGGACAGTGGTACTTATCTCTGCCAACTAGAGACCCACAGTTCCAACAGCTTCCTTTCACACTATACTGGAAATTAGATGAGAAAGTTGTATTGCTGGATAAAATTAACTGATTTAGGGTCTCCCAATAGAGTGAATGAACAAAATAACCTGTGCCTTTGCCTTGAGCATTAACAAATGCACATATACGTTCCCCATTGAACTTAAATTTAGAGATATTGAAATCCCCTTCCCATATAATTGAGACATGGGCTGTCCTTTATTTGCAAATTCTGTGATTAATTTCCCCAATTCATCAATAATGCCTATTGAGTGGGCTGGAAAAAAAACATAAAAATAATAATTGACTAAAAGAATATTTTACTGCTTTGGCGAATGAAGATGTAAAATTTGGAAACATGGTCTTGAGACTAAAACGTCCACTTCTAAGTTTCTAATGGCACATGCCACAAAGGGAACCAGGCCCTCTTTCCCTCTTCTGGCGACAGATGAAGATGCAGCTGTGCAATAAGATTTATACCCATTTAAGGCCCATGTCTCCTAGCAACAGATTAGGTCAAATTTGCCAACAAAGGACAACCAGTCCTCATTTTGTAGTTTTGAACTTATCCCTGCAATATTCCATGATAACAGTGATGTGACTTTGACACCCCCACTGTCAATTGGCAAGCTGGCCGATGTTCCAAGCCTGTGTGATGCGTGTATTTTCAGCTCAAGGTTACTTGACCCGAAGGTGATACATCCCTGTCTCCTGGAGTTTTCCCCCCATGTAAATGTGTAATTTCGGCTCAGTATTGCTGGTCTCAGAAGGTAATACAGATGTGTCCAGGATTTTTTCCCCTGTGAAGTCAATCATTTCCATCCATGCCAGACAGGGGCATCAATCTATTACTAAGTGGTAAGTACATTTAGGCCTGGGTGTGTAACAAATGTAACGGTTGCCCATAGACTTATAATTCTTTAGAACAGCTGGTTGCAAGTGCCTCTAAAAATAGCCTAGCATCCGTAACTCCATAACACTAGACTTCATTCTACCCTCTCTCACTTGGGCCAAGATGTCTCCAGCAAACCTAGGATTACGCATATTTATAATAACAGTATCTCCCAAGTAGTTTCTTGGTAATGGTTCAATACCTCCAACTCTCCGTATCAGTATGATTTCTTTACTTAGATCCCACAGAGTTAACAGAACTTTTAAACCAAAACAGAACCTTTTTTCTGAGAGAACCTTGTGATTCTACCGTGTCTGCAGATAACTGGGGTACATTATTCAGAAACATAACAAATAGACAGGAAGCTGGAGTAAGATTTATCACAGGTGATGTATTTGGTATAGGGTACGATTCCCACACCGTTCCTCTGAATGTTGTTCGAGGGTTGGAGGCCTAGCATTTCGCGGTGATTTATGTGGGAGCGACCGTAGTGTTCAGCATTATACAGTTATCTACCATAGTGTGACTAGTAATACCATCAATGTTACGCTTTCCCCCTGTAACAGCAGATGGGCACATAGCTGATTCAGATGACTGAGAAGATACATTTGCAGGAGTCTGTTGAAAAGATACGTTGCTAAAGGGTTGCGTTTTGACCATGTCAGAATTGTTAAAAACCCAAATATCCATACTAATATAATAAAGAGAGAGCCCAAACCTTTGAGGCGGGTAAGCTCCGAAACTACAGCGCCAATCAGAACATCCAATACAGCATTGGAAAGGTGAGTATAAGCAGATGGACATAGGCTATACACCAGCCCAATATATACATTACAAGTGAAAAAGACCGTTTTGGCACAAAGTAGTCCGTTGTGGGTGTGGGCGTTCTGCTGTAAAGCAATGCTTGCAAAAAGCGTTCTGTGTGAGAAAAGCGTTCTGTGTGAGAATAGCGTTCTGACATGTCTTGAAGTGGGCGTGTCGTTTAGCATTGTTGTGGGCGTGTGCCTTCAGAGACGCCCGAAGCATTGCGGAGAGGGGGAATAGTGTCATTGGAGTTGTGGCGTTTGGCAGTGACGCTATGTGGGGCGTCTAAGTGCACCAAGCAAGTCTTTGGGGAGTGCGTGAACCTACTAAGGCACACGCCCTCAGTGTGCATGCCAGGACTGATCAGGGGCGTCGGCAGGAGCGGACACACACGTTCGCATTCTGCGGAAAGGACAACAAACCGCAGAGCACACGCTCACCTTCCGCGCAACAGAAAGAGGGGTTCTGAGCAGCCGCATAGGCAAGTCGCATGAAACAATAAATGTACTATGCCATGAACTTTAAAAAAAAATTTGCCTTGCCTATTCTAACCATTTAAGACATTCTTTTTCGTACCCGGACAACGTCGGGACGGGCTGCTATTATATGTATATATATATATATATATTCCGAGATGGCTCCAGGTTAGCAAGACCCCTGGCGCTCCAAGATTCGGTGCAGAACTCCTCAGCTGAGCCCAGCCTTAATTATGTCGCACACCCCCTCACAATGAGGGATTGAGTCCGCACTCACAAAGGTTTTCAAAGTTTTCCAATTTTTTGTTTATTTTCATAATATCAGCTAATCAGTCACAAAACCGACGCGTTTCGCTGCTCCCACACGCAGCTTGCTCACGGTTAAACATTAGATTCATTCTGACCCCTCCTATTTCTACAGGGTAAAACGCCAAACAGATTCCTTTACAACACCTCACTTCCTGTATCACAAACGGAAGTGACCTGGGGCTTGTAGTTTTTAGCTGTTTCAAAAACTACAAAATCACGTTATGTATTACATGAATATTTTCGTATGCATTCATTGTGAGTTACCGACCTTGCATATTTACAATACATTATTGATCACGTTTTTGTAAGTGTATATCCTATTGTTGTTAATTCACATATCTTCGATCATTTCATCAACAAAACATTGTTATGCCCCCCAGTGGCCTTTAAAGCACTACATTTGTCAAACCAGTTAACTTGATACTGCTTGTACCTTATATTGTGCTAACTTCGCGCAATTTCATCATTACTTAGAAAGATTTTATCCGCCCTCTAGTGGGCGTTTGTCATGTATGTTGTGCTATTAACCCTTCAATTGTTAGACACTACCTTACTTTCATTTATGCATGTGGCAAAAACCATCTCTCATTGGATGTTGAATGCACATAAATACTTAATACAAATCATTTAAAGTCCCTTCTTGAATAATAAAGTTAATCATGAATATTATATACTGTCATTCAAACCATATTTTTGATAACCCAAACTGTCCCACTGTTATATTCTTCCGCGTCACAAGTGTACATGTAGTTCTTCACTCTGGTTGAGCTCCCTTGGGGTCATCGTCCTGAAATTTAGGATTTGACGCGATTCTCTACATCTCAAACTTTTTTCTCTGTCACCTCCCCTTTCATGTGGGAGAATTGTTTCCAAGGCATAGAATTTCAACAATGTCCAATCACTATTGTGTGAAGTCTCCATATGCTTTGCCACAGCATTATTTCTATCTTTATTCACTGTGGCTCTTACATGTTCAAGGATTCTTTTTTTCAATTCATTTTTGGTGCTGCCAATATATTTCAGTGCACATGGACATTCAATCACGTATACTACATGCGTGCTCAGACAGTTGATTAGTTCTTTGATTTGCCACATTTTGTTATTGGGCATCAGCACCTCCTTTTTGTTTACTGCTATTTGACACACCTTGCAGTGCTGGCATTTTATGAACCCTTTGGTTTTCATCCATTGAATGCCTTTTGCTTTTTTGGTATGGTCTTTATAATGGCTTTGTATGAGTCTATCTTTGAGGTTTCTCGCCCTTCTATATGTGATCTCAGGATGTTTACCCATAATTTTGTTAACAGTTGGGTCCAGTTGTAGCAGTTTCCAGTTTTTTCTGATAATCCTTACAATTTGTTTGGATTCTCGTGTGTAATCCAAAATCAATCTTACTTTTCTGTCTTCTGATTTATCGGTGGATGCTGTGTTTTTTCGTTTCAAAGTTAGTGCATCCTTTCTTTCTTTGGCGTTGGCTCTATTCCACCCTTTTTTGATGACCTCTTTATTGTATCCCCGATTTTTGAACCTCTGTGCCATTGCGTAGCTAGTGGTTTTCCATTCCTTCTCCTCCGAACAGATCCACAGCATCCACCGATAAGACCATACCAAAAAAGCAAAAGGCATTCAATGGATGAAAACCAAAGGGTTCATAAAATGCCAGCACTGCAAGGTGTGTCAAATAGCAGTAAACAAAAAGGAGGTGCTGATGCCCAATAACAAAATGTGGCAAATCAAAGAACTAATCAACTGTCTGAGCACGCATGTAGTATACGTGATTGAATGTCCATGTGCACTGAAATATATTGGCAGCACCAAAAATGAATTGAAAAAAAGAATCCTTGAACATGTAAGAGCCACAGTGAATAAAGATAGAAATAATACTGTGGCAAAGCATATGGAGACTTCACACAATAGTGATTGGACATTTTTGAAATTCTATGCCTTGGAAACAATTCTCCCACATGAAAGGGGAGGTGACAGAGAAAAAAGTTTGAGATGTAGAGAATCGCGTCAAATCCTAAATTTCAGGACGATGACCCCAAGGGGGCTCAACCAGAGTGAAGAACTACATGTACACTTGTGACGTGGAAGAATATAACAGTGGGACAGTTTGGGTTATCAAAAATATGGTTTGAATGACAGTATATAATATTCATGATGAACTTTATTATTCAAGAAGGGACTTTAAATGATTTGTATTAAGTATTTATGTGCATTCAACATCCAATGAGAGATGGTTTTTGCCACATGCATAAATGAAAGTAAGGTAGTGTCTAACAATTGAAGGGTTAATAGCACAACATACATGACAAACGCCCACTAGAGGGCGGATAAAATCTTTCTAAGTAATGATGAAATAGCGCGAAGTTAGCACAATATAAGGTACAAGCAGTATCAAGTTAACTGGTTTGACAAATGTAGTGCTTTAAAGCCCACTGGGGGGCATAACAATGTTTTGTTGATGAAATGATCGAAGATGTGTGAATTAACAACAATAGGATATACACTTACAAAAACGTGATCAATAATGTATTGTAAATATGCAAGGTCGGTAACTCACAATGAATGCATACGAAAATATTCATGTAATACATAACGTGATTTTGTAGTTTTTGAAACAGCTAAAAACTACAAGCCCCAGGTCACTTCCGTTTGTGATACAGGAAGTGAGGTGTTGTAAAGGAATCTGTTTGGCGTTTTACCCTGTAGAAATAGGAGGGGTCAGAATGAATCTAATGTTTAACCGTGAGCAAGCTGCGTGTGGGAGCAGCGAAACGCGTCGGTTTTGTGACTGATTAGCTGATATTATGAAAATAAACAAAAAATTGGAAAACTTTGAAAACCTTTGTGAGTGCGGACTCAATCCCTCATTGCGAGGGGGTGTGTGTGATATATATATATATATGTGTAAGGCGATCATAGATAGGTGACAATTTAGTTTCCAGGAGATCACTAATACGCTTCTTTAATTTGTCCCAAAAATCCGAAGTCACACGTGGAACAAAACCGGGTTCAAGCTCCCATGTACATCCAAAGCCTGCTTGGTTTTTTTCACCTTTAGTTTGCCTGTTTATTGTTCCTGTGTTTCGTTATGATATTTTGAAAGCAAAGAATAATCAATATTGCCTTTAGTCTTTTGTGAATATTTACATCTTATAACAGAGCATTCTGAGCGCATTATAGATAGCATCAAACTGTTAAATTTTGTGAACGTCTGTGCGTTTGGAACCAGTCAGTAGTGCAAGCTGAGCTCACAACATTTCTGTAGAGCGATCACCATATTAATAAAGACTTTGTCTTAATGAACCATAAACAGCAGTTTGAGCAGCGTGAACATATAGATAGAAATCTTACCTTAACTGCAGACTATGCTCTTTCACAGATACATGATTTGGTATTGTGAACTGACAGCCAAAGTGTTGTAAGGGGTTGGGCCTACTAGCCTAAAGGACAAAATAAACATGTAAACTTGATGTCCCTGACCCCAAACATTATGTCCTGGTTATTGGGCAATAGGAATCCCACGCCCCTCTAATTTATATAGGTTGTAGCAGGAAGGGGTTTTGAGAGGAGTGTGTATGTACGGCACCAGTAGCGCACAAGCCAAGGTCGAGATCATCAGATTGCTGAATAGGCGCATGGATAGAGTTATTTGGAGGAAGTTCAAGGGAAGAGTCTCAGATCCGTGGTAGTGCTCCCTTGCAGAGATGTGTCTATATCGGTTTTCTCAGTTATAGGATAGTTGGTGCTGACCTCATGTCAATAGGGGCGCTTGTCCTGATCCTTGTAGTTGAAGCAGCGAAGGCTTGCTTTCTGGTTTTCTTTCCCTTCTTGAAGTATTTCATCTGCATGCTGGTGATATCCAGACTCCTGGTCCGGCCTTGTACCCCTTAGTTTTTTTCCCCAGGTAAGCCTGGGGTCTTGTTGAGGGTTTTATAAGTGATACTGCTTGTGTGGAAGATTATCCGGATTAGTAGAGGAGATCTGTCATTTGATGTGAAGGTGATGTGTGGAATTTCTTCAAGTCTTTGACGAGTCGTGCCACTATGTGTAATATCACGTTAATGAGTGCTGCGGTGGTATCGGGGAGACCACTGAGCAGGCCGTTGCCCCTTTCCAGATGGGACATTACTATGCCTTGTACAGTTACTCTGAAGGGATCTTCTGGGAGAAATAGCTTCACTTTCTTCAAGAGGGCGATTTTGGAACCAAGCTGTCATGGTCTTCCTTGCAGTGTATTGCTTCAATTCAATATCTGTTTTGAGGGCGAATATCAGACATTTTGTTTGAACCCTTTTTTCATGTATGAACCTGGGTAGGTTTAAGTTGGAAATCTAGGCTTAAACCGGTTTGCTGCTGTTGGAAAGTAGGAGGAATTCAGTCTTAAAGATGTTGAGCTTTCAGAAGCCAGTTGGCATCCATAATTCGGTAAGCTTGAGGCAGGAACTTGGTCTCTGTTTGTCAGATTTTTTATTTTTTTTATTTTTTTAGTAAGAGACAATTAGATATTATCTGCATACAATAGATCTTGATGCCCATGTTTTTAGGAATGGATCTGACAGGTTCCATGTAGAGGTTAAAGATGACTGGCAAAAGTGAGTCTCTGTGATCTTATGGAACCTGTTCACACAAGCTAGCACCAGTTTGTGATTTTGGATTTGAAACTTTACAAGATACTGCCTGAAAATTCCCTGGTGTTTTCAGGTTGTTGATCAGAGCTGCATGGTCAACTGTGTTGAAGGCTGTAGAGAGGTCAAGAAGGACGAGGAGGCAAGGGTTGTTCCTATTAAGGAGGAGAGTTTTGTCAGCTACTTGAATTGTGGCTGTCTCAGTGCTGCAGCGTGGTCTGAAGGCTGATGGATATTCTTATAGAAGATTATTCTTGCAGATTTGCTCCTAAAGCTGGAAGTCATCTACTTTCTTAGTGATATTTATCTCTGAATGGATAGTATGTAATAAGATGGAAGTTGGTGAGGTTAGTAACCTATCTTTAGGACATGTGGGAAATTCTTTTTTGTATGTGCAAAAAGAACAAGAAATGTGTTTTATATTCTGTCATTACCAGACACCAATGTATGGTGGAGAGGTCCATCAGACCTCTCATTTTCTGTTGTACCTGGAATAATAATGTACAATGAATGCTAGGTTTAGTGCCTATGTCTATTTATTGTGTGAATTTGCATTAATTTTAAGTATCTTTTTGCATCTAATCATTTTACTACTATTAATTGTGCTTCTTGTATATTGTGGTGGGTGTCAACTTTAAAATGTAATTAAAGCCCCTCTTTTTAAAGTACACACCAAATTTAATAAACAGTACTTCATTGGCCTACTGATTTATTTTACTACTTTCTGCTACTTAGCAAACAGAAATTGTTGAATTACAGTTTTTGGTTTAGTTAATTTTGCAAATATACAGAAAGCTCTTAACCCCTGTCAATGTTCTATAAACCAGCTGCATGCATTTAAATGCCACCTTTCTGTGGTACCTCTTCTTGGCATTTTTTAAAACATATGTTGTCTTCTCTACCTAGCTCTTTTTAGTTTTATTGTTCTTGCTTCTACCAACACTGATTTGGTACCCCCAAATAAACATAATGTTAGGTACCTAAATGGAAACGCTAATGAATATCTCACCTGGTAGTGCTAGTTAAGTATTCCATTCATAGCTATAGGACCTTAGCTCAATTTATTATCTGAACTCTTGAAGACAGAAAAATAGGAATTTTGATATTGCTACCCAGTATGGAAAAGAAGGTGCATGTAGTCAATGTGGCAGGATGTTACGACCTCAAGTGCTTGTTCTTCAGACGCCTCTGCAGACTATCACATGAATTCCACATCCTACCTCCTGCAAATGTGGTTATTTGTTTTAATTCTCCACCTAGAAGGACTGACGGGACACTATCGTGCAGGCAACTGTTTGACAATATGCTGTATGATCTTAGTGTTTGAGTATCATGTTTTACATTTCTTAAATAACAGTTAATTGTCAGAATCCAACCACACACATACCACTGTTTTATTCACCTGCCTTAATGTTACAAAATATGGTAAAAGATTCTGAACCATCTGCTTTCACAGTGCAACAACAAGCATCATCATCTCTTTTTTAATGCTTTTGTACTTAACTTCTTTCAGCTGTTGTTGTGGATCCTAACGTAACAGAATATTCTCTCTCCCCATTGACTGGTGATACCTTGTACATGGTTCGTATGAGGGCGTCCACTGCGAAAGGAGATACGGATGGTCCTGAGCTCACCTTTACTACGCTAAAGTTTGGTGAGTTAAACATGGATATTATGAATGTAGAATATTTTAGATTTTAATTTCATCCATTTAGATTGCAATTTGAGTGTGTGTTTATTCTTTGTTGTTTTGTTCTCTTCTGTGGCTGAACTATGCGAAGAGTTGGTCACATTACAAAAAAAATTAGAGTGAAAGGGTCTATGTCTCCAGCTCTTGTCACCAATCCCAGTGAACTAAGTGCTCAGATCCAGGTACAGGTCTACTCCCCAAAGTATACCTATGTCTGTGAAGATGGGTAAGGGTGTAGACAAAGACCAATCGTTGCATTTAAAATTAAGAACTTAAGCATTGAGCATATGCTTTTACGTTTCTTAAGAGACCGTGCTACTTATCAATATTTGACAATATTGCAATGTTCTTTGAGGGAATTGTTCGAGGCATGTGTGTTGTAGATACACATGCTTTGCATACTCCTGCCATCATGTGTTGGGTCCTGATGTTTGCAAGTTGTTTTTCTTCAAATAAGTCTGTCCTAGTCACGAGGTAAGGTGACTCCTCCTTTCAGTGATAGTGCGCATGAACATCGACTCCAATGTTTTTTTCCGCCATCGGGTTCGGACTTATATTGCTGAGCTCCGATTCAAAACTATCCTTCGGGTTCCCCTCGGTGCGCAATCCGCTGTACCCTCGTCGGTATTGTTATCATACACGTTTCCCTCTCCGCATAGCCGTTTGATCGGGAAAGTCTCATCTTCGATCGAAAAATCGTGGATGGCATTCAAGCCTAGCCGCATCAGTCCATTCTTCTGCTGATGGAACAACCCCATTTCAGTTCTGTCCTCGGTGCCGCTCCAGATACCCTCGCACCGATCTACACCAAGTATGCAACTTGTGCCTCACCGGAGCACAAGGGAGAAAATTGCGAGGCCTGTCTGTCGTTCGGATCGAAAAAGACTCTTCGAGATTGTTGGGCTCGTCAACGAGAAATGCACTGCCAAAGCACTCAACTAACTCACTCACTCAACATACTCATTCAGAGAAGACACCAAACATGAAGCCACAGCTGAGGAAGAAGAGGCCTTCTTGGTCGCAGAATCCGATTCCGACTTAGAGATTGAATTGGAGTCCTAAAACATTCCAGCGGAACAGGTGGTTGTGAGTACTAAAATCTGCACCCCATAAGCTATCTTCGACTAAACATAAGGCTTCTCCTCCATCTCTGCCTTCGGTCCTTGGTCGGCACCCAGACGAGGTTTTTGACGCCCCGCCCTCGGGCCCAGT
Organism: Lissotriton helveticus; assembly: GCF_964261635.1. Lineage (NCBI taxonomy): Eukaryota > Metazoa > Chordata > Amphibia > Caudata > Salamandridae > Lissotriton > Lissotriton helveticus. Next base: position 460,068,993 of record NC_136059.1, on the reverse strand, counting down.
ACCGAAACAAGTAGTCAAGCCTTCCTGCTCAGGATCGAGCTGAGAAAGATAATCTTCGGACCCGAAATATTCCCCTCTGAAAGCCAAATCTAGTTTGGAGCCGAAATCCTCCATTTTGAAACAGAAGTCCACTATAGAGCCGAAGCTTTTGCTAAAAAAAAAAGTCAGCTTCAAAGCCGAAACCTTCCACTTCCAAGAACAAGTCTGGTTCGGCACCGAAACTTTCGTCCCCTACATCCAAAGAAGATATTTCAGATCCCCCTTAACCAATTTTAGACATTATGAAAGACAAATTGGATCCAATGCAGAAAAAAACCACACTGGACATATATTAGCCAAAACACCTTTCAACAAGGAAGGTCAGTTCAGAGGACACTGGATACAAGATCCCCCTTAAGAAGAAAGAAGAAGAAAGATATTGCTACTAGTCCTGTCTATCCTACTTTCCCATCCCCTCCACCACTTCCTCCATCTTGACCTTTACCAATACTGCCAGGCTCAGATCCACTACACATAACACAACAGGGATCTCCTCACACCCAGCTTGATTAAGGAGATGGGGATGATAACGATGATGACAATATTCCTTTACCTGCAGATCCATGGGATGATTATATTATTGATCCACCTATGAATTATGATCCAGACCTATATCCTGCAAAACCTTCACTTCAAGATCATTATGTTTCCTATCTAGAGCTAATTTCCAGCACAGCAGCATATCATGGTTTTATACTGCATAAAGAGACCTTAAATGAAGGTTTTTTTTTATTTGAGACACCAGGGTCTTCACACAGAGTTAGCTAGAGTCTCCCTATGTTAAAAGGCATGATGAGACATGCAGATAAAATATTTAAGGACTCTGTTCGTGCACAAATTTTAACCCCTAGGGTTGATAAAAAAAATATAAACCTTCACCCTCTGATCCGGTTTTCATTAAAGGACAGCTCCTTCTAGATTCACTGGTAGTTTCTAACACTCGTAAAAGAGCAAACTCGCAGATATCTGGAGATGCACCTCCCCCAGATAAAGAATCTAAGCTTATCAACGCATCTGGTAAAAGGGTTGGTGCTCAAGCTGCTAATTACTGGCACATTTCCAACACTCATGGCCTACTAGAGAGATATGACAGGTCACACTTGGACGAGATGAAAAACCTACTTCAATACCGCTCAGAAGAGCACAAGAAAAAGGCACAAGAGCTAGTCCAAGAAGGAAAACTTATATCTAATATTTATGTTAGATGTGCTCTAGATGCTGCTTAACATCAGCATTCTCTTACATCAGTATGCCTGGCGTAGAATTTCAGGTTTTAAACCAGAAACAAACATCTTTTCAGACCTCAGGTTGATAAGACTTTGAAAAAAATGAAAAAAATACACCAATGTGATTAAATCCGTGGAAGCACTGCAATCTCCTTCAAGCTGAGGCTCCTTTTATCGCTCATTCTATAGAGCAGGGTCTAAAACTACATCCTCAGACCCCAACAATTCGTCGTACAAGTCCAACATGCAACCCTCTTCCTGTAGTAGTTTCTTTAGAGTAGGGTACAATGGAAACAATTTTAAGGGTAGAGGTAAGGACATGTCAACACATAGCTCCCCTTCTCCCAATAAGCAGTGACTTGCCTACGTTTCCCCTGATCATCTAACACCTGTCGGGGGACTCCTATAAAAGTTCCTACATGTCTGGAATTCCATTACAACCGACAAGTGGGAAATCATCTAGTATGGTTATTGCCTGGAACTCACTGGTACACCACTGAACATTCCTCCCAGAGAACGCACAATGTCCTCAGAACATCTCACCCTTCTCGAACAAGAGATTCTCTCCCTGTTACAAAAACATGCAATAGAACCAGACCCTTTGCCGCATCAAGGCACATGAGTGTATTCAATATACTTTCTAATACCCAAAAAGGACGGCTCTCTCAGACCAATACTGGACCTCAGGCCATTAAATCTATACAATCAGTCAGACCATTTTCATATGGTCACTCTCCAACAGGTACTCCCACTACTCCAACAAGGCGACTTTCTATATACTCTAGATTTAAAGGACGCCCTATATCACATTCCCATTCACTCTGCTCACAGGAAATATCTCAGGTTTGTGATAAACGGACAACACTTCCAATACAAAGTCCTCCCATTCGTAGTAACCACAGCACCCAGAATCTTCACCAAGTGCCTCGCAGTAGTAGCGGCTCACTTAAGAATCCGGACGACTGGCTCATAAAAGCCAAGTCACACAGCAGCTGTGTGCAGCACACACGCAAAACGATACACTTGCTGCACAATTTAGGATTCACAATCCACCTCTCTAAATCCCATCTCCAACCGTCCACAACACAACAATATCTAGGAGCTACAATAAACACTTCAAAAGCTCTAGCATATCCCAACCCAGTCAGAATAAGCGCCATACAAGCCCTCATATCAAAATCTACGCCTCAACATTCAATACCAGCACGAGTGTTCATGCAGTTAATAGGAATGATGGCTTCTTGCATATTTTTAGTCCCTTACGCAAGACTCCAGATAGGTCCCTTACATGAGTGTTTGGCACGTCAGTGGAACCAGGCTCAAGGTCAAATAACAGATCTGGTGTTGGTGGACAGCCGCACACATCGCTGTCTGCAGTGGTGGAACACTAAAAATCTTGCCAAAGGGCGGCCGTTCCTAGACCTGGTTCCACAGATAGTGCTCACAACAGACGCATCGCTCACCGGCTGAGGAGCTTACCTTCAAAATCATACTATTCAGGGCATATGGACCCCGCAGCAAAAACAATTCCACATAAATTATCTGGGATTGCTAGTGATCTTCCTGGCACTAAAATCATTTCAACTCCACCTAGTAGGAAAAGCTGTCCTGATCCGTACAGACAACAAGACTGCAATGTGTTATATACAAAAACAGGGGGACACACTCTCTGCAGCTTTCACACCTAGCTCAAAGCATATTGAGATTGGCCATTCCAAAACATATACCCCCTTGCAGAACACCTTCCAGGACTACACAATCAAATTGCAGACCTGCTCAGTCGTCAAAACAACAGATCCATGAATGGGAACTTCATCCTCAAGTTCTGCTACTATTTCCTCCACCCAGAAATAGATCTGTTTGCCACACACCAAAACGCAAAATGCCCACATCCAGGTATCCACACCCATTGTCCAAAGGCAATGCGCTGTGGATAAACTGGTCAGACAAATTTGCTTACGCTTTTCCACCTCTCCCACTTATTTGCTTAGTGGTTTGGAAACTCAAACAGCATTCCCTCAGAATGATCCTGGTGGCACCAACATGGGCCCGTCAACAAGGGTTCACAACCCTGTTGGAACTATCAGTAGTTTCTCATCAAAAGCAACGCCTCTCACCCAAGCTTCTCACTCAGAACTATGGAGAGATAAGGCATCCAGATCCCGTTCAACTCAACTTTGCGATCTGGCTCCTGAAGTCTTAGAGTTTAGTTACCTCAATCTCCCGCCAGACTGCATGAGCATCATTAAACAGGCTAGACGTCCTACCACTAGATCTTGCTATGCCGCTAAATGGAAAAGATTTGTGATTTACTGTATCAATAACAAAATCAATGCACTAGATGCTTCTATTCAAAACAGCATCTGTCACCTCTTGCATCTACAACGTAACCTAGCCTATACATCCATTAGACTACATCTCGCTGCAAAAGCAGCCTATCTCCAAAACAGACAACATTTGTCTTTATTTAGAGTATTAGCTATCAAAGCATTTATGGAAAGACTCAAAAGAATAATCCCACCTAGAGTTCCACCTTCACCAATATGGAACTCAAATGTGGTCCTTACCAGGCTCATGGGTCCCCCATTTGAACCTCTACATAAATGTGAATTACAATTTCTCACCTGGAAAGTAGCTTTCCTGGTTGCAATCACCTCTCTCAGAAGAGTCAGTGAACTCCAGGCATTAACCATACAAGAACCATTTCTGCAAATTCATCATAGCAAAGTGGTTCTTAGGACTAACCCAAAACTTCAACCTAAAGTAGTGTCTCCTTTCCACTTTAACCAGTCTGTAGAACGCCCAGTGTTTTTCGCTCTACCAGACTCAGTAGCAGAACAAGCTCTTCACACGCTAGACGTAAAAAGAGCAATACTTTATTACATTGAAAGAAAAAAATCCTTTAGAATGACTAAACTTTTTGTAGCTTTCTCCCCACCTCATAAAGGGAATTCAATCTCAAAAACAGGGATTGCGAGGTGGATTGTTAAATGTATTCAAACATGGTATGCTAAAGCTAAACTCTCATTAACCATTCCACCTAAAGCTCACTCCACACGTAGACATGGGGCATCTATGGCATTCTTAGGGAATATTCCCCTAGATGACATCTGCAAAGCAGCAACTTGGTCTACACCACACACGTTTAGAAAGCTAACGTGGGCCAGACTGTATTAAGAACACTTTTTCAACCCACTGCAACAGATACAGGTAGCCACCGCTAAGGAGGTAACTGCTATATAGTCTATGCACAAGTATACAATCCACAGCTCACATGGCTCAAACTGAAAATGCTACTTACCATTATGCATCTGTTTTTGGCATGTAGCGCTGTAGATTCGTATACACCCATCTCCCTTCCCAGTAACCTCTGTTCCAGTACTATCTTACTTAGATACATTGCACATGAATATCCTTTGCTATTTCTTACTAACTCCATCACAACCCTCCATGGCTAAAAAATCTGAAGATGGAGTCGATGCCCATATGCACTATAACCCTAAGCAGGAGTCTCCTACCTCATGACTACAAAGACTTCTTCCAGAACAAAAACAAACTGCAAACATCCGAGCTCAACACCAGATGGCGATCTATGCACAAGTAAACAAATCTACAGCTCTACATGCCAAGAACAGATGCATACTGGTAAGTAGCATTTTCCTTATCTATACCTCCTAGAGCACATTCCACTCGTAAAATATGGCCTTTTTAGGTAACATCCCTATGTATGACATTTGTAAAGCAGCAACATGGTCCACACCACACACGTTTACCAAACATAACTGGGTGGATGCATTAGCACATCAACAAACCAATGTAGGCCAAGCGGTGCTGAAAACACTTTTTCAAACAACTGCATTATATCTACTGTTTAGCCACCGCAGTGGGAGAATACTGCTGTATAGTCTATGCAACGCAAGTGTATCTACAGCACACATGCCTCGAACGTTAGTGCTACTTACCCAGTAAGCATCTGTATTGGCATGTAAACTTTAGATTCACATGTGACCTCCCGCCACCCCGGGCACCTGTAACTGTTGCAGTTTTGCTTTATATATATTACATATGCATGGACATCTCTGTACTACACCTCCATTCTCACCCTCTTGCGGGAAACCAATCTAACAATGGAGTTGATGCCCATGCGCACTATCACCGAAAGGAAGAGTCACCTTACCTCATAACTAAGAAAGACTTCTTCGAAGAAAAACAACCTGCAAACATCCGGATCAAACACTAGATGGCAGGGTTATGCATAGCATGTGCATATACAGCTCTACATGCCAAGAACAGATGCTTACTGGGTAAGTAGCGTAATCCTTTTTTCTTCTGTTTTTCCACATTACTTTTGTTCATATTGTAGACACAATTGTGTCAGTAAGCAGGACAGCCACATATTTCAGCTTTATAACATGACCATACTTTTTCTTTCCCCTTAAGACTTTTACACAGTTCAGTATTCCCATTTTACATCGAGCATGTCGCCATATTTAATCCCTACTAATCAACTCTCTTGGTACGGTGGAGCAGTAGTACATGCTCTACCTGCCATAGATCGCTACCTGATGTACGCCTGCCCAGATCTTCTTAAATCGTGACTACACAGACAATTACTACTCAGATAATTACGATTCTCGGGCAAGGCTTCTTGCTACACTCGAATTTGAAATTGTTAGAATTTGGGTCTCTAGTTGGCAGAGAGTTGCACCCTGTCCAAGACGAACCTAGTCAGGGTAAGTAAGAAAGACAAAATAAATTAACCTGCACTCACCCTCTAGTACCTTGGCACAGAGCAGTTAGGCTTACCTCGAGGTAAAGTATTTGTGCAACACATAAATTACAGTAACACAGTGAAAACAACACAAAAAGAATGCACATCAGTTTAGAAAATTACAAAATATTAAGCTGAGTAAATAAAGAAAAAAAATAGTAATGTGTGCAATTGTTGTTTCCAAGGATGCCTGCATTGGTGCTATGAGGCAGATTGTGCACTAGCGCAGAGAGAGAGCAGAAATGCATCATATATTGGTAAATATGGCAGATTCCTGCCCTCTCCCTTTCACACAGCACAGTGCAGCAAACTGTCTTGCTGCATTGTGTAAAAGAATGATAATTCTGGCCCCTGGGTTTCTCGAGGAGGGCAGCCCCTACATCTTGGTGGATTTTAAAGTTGCATGGCACACTACAAATTTATTGGAATAGTTCATTCAAATCCTCAGGATCTTTAGCCAATTTGTTCAAAGGCTGTGCTGTGAAAGTTACCATCTTGCTGCAAGTTTATCTTTAGATCATCATCATCATCATCATCTTTAGAAGTATCCTGGCTTGCTCGCTTTGCGCCCTCATACAAGATCAGTATTCCACCAGCTGCCACTGCAAAACACATGTGATAATGATTGAACTGTGCTTTATAAGGTTCCAACTTAGCACTCAGTAATTATTATGGGAGTTTGTACATTTCCCAACAATTATTTTTATCTGTATTGTTAGAAAAATGAATCATTATTAACCTAGAAAAGCCCTAAACACTTAACAAAAGTAGTTTACTGTGTTTGCTGGCCTTTACTGTGAGCTCCAAGATTAAAGCTGCAATACATAGCTGTTCAACTCAGTGGCACATATGTCTATAAAATATGATCCGATAGAGACAGCTAGCCACGGATTCTTTCCCTTTGAATTTCCCAGGTGTCAGAATTTATCCAGAATATTTTTCTTCAAGCAATACCCCTGCACGCCGGTAGGTGACGTTGGCGCCGTTGAGACGTCCACGCCACTTTTATAGGTACCACCTTGGCGCGTTGATGTCAGGTTTTTTTTCTGCGCCAGCCAGCGCTGATCCAGGAAGAGAGCTACTCTCTGTCACTTTTTGACAGGCTTTTTTCATCATTTTATCGACCCCTGTTTTGGTATTCTAGGTTTCGTTACTCTGAACCTACGCCTGGGTCGGGTCTGCGCTACTCTGCCTTCTCGAGAGCTGGAGCGACTGCCGTCTAGCTCAAAAAATTGATGATGTCATGTTCCTCCTATTTGAGCAGCGTGACCCTACTGCTGCGCCTCCGGGCCCCGGAGGCTCAGAGGGTGCTCCATCATGTTCTGCACTAGCAGCTTCAGCCCGGCCCCAATGATTCTCTAGCCCCAATGATTCTCTAGCCCCACCCCACCCACTTACCATGGATGGATCCGGACCGATGCCGGTCATGCCATTGTCACCGGCCCTGACACAGAGACTCCTGACCCCCAAGTGTCACCAGCCGCATTCTCATCTACCACGACCTAGAGGCAGATCGATGCCGTTACCGGTAGAACCCTTATGTCCTAGGTATGTTCCTCAGCATTATCCTGAAGGGCCAGGAATGGAGGAAGATTGGGTGGGGTCGCTGGAATCTTTTCAAGACCAGCATTACCAGGACATGGACTGGTACGAGGAATTGGGTGAGGCCAGTGGACTAGATACCTCTCCAGATTCTCGCCTATTTTCTCCCACCACCGTGGCTATGGAGGAGAGAAGCATCATAAATTAGAGTGGTGCAAAGGCCAACTGAGGTCCTGGACTTTACGCTCCCTTCCGTGGCAGTCAAGAGGTATATCTTGACATGGGTCAGCCAGGTGTCTCCTTCTCAGAACCCTTGCTGACCTTCAAAGAGGCCTTAACAGATGTCCTTCCGGGAACCTGGTCAAAGCCTATTATATGCGATCCTGTGAATAGGACACTCACCTTCAACCATCGCCCTCCACCGGGCGACCCAAATTTCCTCACCAACCACCTTACCCCCGAGAGCTTGTTGATCCAAGCCTCTACTTTCACTACGCATTCCCTTCCTCACCCACAGACAGGGAATCTAAGAAGCTGGACAGGTGGAGCCAGAAAATATTTTTTCCCTCCAGGCTTGTCCTGATGAGAAGAGGCTGCAAGCATGGACTGGGTGACCGGAGTGGTTGAACCCATAGGGGTCTAGTTTCGAGGGCCTGTGGCACTCAGAGGCACATTTGGTTCACTGGTATTCAGGCTGGGAGGACTCGTGTGCAGTGGTGCTTTGTCTGGTGGGGTCGCGCTGTGGGAGGCTCTTGTGGTTCTCAGTTTTTTGCAGAAAGAGGCAGCAGGCAGGGACTGAGAAACCAGTTCAGCCAAACCTAAAGAGGGACTTCGTACTAGAGAGTCTGTGGAGAGGCGAAAACAAGGCAACAGGGCCACTCTTGATGCTGGCCTTGTAGATCCTGACGTCCCTCAATGGTAGGTATGTCTTTGTGCTGTTGGAGTCCAGATTGGACCACCCACAAACCTGCTGCACGGGGTCGGTACCCTGGGTATAGGTACAGGAAGAATCCAGGAGGAGTTAGCATCTCAGGACTTCTGTGAAGTGAAGTGTTGGGGCTTTGCAAGCAGTGCCTGCAGATGCAGGGATACAGCTACTCTCCTCCAATGGAGATGTTGCTGGCAAGATGAAGTTGTTGGCCGCTCCTCCACAGCTTTGAGAGGTGACACCACTTTTTGGATGAGCCGGGTCCATCCAATTGTCGAGGTACAGCAGCATGTCAGGGTTTTGCGCCAAGTGATGGGGAAATCCTCAGTTACCGCATGGTGGGCTCTTCTTTGTCCTTCTTTCTTCATAAAGCAGACATATCTTATTTCTGTAACCCCAATACTCAGTTTAGTGGTGATAAGGGGAGTGAAGGGTAGTAGACAATGGGCTACTTACCCTTGGGGTCACTGCAACCCCTATATGACCATTTTCTGTGCTGAGTGGCAATCACCCGCCCCAGCTTTCCTAATTCCACCACACGCAAGATGGTGGAATCCTTTCTTTCGTCTTCACTTCAGGCTGTCCACCCTAGAGGTGTGTCCAGCCTGGCAATGCAACACGACTCCTAACTATCTAATTTGCTCTTACACCACACCTGAAGATTGGACCATATACAACCGGGGAAACCACTAACACAAAGATTAAAATTTCACATGCATTTATTATTCATGTAACAAAATATTCATTAAAAAAAAGTAACCAAACAATCAATATACATGATATCTCAAAATTAGAAAAACACAATACATTAAAAATTAATCAGGTATAACATAAAAAGTAGAGAGTAAAAAAGCTAGACAGATACAATATGTCTTAACAGTTTACACATCTGTCATGTAACAATGTCAATAGCATGGAACTCAGCAGTTTATGATTAGTATTCTTTAACCATGCCTGGATAGGCGGATTGTGTACTAGAGTTTGGCGTCGACGCGTTTTGATGGGTCAATTTATGAATCCATCTTTCTCAAAACAAGTATATAGACTCTCTGTTCTTGTTAGGCAAATTTGTAGGGTCATCTGCTTCTATAAGGTAGATCCCTTTATCGTATTCTTAATCGTCTGTACCTGGGAGATATGAATTATAACTCAGGATCGATTAAAATATCCCCGTAGTATAACTTAGTGCTGTATTTAGCGGAGATCCTAGTTAGAACAATGATACATCCATGAACACAGATACAAGAATAAGGAGATGCCGTTTTATTCTTGAAGAAAGAACGTACGCAGGAGCAGCCACAGATTGCTGAAACTTGACCCTAATCATTAAAGGGATCGTGAGCAAGACTTCTGCCCCAGTAAATAAGCTACTGAAGTGGATTCGTAATCAGCGTGACAATCGACTTTCTATTATTATCGTCCTCTTCTAAAGAGGTGACTATACGGGAAAATTTCTCCGCAATACAAGCAAAATTTTTTGAAAATCTGTGTTCATGGATGTATCATTGTTCTAACATTGTGTGTGTGTGTGTGTGTGTGTGTGTGTGTGTGTGTATGTGTATATATATATATATATATATATTCGATCTGGCCCAAGCTCGGAGGCTCCCGGGTGCTCTAGGGTGGTGCACGAGAGGCGCAGCAGGACCCGCTGCGATTTACATCAATTCAGTTTTTCCCGTAAAATTTACAAAGTGTTCAGCATCCTCCAAGGGAATCTGAACGGTTGGTTGTATGGTTTTTCTCCTGTAATTGGCCATATCCGGTTTATCAATGAAAAGTTTGGCAAGTTTAATCTTTCTTATGAATTTATAGAGGTCTATCCGTGTCTCAGCTAAATTCATACCACTCGTGGGGCAAAAATTCATGCCTCGTTGTAGAACCTTTAGTTCCAATTCACTTAGTTGTCTTGATGATAAGTTAATGACTTGTAGTTCTTGATCATTGGATGGATCATGTTGATTTGGATCAGTATTTGCCATATTTAGATTTGTTTCTGGAAATAATTTACAATTATTATCTATTTGAGTTGATATTGTTTCCAATGCATAAATCAAATGCATAATTGTTGAACTTGTGCGCAAATGGTAAAAAGGGTTAAAAGCCCACTGGAGGGCTTCAATAATGGTTACGTTGTGAAAAACGAAATTTTCTTTATGGTTCAATTAAAATATCAATGCATGAGGTAAATGCTTTAGGTACAAGTTGAATAGAATCTAATTATATGTTTTGGAAAATGATTAACAAATTGCTAATCTGCACCACGTATGAAGGAAATTGCACAAATTTAATTCATTAAACTACATGTCCCAGAACACCTGTACAAGTTACAGGAAGTGATGTAATTCGAAAGGGTACCACCCCCCTTTCCCCTTTTTTTCTTTTAATCAGTAAAATGGTGTCAAGCACAATTACCTGTGAGCAAGGTCTCCGTAGAGACCGAAACGCGTTGGGTTATGCTGGTTGCTGATTAAAGAAATTATATTCTGACTTCAAACCCGGTGTTGGTTTTGGAATTCTTTCACACGGGAGTGCATGAGGAAACGACTTCCCTACGGGAAAAACTGAATTGATATATATATATATATATATATATATATATATATATGTGTGTGTGTGTGTGTGATATCAAGGCCTCCAGGGGCTGAAAAGCGTCATAGCGGAATGCACGAAATGAAATAAAAAATTTGCACGGAGAGAAAACTGGTGTCCGTTTCCATTTCTGCCTCTATGTAATATGGAGTGGGGAAGACACAGCTTACCTGCATATATATATGCGTGTGTGTGTATAGATGGATAGATATATTACTAATAGTATATATTATAGTTAGGACATTCTTTCCATAGGAAAAACCTTTTATGTTTTGCTAATAACTTTGGTGCTGTTAAACAAATCTTCATGACATTTTTAAACCTACTTTTCCACTCACTTCAGCTGCTGTCTAGAAAGTTTTGGGGTGATTCGTCAAATGAGGGCTGAGAAAAAGGGTGAGCCCCAAACCACATTTTCTCATGCAATTTCCCCTAGGGATTTTAGACACGACTAGAGCGCAAACAGCTGAATAGAATTACATCAAATTTGGCAGAAAGCTAGATCTTGATCCAGAAAGATCTTTTTGTAATTTGGTGTGAATCTGTTCAGTAGTTTGGGAGTTATTAAAGAAAAAAGATGTATGCATATCTAAAGATGTGCAGGGTCCGCGGATCCGACCGATCTCAAAATGAGTTCTGATTGGCTGCCACCACTTCCACTAGGAAGTGATGGCAGTCATCTTGGGACTCTGTTTCGGCATTTGAGATGTCATCAGCGATGTCATTGACCATGTGATGAGTGATGTAATATGTGAGGTCATAAGCAGTGCATTGAGGGGGCACGAGTTCAAGTTAGCTTGTACGAGTGAAACTGAGCCGAACCATAACGTTCTTGTAATCTGTTTTTTTCAGTGAATTTGTAAGGTTGTTTTTATTTTAGTTCCATTTCCTAACTATAACGCCACTGTAACCTTTGGTTCTTTCAGTGAATTTAAAAGGTTTTTTAAATGCTAATTCCTAACTATAACATCCCTGTCACCTTTTTTTTCTCAGTGAATTTCTATTTCTTTTTTTTAATAAGTAATGGCATTTGCTGAGTGGTGGAGAAAAGGGACTTGGCCTTCAACCAGCTCTCAGGAATGCCGCTGTGTAGGACTTAAAGGAGGTACTTCTTGGCTCCCATGTTACCTCAGGAGTAAAGTGAGCTTCATCCCCCAACCAGTAGTGCGCCAAGAGCCACATTTGCAAAGTGGTGGAAAAACGGGACATGGCCTCCGAAGACCCTTTAGCAATCCTGCTGTGTTGGACTTATTGGAGGTAACAGGAGGGAAGGGCCAATTATTCCTCCTGTTCCCTCCAGTAAGTCCCACGCAGCAGGATTTATGAGATGTCGGAGGCCACGCACTCTTTCACCCCCACTCTGCAAACATGCATCCTGGTGCAGTACTAGTAGGGGGATAAAGTCCCCTTGGCTTTTGAGGGTCCTTGTGAGCCAACTACCCCTCCTGTTACCTCCAGTAAGTCCTACACAGTGGGTTTGCTGAAAGGTTTTCGGTGGCCACGCTCCCTTTCTCCACCACTCTGCAAACGCCTCCTGGCACGCTGCTTTTTGGGGAATAAGTCCCATTGGGTCTTCAGGGTCAGGGTCCTTGGGGGCCAACTATCCCTCCTGTTCCCGCCAGTAAGACACACACAGCTGCATTGCTGAGAGGTAGTCAGAGGCCACGCCCCTTTTCTCTACCACTCTGCAAACACACCTCCTGGTGCTCTGCTGCTTGGGGGAAGAAGTCCACTTTAGTCCCGAGGCCCTTGGCCCCTCAAGAGGCAAGGAGACTTCATCCCCCCACCAGCAGTGTTCTTAGAGGAGTATTTGCAGATTGGTGGATAAAAATGGCATGGTCTATGACCACCTCTCAGCAATCCTACTGTGTGGAGCTTACTGGAGGTAACAGGAGGTCTTGTTGGCACCTAAGGACAGTCAGCAGCCAAGGAGACTCCACCCCTTCTCCTCTCCAACCAGCAGTGTGGTAGGAGCTACGTTTGCAAAGTGGTGGAGAAAGGGGGCAGGGCCTACGGCGAGTTGCAGGGCTTTTTTATTTTCTAAAGGAAGGGGGCTGCGTAGCATCCCTTCGCTGGTGCTGATTTTGGCCCGGGGAATCCCAACCCCAAGGGCCAAGCATTTTAAGAAGGGGATGCATGTGGCCTCCATCCCCAGGTCGACTTCGGCTCCGGGGACCCCATCCCTCAGAGGCACAGGCTTTTTTTTTCTTTTCTAAATAATGGAAGGGAGCCAGGTGGCCCCGCTTCCCTGAGCCAATTTTGGCCCCCGTGGATCCCATCCCACGGGCCTGCCCTTCATTTTTTTTAATTTTGTTTAAAACATGGAAGGGGGGCTGCACGGCTCCCCTTCCCAGGCCCATTTCGGCCCCAGGGACCTCATCCCCTGCGATGTTGCTTCTCCGTTGGGGACAGCAGAGATGAGCCTGAAGGCCCGTGCATTCCCTGCTGGCTCCTCGCCTTCTGTGGGAGCCAGCATTGCGTTGAGACCCAATGAGCTGCTAACATGCATGGGGGACCCCAAGACTACTATAACCAAGTGTGCCTTTTTGGACCTAAACAGTATTTTTCCTTTCACCCAATTTTTGTTTTATATTGGCGAGGGCCTAGCAGCTCTCCAAATAATAACGATTTACAACAGCCATAACAAAACGAGTATTGACAAAGCCAAAAAGCTGTCCGCCAACACCTGATGCATTGGATTAAGGCTTTTGATTTAAATGCATGCCTCCCCTCCCTGGCTCCTTCTCTTTTCTCTCCCCATCCATGCATTTCCTGCCCCCTCCTTCCCACCACATACCGCTGTTTTATTTGTTGGTTTTCCCCTCTTCTGCTCTCCATGCATGTGTGAAGCATCCATTTTCTATTCTTTATTTACTGTAAATGAAAAACTACGTATACAAAATAAAGTCAACAATGAGCCACTGCAGTAGCCCCCATGTGCAAACACAGTGCTCATGGAACACTTTTTGTTGTGCTATGAGAAATCCATTGTCGGTGGCCAGGGTCAGCATGCATGAGCAATCATCTGGAAAATAAATTCTTATACAGTAGAGCAAAAAGCATTCCAAGAGAGCTGCATGCACATGCATTCTAACTCACTGCCGGCCTTCATGGAGTTATTATACTTTAATAATCTGGCGTTCCAAGATGGCCGTCAGCCATTTTCCAACATTAAATTAATTTGCTTTACCAGTGCTTGTTCACTTTGAGTAAATTAAGAGTGGGTCTTCTGTTTTTCTTCTTACTTCACAGATACCCATTCTGGGTCTTGGGCAGATGGAGCACATGGTATTGTGTAGTATGTTATAAATAACACAAATATAAATAGGGTACCTCGTGTAATATAAATGTAATTTTGGTTATTAAGTTGTGGATCTGCTCTGTCATGAGGTACCCTTGCTAAGCATTTATTAAATGCCTTAAGAAGTGCAGATGTTTATTATAATTTATGTTTAATTGCCTTCATTTATTTATTTTTAGCTAAAGGAGAAATTGAAGCTATAGTAGTGCCTAGCTGCATAGGATTCCTGCTAATCATTCTCCTCGGAATAATATTTTGCTTTAGCAACCGAAATCTGTAAGTATTATACTGTTACATAGAAGCACCAGTATTAGAATATTTTGGCTTCTAAAGTTGACTTTTCATTTTACTATGGTGTTCGCATAAGCATTACCCTACTTCACAGACCGTCTTTTTTTTCGATAATTATAATATATTTTATGAAATGTAGACAAAGTTTGTAGTTCACTAAACTAGATCAGCCAGCTACAGGAAATAGCAAACTGTCTATTTCAAAGTCTCTAATCCGTTTTCTTTATTAAAAATGTTGTAAGTTTGTACTAGTTGCTTATGTTTGTGGCTCAAATGGCATTTCAATTGGGTGCCTTGAATCCTGTGCCAAGATACAACATAAATATTTTAATTATATCAGCCAGATTATGCAAAAAAGAGGTAAATAGCCTTTACAATGCAGTCTTCATCATTCAGGTAAGTGTTTGTACCTTTGGCGTGGCTTCGGCGCGAAGCGGAATGGCTGCCTGCTGAGGGAGCTCCGCGCGCCGGCAATTATATTCTGCTACATCATCCTTCATAAGCCCCTCTGTGCGGCTAAAAACCCTCGCGGGACATTGTACGAGAAGCGATGCACATAATTGTGGTGTTGTTGTCGGACGGGCTGTGTCGCCGCAGCCGTACCGCGACCCTGTGATTATCCCCGCTCCGAGGAGAAAATGTCGCCGTCGGAGTAAGCGCGAACTGGAGATCGGGGCTGCACATCCTGGATAGGCCTCACCCTCCGGTGGTCTGCGGACCTGGGCCCCTCATCTGCAGCGAGAACTCTACGTGAACGCGACTTGGAGCTGGGGCCGCTCACGTTGCTACAGAGACAAGGGGTGTATGACAAGGGGTGCCCTTAAGAGGCCTGTGGGGTGAAGAGGCCTGGGCCGCCTCCCGGCCTACTCTACTGACTGCGGCGTCTGTTGAGCTGGCCCCTGCCCCCGGGGGCTGCGCACAGGACCACAGAAAGGCCTAAAAGGCACGAGGGGAAAGGCGGAATCGGCACGGAGGAGCGGCACTGGATGTGCCCTGACGGGGTAAGAGACACAGCTAGGCGGGCTGGGCCTAGGCCGTTGGCGCGGCCGACATTGGGCTCCATATTCGTAGGTGTGGTGACGTTTAGTGGGAGTCAGGCTGTCGGGCAGCGAGTGGCGCGGACCTGAGGTGGTGGGTGCTGTGTACTTGGGGCAGTAGCAGGACTGCTTCTTGGAGGCTGGGGGGCACTACCTTGTGGACTCCTGGACTTCCACTGGTCTGGCTCTGCGGGCCGGAGGGGTCGAGTGGACACGGGGGGCCGCTTAGCTGGAAAGAGGTGAGATCAGCGCTGCTCTGGGAGCGCAGTGTAACTCACTACATCTAGTCTCCTGTCGGGGTACTGAGGCTGGCCCTACAGAGCGCGGGGTGCCTGAGACCCTCCCGAAGTGTGGAACAGCGAAGATCTGCTGCCGGGCGTCAAGATAGTGCACAGGAGTTACTGCCTGCGTCTACTGAGCGCTGACACATTGGCTGACTACAGAGGACGCACACCTGAACATTAGATACAGCTTTGTCCTGTGAGACACTGTCCACGTTTAGACAACTACAGAAGTGGCGTGAGAGGCTAATATTGAGGACAAAGTGGCTGATCACACTGCTAGAGGCGATACTGAATCTACAGCAGCTCCAGTTTTCGCCATGGGCAAATCGGAACCCAAGCCACAGTTTGATAACAAGCGCACTACCCGCGCTGCGGACGGAATAGGTACTAGAGCGAGTCGCGGGGTGCTCAGGGCCCTGAAGAGAACGCAGCAGATGACACCAGGACTATTTTACTGGAACTCCGAGGTGGCATGAAAACAATAGACAGTAAGATTGACGCGCTAGTGACCGGACTGGACATGGTCAAAAAGAAGGTGGAGAAACACGAGCATAGACTGGATGTCCTGGAGAATCGAGTATCAGACACACACGATGCACAGGCTGAATCAAGAACACAGATCCTGCAAATGGAAAAGATCTTGGAAGTCATAAGAGCGAAAAATGATGATTTAAAGGCGCGCTCGCCACACAACAACCTGTGCATCATTGGATTATCGGAATCGCCGCCAATATCCAAAATGGAGACATTTATTGAGGGTCTGCTGCGTGAACTGTTTGGGCCTGTGCTCTCCACCGTGAAGATAGTGGAACGGGCGCACCACCGCACCCGATCATAGCGTGTCTTCTGAATTACGCTGATAGAGACGCTGTGCTGCGGGAGACGCGGGCCAAAGACCCGGTGGTCTATAATGGGGACAAGCGGACCTTTTTTCCAGACTACACTCCGGGGGTCAAGGCGGCAAGGAAAGAATTTGTACCGGTGAAGAAACTGTTGAGAGAGGCCTCTGTCCCTTACGCTATGTTCTATCCGGCCAAGTTGAAGATTACGCATGAGGAACAGTCGCATTTTTTCACGGATGTAAAATCGGCATTGAAATTTATCAAACATATTTGCAAGCAAAAGCCGACGCAGCACATGCAGGTGGAGGCAACTGGGGAGTCTGGATTGGATGATGCGGATTAGAGATGCACGGCTTGTCCACCATTGATACTGGTGGTTGCGGGAACTGTATTGACAGCTGGAGTCGTCCAGGTGGAGGTGAAGGTCTGACTGATTGCTCCAGTGCGGCGGGGGGTGGCTGGCGGGGTCTCGTAGACACTGAACAATGTTTGCTCTGAGAGGGACAATATTGCATACCCATTATGTCATGTCGGCATAAGGCGCATAGGGGGCTGACTGCTGAGGTCCAGCGACCGCACCTTGGTGCGGATATTCGTTGCTGAACCATTTCCCCTGGCGGGTGTTCCCCAAATGTTGGGATTGTATGGAGAGAGATATAGTTAGGAGGGTGGGTGGTAGGTTTAGTTCTCGACCTGATTGGGAGGTTAGAGTGGGAGGTGTGGGGGGGGGAGTTAGGGGGAGGCTATGTTATTTTTAGTTTATTTGTTTCACATCACATTTCTCCAGCTGTATGTAGGTACAATTCGAGCGATTGTATGGGTTCGCGAAGGTGTTGGACTGGCATGCTCATTGCTCCTCTGTGAAGAGATGTGCTACAATTGTAAGTAGGTATCAGGAAATTGATGGCAGATAAGTGCAGATTATTGACCTGGAATGTAAGGGGCCTCAACTCGCCTAGAAAAGTGAGACAGGTGATAGCATACTTGAATCACCATATGATACATGTTGTTTTGTTGCAGGAGACATACTTAACCAAATATACCGATGGTGGCGTGGCGGGCAGGTGGGCGGGCTTTCGGCTGTCTGCATCTTACTCCTCTTATGCGAGGGGGTTATGATACTGGTCAAGAGGGGAATGGAGTTTCAGCCGTTGCATACATATGCAGATGAAGAGGGCAGATGTGCTATGGTGTGTGGTCGGCTCAGTGGACGATTGATTACGATAGCAAATATGTATGGACCCATTGTAGATGATGCATCCTGTGTAGCTCGCATATGTGGGGTATTGAGGGAATGGCCGGAGACTCCTGTCTTCTGGGGGGGAGACCTGAACACGCATCTGAACGCAGAATTGGACAAATCTAATCCCATTTCACATCGTACCCCTAAGGTTGCTAAAAGTCTTGCATGAGCAATGGAAGAATTTGGTCTCGGGGACATTTGGCGACTGCGTAACCCACAGGTACGGGAAGGTACACATGCGACACCCGCACATGACAGCGGTCGAGGCTGGAATATTGGTTAGTAGGGACAGAGATGATGGACTGTATGAAGGGAGTCGCACCTCTTGCCCGCACACTGTCCGATCATAAACCGGTTCAACTAGATGTGATGTTCCCGTCAGCTATATGCCCTCCCTTTATACAATATTTTGTGCTAAACAAGGGCACTGTCGCGGATAGGGCACTATGGGAGGCCTTTAAGGTGACCATCAGGGGGGTTTGTATCAGCACGGCGGCGGGTATACTGAGAGATCTACGTACTCAATTGAGGAAAACTGAGGACGCACTGCGAGAGTTGGAACGCGAATATGAGACGGAACCAAGAGCGGACAAGCTGGCTCAACTGCAGAAATTACTTGAGGATTATGAGGAACTGGCAGACACAGAAATAAAATGCCTATCGCGTAGGCACACAGCTAGACGATATGGAGAGGGAGGACGGCCCGGCCGCACCTTAGCGTTTCAAATAACAGAGCGTATTGAGCAACCGCAGATAGATAGGCTTGTGGATGAACAGGGGGGTGAACATCTCGATCCGGGGGACATTCTGGACCGGTTTAGGAACTTCTACACTGACTTATATAAATCGCAGGGACATGTACCGGAGGTAGAATTTGAGCAATATCTACAAGACATAGTGTGTGCCCGGCTTTCCGATGGCCACCGAGAATATTTATGTGTGCCTATAGATGAACAGGATGTTAAGAATGCAATTGCAGCCTTAGCTAACGGTAAGGCACCAGGGCCTGATGGGCTAACGGTTGAGTTTTATAAGAAGTATGCAGATTCTAGCAGCGACGCTGAATAAATTTGGACTAGGTGAAAATTTCACTTGCATGGTCATGTCACTTTGCTTCGGCCCCTCAGCTAGGGTACGGGCAGGCGGTGCGATCTCGTCTGCCTTTCAACTCGAACAGGGAACCAGACAGGGCTGTCCCCTCTCCCCCTCACTTTTCCTACTTGCCATTGAACCATTCTTGTGTCACATTAGGGACAATAAAAATATCACTGGGATTAACTTTAATGATTACACGGTCAAGATCACTGCTTACGCCGATGATGTCCTAGTTGTCTCTGAGGAAGCTGATAAGGCCATCCCTGCACTGTTGTCCACAATAGACAATTTCTCACGAGTGTCGGGATATAAATTAAATAAGGATAAGACTGAAGTTAAACTCCTAAACAATGTCGGCAGTAAAGACGTTATGGGCAACTCCGGCTTGACGTGGCAACCCAAAAGTTTTAAATATCTAGGCCTCGACTTCGAGAAAGACTTAATATCCACTCTCCACGTCAATGAAGCTTCGGTCTATAAAAAGATATCCACGTTACTGGAAGGATGGTCGCCCAAATACCTCTCATGGTGGGGCAGGGCCGAAACTCTAAAAATGATGGTGACCCCCCCTGGTCAATTACCTTGCTAGCATGCTCCCGATGACTTCTGATTTTTTAAACAAAATATATAAACTTTTTAACTCGTTCCTTTGGCAGGGTAAGAAGCCCAGAATATCATTGAGTAAGCTACAGCTTTCTAAAGACAAAGGCGGTCTGGGTCTGCCCAACTTTGGGAACTATCAAACGGCATTTCTATGTAAACAAAGGGCTAATTGGCTTACAGGACATCTAGATTATACGCCAATATGGCTGGAAATAGAAAGGTCACTACAAAATCCCGCTTTCTGCTCCCCTCACCATGGACCTATCCCACCTTCCTCACTCAAAATACGTTCTTCTCAACACCAAAGAGCACTCCTACGTTTATATCGTTTTTATAAGCTCAAAATAAACAAGTCTGGCATGACCTCTCTGTGGAAAAACCCCCTGCTACGAGTTGAAGCAGTATGCTGTACTGGGAATCATGGTCTCACAAAGGAATTAACCTAATTAAGGACCTCTTTTCAGGCACCCAACCGCTACCTTTCTCTACTCTTTAAAACCAGTACAGCTTAACCCCATGGATTTCTATGAATTTCTAAAATTGAAAAGCCTTATCTCCTTGCGTTCAATTAATACCTACGTACCATCGCTAGTCACCCAATTACCACTGTTATTGAATTCTGGCCATACCGTATCCAAGATATACAAGCTCCTGTCACCTAACCCCAGGACAGCACATAAACGAAATGAAGCTAAATGGGAATCCGAATCTAATTCCAGTGACATCACGTTTGACTGGGGGAAAATGTACAACACAGCCTTCTCGAATAAAATATCGCCAATTTTATCACAGACTAAATTCATGCTGATAAATAGGTCACACTGGACTCCAGTAAAACTTTCCAAACTCCATTTACGGGACAGTCCGAGTTGCTGGAACTGCAATTCTTCTGTTGGCGATCTCACACACATGCTTTTCACTTGCCCCACTCTACAGTCGTATTGGGATAAAATCTTCATAGGTCATATTTTTAACACTAAGCCCCCCAGGGAGTTCTCCTATATTGTTTTGGGAGACTTGGATTCTACATTGGTCAGTGACAACGACCGTCACTTGATGGACCTCCTGCTCACCTTAGCATGCAAGGTTATACTGTGCAATTAGAAAAATGCTAGCAACGTGTCTTTTAAAGTCTGGCAGGAATGGCTGACCTTTCTAAGAGGTACAGACAACCCGGCTCTCCACTCCTCCCCTTGGCGCAATTCCCATCAGAAACTGTGGAAATCCCTAGATGCCTCAACACTGTCATTTGAACCACCATGAATCTAGTCTACTGAGAATATATAGCTCTGTAATGTACCGCCATCTTATGTAAAGGCATGCTGTAATCTTGTCTCACTCCTTATATGCTACTTACTGTTTATTAACTGGAACACTTGGTATTCTATTATGCCGGAGGTTACTCCTTTTCCCCTATGGCTGTATGTATAGGCACTTGAGCACTTAAGAACGATATATAGTACTGCATAGCACATTATTGGATTGTACAGTATGTATTCCTTTCGATAACTCATGAGTTATTTCTTTGACTGGCTTGCATTCAATGACGATCTTGTATCATGTACCAAGATGCCATATGCGTTGTCCTTTTATTTCTCCTCTATTCTTTTCTTTGTCCCATTTATTGTATGTATTTTGTTTCGTGTCTGCAAGTTTCCTTCAATAAAAATGATTTGAATTTAAAAAAAGAAGTATGCGGATATCCTTGCGCCGCATCTCCTTGAGATGTATGCAGAGGCCTATGACTCGGGGAAGTTACCTCCGTTCTTAAGAGAGGCATTAATGATTACATTGCTCAAAAAAGACAAACCACCGGACAGATGTGAATCTTACCGTCCGCTGCCCTTGCTTAACATAGACGCCAAGATTCTGGCGAAGATTCTGGCAACCAGACTCCAACCCCTGATGCAAAGCCTGGTACTGCCGGATCAATCTGGTTTTAAACCTCAACGATCCACATCCTATAATCTTCGAACTGTCTTCTCTATGTTCCATGTTCTCGAGCCGTCTCTACAGGCGGCTGCAGTGCTCTTAGACGCTGCCAAAGCGTTCGACTCGGTTGAGTGGCAATATCTACATTATGTATAACGACGTATGGGGTTTCTGCAGCTGTTTCTGCAATTGATAACGGAACTATATACAGAGCCAATCGCGCGAGTGCGCATTGGGGGGTCTTACATCAGACCCATTCCAAATAGGGAGGGGCACGCGTCAGGGATGTCCGCTATCACCGCTACTATTTGCACTAGTTCTGGAACTGTTGGCATGTGTGATTCGACAGCGACACAGGGAGACAGCACTTAATTTTAATTTTCGTCCTGTAGCTATATCACTTTATGCGGATAACATGGTTCTTTTTGTCCGTGATCCGTCTAGATACCCGACACAACTGCTTAGAGAATACGTTTGCTTTGGTCGTCTGTCGGGTCTATATATAAATTGGGATAAATCCTTTATAATACCACTGACCGCGTCAACTGTCTGTCCTGACTTGGAATTCCCACTGGTATGGGCCACAGACCCGGTGAAATACCTAGGAGTCTGGGTGCATCGTGACCCGAGTGTAGTGGTCAGGGAGAATTACGGGAGGGCGTATTCGGCATTGGAGAGTCAGGTTGACACCTGGATTACGCTGCCGTTGTCGTTGGCAGATCGTATCTTATAAAGATGGTGGTATTGCCACGGTTTCTTTACCTCTTTCTTAACATCCCAATAGTGCTCACAATGCAATTTTTCAAGAGTATAAGGAGTCAGCTGATTAGGTTAGCGTGGGGGGGGGGGGCAAACCTGCTCGTGTACAGTGGACGATCTTGACTAGGGGATATGAGAGGGTGGGTTTGAAGCCCCAGATTTTTTTGTGTATTATTTAAGTGCGCAAGCCCAGTACATATATCACTGGTACAGACCACATGCATTTACTCGCATGTCGCGGTGGAGGAGGGAGATGTTGCCCCGACTCCGCTACACAGTGTGATCACTCAGCGAAATCGTGGTACTCCGAAGGCAGAAATCAACGCAGTTGACGCTACCATTGCCGCCTGTTGGAAGATAGGGCGCCTGGTGCAAAAGCTCCCGCTATATGCACCATATCTGTACCCGGAGCATCATGCCGCCGTGTCTGTGACGCAGGAGAAGCCATCACTCCGATTGCTGCATGAGGCGGGTCTCAGACACATGTCGGATATTTATCCGAATGGTTCCTTTATCACACAGGAGGACCTAAATTATGTTAGTAACCAATCATTACTGTTCCGGTTTGCAGTGCATCGCCTACGACACACGACCAAATTGCATTACAACACCTATGCGCAAGAACCTCCCACGTTACTGTCTATGCAATTTGCGCTCACTACTCCTAGCAATAAAAGTTTAATATCGAAATTGTACAAAATGATAAAGCTTGAGAGTGTGGAGGTTCAGGACCGGATTTGGGAACGGTGGTCTGAATGTTTACCTGAGCCAATTTCGGAGGCAGACTGGAAATATATTTGTGGCTTGACGGGGACGCTTAGCATGAATGGGAATTTGAGGATCATACATTTTAAGTACATACACCAGGTATACTATACCCCAGTACGATTGCATGGATATGGGCTGTGCGCATCTGCCAATTGTGCACGTTGTGGCTGAGAAAATGTGGATTTTATGCATATGGCCTGGGAGTGTCAGAGGGTATGGGAGTTTTGGGAGAAGATGGTGGTGTCTGAAAGATATGGTGGCTGTGGATCGTCAGTGCACTCCGCTTGTCTGTTTATTGTGTTGTGTGCCGCATATTAAGGGAGTGAGTGGCAAATTTGTGCGTCTGGCCTTGCTGCTAGCGGCACGGAGAGTGGCAATTACATGGGGGGTAGATGCAGGCCAAAGGTCGAAATATGGATAAAAGATTTGGTGTATTGTAGAGATAATCTAGTGGCATACGCGGAAGCACTGCCCATGATTTCGAGGCCCAGAGACATTTGGGAACCACTGCGAATATATCTGCTTAGTCTAGATGATTCAGATAATGTCTAGAGATGAATTCAGAGGGGAAAATAATCTTTTGTGTAATGTTTTGTTATAATGCTGGTGCGGGATATCACAACCTAAGATTATGCATTGTCAATGATGTGAACTGTTTAGTTTTGTTTTCTTTTTGTTCTGTTGGGGTTTTTCTTGGGGGATTGCTACTTTGTTTAAAAGTGGACTGAGTTATACCAAGAATTTGGTGATCTGTACTCTGCAACTAGATGGACTGTAAATACTATAATGTCTTGTGTTATGAGCAGATTCACTGCTGTGATAATCTGAAAGAGACACGTTAGTGATAGATTCCTTACCTTAGAATATCCCCAGGCGTCAAACTGGATCTGGAAATTTTTGCGTAGCAGTACCCTTGCGCGAGTACTTAGACGCCGCCTCCGCGTGCTGACGTCAGTTCTTCTTTTTTCCGCGCCAGCAGCGCAGATCCGGAAAAAGTGGTACCTTAGTCACTTTATGACTAAAACTTTTTTGATCTTTTGATCTTCCTTTTTCGAGTCTTCGTCTCCGAAACGGTGCCGGTAGGGATGCCTGGTTTTAAGCCCTGTGAGGATTGCGACCGGCTGATGTCGGTCACGGACCCCCACCGTCGGTGTCTCCACTGTCTCGGCGTCGACCACGATGACAAGACCTGTTCCGACTGCCGGGCCCTGACTTCGAAGGCTAGATGGAAGCGGTCCTGTAAGCGACTCGAACTCCGGCAGTCGGCCCCGCGCCAAGAGAGGTCCCGGTCTGGACGGAGGTCGAGGGACTGGTCGCGGGAGCGGAGCCATCATAGCTCCGGGAGTCGACATCACTCCTCAGGGTCGACGTCGTCCGGTAAGCACAAGAAGTCGAAGAGACGTCATCGCTCTTCCAACTCCCAGCCCCCCCCCACCCCCCCCGACGCTCGCGTGACACGGCCGGGGGTTCAGGTGGCACCGCCCACGCTGGTCCATTGGAGTCTCAGGCGCCGCGTCCGGCCTCATACCCTCCGGTCCCTGGGCCTAACGCGGCGCCGGAGGAGATCGAGCGGTTCCTCATGGCCATGAGGTTCCTCTCTCCTCCGGGCTCCGCGGCGCCTTCAGGCCCAGCGGACCCGTCCGGGGGTCCTAGCAGGTCGGGGGCTTCGGCCCCGACGCCGTCAGGTGCTTCGGTTCCGACGCCGCCAGCGCCTTCGGGCCTGGCACCGCAGGGCCCCGCTGGATACGGTTCCGGATACGGGTCGTCGCCGGTGGACTTAACGACCTCCCCGGCGCCGACCCCTCAGGTGTCACCACCGGCGCCGTCCACGACGCCTCCCTCGACCCGGCGCCGGAGCGGCGCCGCTTCAGACGCCGTTCGGAGAGCTCACTTTCCATGAACCGGCCCCATCCTTTGCTAACCCTGAGTACCAGGAGATGGGTGATGAGGAGGATTGGGAGGGGTCCCAGGACCCTCTGGCACGTGAATGCCAGTCTCAAGTGGACTGGGCAGGTGAACTTGGGGAGGCCAGTGGTATAGACACTTCACCTGACACTAGCTTTGTCTCCCCTCCTAACGTGGCTACGGAGGAGGGGGCTACCTATAGTGTGGTGTTGATGAGAGCAGCCAAGGCCTTGGGCCTTGAGCTCCCCGTCGCGGCCGTGAGGACTAACCTCCTCACTGAGGTCCTTAAGCCGCAGTCGCCTCTGCTTCCGTTTAACGAGGCCTTAACCGACGTTCTTTTGGGCACTTGGTCCAAGCCCGCTACGGGTTCGCCCGTAGATAGGAACGTGGCCAGACGCCACCGCCCGGCCCCGGGTGACCCATGTTTCCTGTCCACCTACCCCACCCCCGAGAGCCTGGTCATCCAGGCCTCCAATTCCCAGACCGCATTCCTGTCGGCTCCGCCGGACAGGGAATCCAGGAGGTACGAGCAGTACGGTAAAAAGATCTTCTCCTCCCTTAGTCTGGGACTGCGGTCTTCCAACACCGCATGCCTCTTGGGCCGTTACACCCACTCTCTGTGGGATACGGTTGCGGAAGTGCTGCCAGAGTGCCCGTTGGAGGTACGGGCCAAACTCGGCCAAGCCCTTGTGGAGGGCCGGGATGCAGCCAGATATTCTATCCGGTGTGGGCTGGATACCACCGACTCACTAGGTAGAGCGATGGCAACGACGGTGGCGGTCAGACGCCACGCCTGGTTGAGGTCCGCCAACTTTTCGGCCGATGTCCAAAACACACTGATGGACATGCCGTTTGATGGCCGTCGCCTTTTTGGCGACAAGGCAGACCATGCGCTCGAGCGCTTTAAGGACTCAAGGGCTACGGCCAAGTCCTTGGGCCTCTCGGCCCCGCGCTAGCAATCGGCTGCCTTTCCTCCTTTCGTGGCCACGGAAGGGGTGTACCCGCATGTGCTGCCAGCCACGCTCCGCAGGGTAATACCCAACGCGGTGGCGGCCGTGGAAACCGCCGTGGCGGCGGTCAGGGACAACGGCGAGGTCAGTCCACACCTTCCCCCGCAGCATCCGCCTCAAAACCCTCCTAGTCCGTGCTTTCAGGCCCATGTGACGCCAGTGGGGGGCAGGGTTCGCCATCACCTCCTCCACTGGCGCACTGTCACTTCGGACAGGTGGGTGCTGCAGATCGTCCGAAGGGGCTACTCCCTCCCCTTCGAGGCGACTCCTCCAGCCATGCCACCGCAGAACCACCGTGTATCGGGGGATCATTTGCGACTTCTGCAGGAGGAAGTTACGGTCCTCTTGGCCAAGGGGGCCATCGAGCGCGTTCCTGGGCCAGAAGTAGGGTGTGGTTGCTACTCCCACTACTTTCTGGTACCCAAGAAGGGCAAAGGGGGCCTACGCCCTATCTTGGACCTACGGAACGTCAACGGCTTCCTCCGGAAGGAGAAGTTCAAAATGCTGACACTGGCTCAGGTCTTAGCTGCTCTGGACCCAGGAGACTGGATGGTAGCGTTGGACTTGCAGGACGCTTATTTCCACATCCCCGTCCTGCCGGCCCACCGGCACTACCTGCGGTTCACGGTTGGCCACGAGCACTTTCAGTATACCGTGCTCCCCTTCGGCCTTACCAGCGCCCCACGGGTGTTCACAAAGGTGATGGCGGTGGTCGCAGCTCATCTGCGCAGGTTAGGGGTTTCAGTCTTCCCCTACCTCGACGACTGGTTGTTGAAGGCGGGCTCGCCCCAGACAGTCGTCAGCCACCTCCAGACTACGGCAGATCTCCTGCACCAGCTGGGGTTCTCCATCAATGTGCCAAAGTCACACCTATGCCCCTCTGAGGCTCCTCTTCATCGGAGCGGTTCTAGACTCGGCGTGGTTTCGGGTTTATCCACCCGAACAGCGGGTCCGGGATATTCAGGCTCTGATTCCCATCTTTCAGCCGTTATCCCGGGTCTCGGTCAGGTTGACGCTGCGGCTTCTGGAGCTGATGGCCTCCTGCATCCTACTGGTGCATCACGCCAGGTGGCGGATGCGGGCTCTGCAGTGGGACCTGAAGTTTCAGTGGGCTCAGCATCAGGGCAACCTGTCCAACCACGTCCTGATCTCGGAGGGCACTGCGAGACAGCTGCAGTGGTGGCTCACAGACCGCGATTGGGTCAGCGGCAGATCCCTCTCCCTTCCCCAACCGGAGCACGTAGTTGTGACGGACGCGTCCCTCCAGGGCTGGGGAGGCCACATGGGAGAGGCGGAGATCAGAGGACTCTGGTCTCCGGCGGAGGCCCGGCTCCACATCAGCCTGTTGGAGTTACGGGCGATTCGTCTAGCACTGAAGGCATTCCTCCCCTCTGTCCGGGGGAGTGTAGTGCAGGTGTTCACGGACAACACCACCGCCATGTGGTACTGCAACAAACAGGTTTGCAAGGAGGCACTGCGCCTCTGGCAATGGCTGGAACGCCAGGGCGTGACCCTGGTGGCTCAACGCCTGGCCGGTTCTCTGAACGCCAGGGCGGACGAGCTCAGCCGTCGGTGCATGATGGATCACGAATGGCGTCTGAACTCGGACGTGGCGCAAGGCCTCTTTCAGCAATGGGGAGAGCCTTGGTTAGATCTATTCGCCACCGAAGAGAACGCGCAATGTCATCTGTTCTGCGCGTTGGAATTTCCAAGGCGGCACTCGCTCGGAGACGCTTTTCGTCGCGAGTGGAGTTGCGGTCTGTTGTACACCTTTCTGCCTATACCGCTTCTGCCCTGAGTGCCGAAGAAGATCAAGCGCGACCGGGCACAAGTTATCCTTGTGGCTCCGGACTGGTCACGAAGGTACTGGTATCCAGAGCTACTCAGTATGTCAGTCGATCCCCCGGTTCGTCTGCCTCTTCGGGAGGACCTTCTGTCGCAGCAGCAGGGGACGGTCCTCCACCCGAACCTGTCCAGTCTCCACCTCCATGCTTGGAGATTGAGTGGCGACAGTTGAGGCCATTTGACTTGCCTCCTGAAGTCTGTAATATCATTCTGGCAGCCAGGCGTCCCTCCACAAAGTCGGTATACGCCTGCAGGTGAAACACATTTGTGGCATGGTGCACAGCAAAGGCTGTGGATCCCCTCTCTGCCCCTCTTTCTGAGGTTCTCCTCTTCCTTCTTTCTCTTGCCCAGCAGGGCTCTGCTCTGGGCACTATCAAGGGCTACCTTTCTGCCCTTTCAGCCTTTCTGAGGCTGCCTGATCAACCTTCTTTGTTCAAGTCCCCCATTGTAAATAGATTTCTTAAGGGCGTCATACACACGTTCCCTCCTGTTCCGTTTGTGATGCCTCAGTGGGACTTGAACCTTGTTCTTACGTTTCTGATGTGCGCTCCCTTTGAGCCACTTCACAACTGTCCTTTCGCCTTCTTACTCTGAAGACTGCTTTCCTGGTTGCCATCACCTCTGCCAGGAGAGTGAGTGAGCTCCGGCCCTTTCTTGTACTCTTCCTTTCTGTCCATCCGGACAAGGTTGTGTTGCGTACTAAGCCATCTTTCCTGCCCAAGGTTGTCACAGCCTTCCACATCGGGCAGTCAATCACTTTGCCAACCTTCTTTCCGCCACCGCACCCCTCTAAAGAGGAAGAGCGGCTCCACCGTCTGGACCCAAAAGGTGCGTTCTCATTCTACTTGGATCGCACACGCCAGTTCCGGGGGGATGACCAACTCTTTGTTGGCTACGTGGGCGCTAAGAAGGGGAAAGCGGTACACAAGAGGACCATCTCCCGGTGGATCATCTTGTGTATCCAGGCATGCTACTCCTTGGCTAGAAAGGAGCCCCCTGTTGGATTGCGGGCTCACTCCACCCGAGCCACGGCGACTACAACTGCCCTGGGCCGGGGAGTGCCCTTACAAGACATTTGTCAGGCAGCTACATGGGCATCGCTGCACACGTTTGCAAGACACTACTGCCTGGACAGCCAAGTCCGGAGGGATGGCTTCTTTGACCGTTCTGTCCTCCAGGACTTTTCGGTGTGATTATTGGTTCGCAGACCCACCACTGGGGTTGGTATTGCTGGGGTATCTATTCTAAGGGAAGGAATCTATCACTAACGTGTCTCTTTCAGATGCACAAGTTACTACTTGTGTAACGATATATCTGGAAGAGACATTAGTTAGTGATAGATTCCTTACCGACCCGCCCATCCTCCCCGTTCTGCGAACCGATATCTAGGGTTAGGGTTACTCCCTTTCAGGGCCCTAGTTTCAATGGCACCAGTGTTGATTTTTGGCATGGCTCAGCGCTTCTGGCGCGGAAAAGCTGTGTCTAAGAACTGACGTCAGCGCGCGGAGGCGGCGTCTAAGTACTCAGACGACGTTATCACGGCGCCGACGACGGACGCGGAGCCGCAGACGACGCCTACCGACGCGCAGGGGTACAGCTACGCAAACATTTCCGGATCCAGTCTGACGCCTGGGGATATTGTAAGGTAAGGAATCTATCACTAACTAATGTCTCTTACAGATGTATCGTTACACAAGTAGTAACTTGTGCTTATTGACGAATGCTAGTCTTGTATTTGGACTTATACTACAATTCAATTTAAAAAAAAGTGTTTGTACCTTTGCCACGCATGCCTTTGCAACTCAGGTAAGTATTTTTTTAATAACTTTATTGTTGTGGTAAATGGAGATAAAGGTAATTTTAGGGTTATGGGGTGGCAGTGATAACGTAAAGTAAGGGTAATGTTAGGGGTGGGTAGTAGTAAAGGAAGGTAAGGGTAAATGTATGATTAAGGGGTGGAGAGTGGTAAAGGGATGTAAGGATAACTTTAGGGTTTAGGCATCGGTAGAGGTTAAAGGAGGTACAGGTAATTTTAGGTTTTAGGGATGGCTAGTTAAAGTTAGTTATTTTAGGGTCTAGGTGGGTAATAGTACAGGGAGGTTAGGACTGAATAAAAAACATCAGGAGCTTGGCTGTGTTCTCTGCAAAAGAATAATTAACTTGCATTTTATTCGTGAGATAGTACTATGTGAAAGGTCTGAAATATAAGCATTAAATATGACTGCTTAGTATGAGTAGGATAGCTTTTCATTGTATCAAGGGATGAAATCCTGACATTTTATTATTCCAAGACGTTTGACACATTGGGAAAATGTTTGCTGACTGTGAGAAGTTGGCCTGATGTGCAGTGCTCACTATTCTAGTGATCACTATATATCAGTCCAAACAACCCTTATTGATGATTGGTTGTAAGTCAACCTTATAGACCCGCTATCCTAGTAGCATGGATACGAGCAGTCTAAGGCTAAGACTCTAGAGGGCGTGTTAAGCCAGCTGTTTTACCATCACATTACCCCTTGAACACCCAGTGAAAGGACACCACACAAGTGTTATGAAAATAAACAGTGTATTTATTAGAATCACAACAACCCTGTACTCTTTATGAGGACAGGGTGCTAGGCACACAACAAAACTCTTACGAAAATACTTAAGTTAGCACAGTATATACAAATGCCCGAGGGGCACGAAAAACCATATACTCTAAAAGTGGAATGCGAAATTACTAGCAGGTAAGTACAGTACTAATAGGCTTTGGAATCGCTAGGACTTGACTATAGAATCGTTAGATTACTTCTAGGAGACCTAGGGGACTCGGGTGCAGAGTGTGCACTCTCACGCGGGATGCGGGACAAAGTCTATGGAAGCTAGTAAAGTTAAAGTTAGTGTTCACGGGCGAACCCGACCTGGTAGGGAGAAAACGACAGTGGATCCTGTCCCTTGGATAGTGAGGCTATGCTGGGGCACCGAAATACCGAAGTTACCTAGCCCAGGGGCTGCAGCTGCATAGGTCTCAAAAGACGTCGGGAATCCTCGTTGCCGGACCAGGAGCCTGGAAGAAAGATGCTGGCAGGCGACCAGTGAAGATAGTTCGAGTTGATCCAAGCCTGGATCTGGAAGATGGATGACACCTGAAAGCAGAGGGGACCAAGTTCGTGACTACTAGCCAGTTGTCAGTGGGCACCAGGAGGGCACCGGATGGTAGTCACCTCGACTAGGTGAGTGGGCGACGCTGGCTCTGCAGATCTCACGGACCAGGAGGCGTTGTCGGCGACCAGGATGGAGAGGCGAGCTGTCCCACGATGGATGAAGCTGTCGGCGTCGAAGTTACCCAGGATTGGGCAACAAGCCTTGGCTAATTCAAGCCCACGCGGTGGACTCAAAATGGCGTCTTGAGTGGACCAGGAGGGTCCGGGGTGCTCCTCTTCGGAAAGGGAGCAAGGGCCAGTCCGGAGCAACCAGACCAGCAGCAGTGATGTCGTCGGGCGTCGTTCGGAAGGCCACAAGCCAGCGGGCTAGTAGCCAAACAACGCGGTGAGCAGCAAAAAGCAGAAGGGCCCCACGCCGATCGTGGAGATGCTGGGGGGCTACTCTTCAGTGCTGGAGCTGCTCAGGGTCAGGGCTTCTCGGACCCCAAAGCACTCACCAGGAAATTACTCGGGGGGCTTGCTGTGCAGAAGTCGTGCAGTCTTGGCAATAGTCGGTCCCTTGAGGTCTCGTCGCACTCACGGTTCTCAGCTTGGCTGTAGAGGTGAGTAGAGGTCGGAGGTGCCAGGGAAGCCGGGTCTTGTCGAGCTGGGCAGTCGGATTCCGGAGGAAGGACGTGCAGCAGACCGCAGTGTTCTTGATGGTGCCTGCGGATGCAGGGTGACTACTCCTTAGCCACAAGGGAGAATCTTGAAGAAGGAAATCTTGAAGTCCTTTCGTAGAAAGTCGTGTCTTGATTCCAAAGATGATCTGATTTGGAAGGGGGCCAGTCCCTACCTTTATCTGGGAAAAGGGGGCTGGCACGCGACTAGGTCCTGCCCTATGGGTGGGACCAGGAGGGGGGTGGTTACACCCACTTCCTTGGCGGGCTTTCCCCAGGCCAGGGGCTGGAGTGCCCCTGGAACTGGTTTCAGCCGGCCTATGCACAGTGAGCACCGGGGTGCCACTTGCAGTCACCTTCCTCTGTAGCCCTGCCTACCTGGAATACACAAAACCCTGTCTGGGACGGTGCTGGCACCGCCCCTGGCAGGAAACCCTTTGTCCTTGCCTCCTGCTCTGGGAGGACTCCCAGCAGCAGGAGGGCAGACTTGTGTCTCGGTGGCAGCATCCATTTTGTGGATGCGAAGGCTCTGTCTGACTTTAACCGGGGTTACAGGTTACATACATGTCGTGTCCCTCTAGAAGGGTGGAATGCTAACCCCGTCGCCAGAATTGGCGAGGGGTTAGTATTCCAATTCGTATGACACCTTACTCGACATGTTTTGATAAAGCGATACCAGAGTTGGCATATAACCGCGAGGATTATAATGCACTTAAGAGTATATGGTATGCGATATCATGGAAACGGCTAAGGGATGGATCCCGAAAGCCGCAGACAGGCTCAGCTCATGCCAGAGCACCATCTCACACGATTCCAAGCACTCTGCCTTCAGGATTGTTAAGGCCTGCCATAGGAGTGACTGATAGGAGATCTGTGTGTCCATTTTAGGGTTAGATATAGGTATACTATATCTAAAGCAAAGGGTGAGTACACCACCTTGCCCCAGCTGTCGTGCAGCCAGTTGTGTCAGTTTAGTTAGTCAGCCCAGGGGTGGCATAATACATGCTTCAGCCCCTGGGAGACTTCTGGGTGCACCTCAGCCCTGGGTACAGGGACTTGGAGAGGGCCCAGTGCCAATTCAGTACCTGAGTACAATTTGGATAGAGAGAACAGCTAGGCTGTGGGTCTGATTAGCAGGCCCACAGCCAGGGAAAGTCGTAAACCAGTGCAGCAAAAAGCAAAAATCTGGGTGATCATAGGATTGCAGACCCTACTCTCCTACATGACCCCCCCCCCAAACTTTGGGACAATAAACTAACCTTGACCAGGTGAGTCTTCTTGCTCTAAGTGGAAATACCTGGAGAGCCCATCAGCATTGCTGTGATCAGTCCCAGGTCTATGCTCCACTGTAAAATCCATCCCCTGTAGGGAAATGGACCACCTAAGCAGTTTGGGGTTTTCACCCTTCATCTGATTTAGCCACAAGAGGGGCTTATGGTCGGTCTGAATGGTGAAGTGAGTGCCAAACAAGTAGGCCCTCAGCTTCTTCAGGGCCCAAACCACAGCAAAGGCCTCCCTCTCAATAGCTGACCAATTTTTCTCTCTGGGTGTCAACCTTCTACTAATGAAAGCAATAGGCTGATCATTACCATCAAAATTCAGTTGAGACAGAACAGCCCCCACACCCAACTCAGAAGCATCTGTTTGGACAATGAATGGCTTGGAGTAATCTGGACTCTTTAGGATAGGTGCTGTGCACATGGCCTGCTTTAGGTCATTGAATGCTTTCTGACAGCTTGCTGTCCACTGAACTTTCATTGGCATCTTTTTGCTTGTCAGGTCATTAAGAGGGGTCACTATGGACCCATAATTTCTGACAAACTTCCTATAGTACCCAGTCAGGCCCAAGAAAGCTCGAACTTGAGTCTGGGTGATTGGAGGAGTCCAGTCCTTGATGGCCTGTATCTTACTCTCCAGTGGCTGAACCTGGCCTCCACCTACAAGGTGGCCCAGGTATACAACCTGTGTCTGCCCTATCTGGCACTTTGTGGCCTTGATAGTGAGGCCTGCCTTTTGCAGAGCCTCTAACACTTTCCTCAGGTGGACCAGGTGATCCTCCCAGGTGGAGCTAAAGACAGCAATATCGTCAAGATATGCTGCACAGAAGTCATCCAGCCCAGTGAGGACTTGATTCACCAACCTTTGGAAGGTGGCAGGTGCATTTTTCAATCCAAAGGGCATCACTACAAATTGATAATGCCCACCAGGTGTAGAAAATGCTGTCTTGGGTTTGGCTTCCTCAGCTAACCTGATTTGCCAATACCCAGCTGTCAAATCAAATGTACTTAAGAATTTGGCAGAAGCCAATTTATCTATAAGTTCATCTGCTCTTGGTATTCGGTGGGCATCAGTCTTAGTGACTGCATTGAGGCCTCTGTAGTCTACGCAAAACCTCATCTCTTTCTTACCACCCTGGGTGTGAGGCTTTGGCACTAGAACTACTGGGCTAGCCCAAGGGCTATCTGAGGGCTCAATGACTCCCAGCTCCAACATTTTCTGCACTTCAGTTTTGATGCAGTCTCTAACATGATCAGGCTGTCTGTAGATTTTACTCTTGACAGGCAGACTGTCTCCAGTGTCAACATCATGGGTACACCAATCAGTTTGGCTGGGTGTCAGAGAGAACATATCTCTGAAGGATTGCAGAACTTGCCTGCAATCCTGTTGCTGATGTTCAGTGAGGCTGCCACAAAAGACAACACCATCAACTGATCCATCATCAGGATTCTGAGTGAGCAGGTCTGGGAGAGGGTCACTCTCTTCCTCCTGTCCCTCATCTGTGGCCATGAGCAAGCTCATGTCCTTCCTGTCAACATATGCCTTGAGCCTGTTAACATGGAGCACTCTGAGAGGGCTCCTGGGAGTTCCAAGGTCCACCAAGTAGGTAACCTCTCCCTTTTGCTCAATGATGGTGTGGGGCCCAGACCATTTGTCTTTCAGAGCTGCTGGGGCCACTGGCTCCAGCACCCACACCTTCTGTCCTGGCTGGTACACAGTCAGAACAGCCTTTTGGTCATGCCAAGCTTTTTGAAGTTCTTGGCTGGCCTCCAGGTTTTTAGATGCCTTCTCCATATACTCAGCCATCCTGGAGCGGAGACCAAGTACATAGTCCACTATGTTGGTTGCAGGCTTTTTGAGAGGTCTCTCCCATCCTTCCTTCACCAAACACAGGGGTCCTCTTACAGGATGCCCATACAGAAGCTCAAAAGGGCTGTAGCCAACCCCCTTCTGTGGGACCTCTCTGTAAGCAAACAAGAGGCAGTGGATCAGGACATCCCATCTTCTCCTAAGAGTTTCAGGTAGTCCATGAATCATCCCTTTGAGGGTCCTGTTGAATCTCTCAACAAGCCCATTGCATTGTGGGTGGTAGGGTGTGGTGAACTTGTAGTTCACACCACACTCCTTCCACATTGCAGTCAGATATCCTGACATGAAGTTTGTACCTCTGTCAGAAACGACCTCCTTAGGGAAACCCACTCTGGAGAACACTCCAACTAGGGCCCTTGCCACTACAGGTGCTGTAGTGGTCCTAAGTGGAATAGCCTCAGGATACCTGGTGGCATGGTCCACCACCACCAGTATAAACTTGTGCCCTGATGCTGTCTGGGGTTCCATTGGACCAACAATGTCAATCCCCACTCTTTCAAAGGGGACCCCCACCACAGGTAGTGGTATGAGGGGGGCATTTGTTGTGCCACCTGACTTACCACTGGCTTGGCAAGTGACACAGGAGCGACAAAACTCCTTGGTATTCTCATTCATATGGGGCCAGTGAAAGTGTGAGACAAGCCTGTCCCAAGTCTTTGTCTGACCTAAATGACCTGCAAGGGGAATCTCATGGGCCAAGGTGAGAAGGAAACCTCTCAGAGACAAGGGGATGACCAGCCTCCTGGTTGCACCAGGCTTGGGGTCTCTTGACTCAGAGTACAGGAGTCCATCTTCCCAGTATACCCTGTGGGCACCTGTGGCATTCCCTGCAGCCTCAGCAGCAGCCTGCTGTCTGAGGGGTTCAAGGGAAGGGCAGTTTAACTGTTCCTTCCCCAGGTCTGCTCTGGAGGGTCCCCCTGAGCCCAGAAACTCAACTTGATCAAGTTCAAGCTCTTTAGGCACAGTTTCCCTCAGTTCTCTCAGATCAGCCTCCTCAGAGACTTGATCCTCAACCTGGGGCAAGGGGGAAGGCAAAGCCTTAACCCTACTGCTCTTCTTCTTGGGAGGTGTCTGGTCCATAATTTCAGGATCCAGCACCTGTTCAGTGGGGCATCTTCTGGCCTGTGACCTAGTCACAGCAAGCACATGTGCTGGCAAGCCTAACATTTCCATGTGAGTCCTCTGCTCCACTTCTGACCATTGTGATGACTCCAAATCATTGCCCAACAAACAATCAACTGGGAGGTCTGAACTGACTACAACTTTCTTTTGTCCCTTCACTCCACCCCAGGAGAAAGCCACAATTGCCACACTATGACTAGTAGTGACATTGCTGGCATTGGTCACCAGGAAATCAGTACCTGGCATGATCTGTCCAGGGTCCACAAAGTTAGATGTCACCATGGTGACACTGGCACAAGTGTCCCTATAGGCCTGAGCCATTTTGCCATTTATCAAAGGTGTCTGCCTGTATTTGCCCAAAGTATTGGGACTTATCTCAGGGGACATATCCATATCCCCTGTACAGACAAGGACAGCCTGAGTGAGTGTGCCAACTAAGTTGTCAGACCCCTCAGTACCCAAGGTTAACCCAACTAATGCCTTGGGAGGTACACTACCACTACTGACTGTACTAGGGGGTGCAGTTGCCTTAGGGGCTGTAGTGGCAGGAGTTTGTCCTCCTCTTTTGGTGCACTCACTAAACCAGTGAGATTTACTTTTGCAGTACTGGCACCACCTTTTTGACTGGCCTTCTTGAGTCTTCTTCTTCTGGGAAGCCTGACCCCCACCCTCTTTGGTTTGTTGGGGGCCTGGTGAAGACTTCTGGTCATTTTGTTCACTCTTAACATTACCCTTCTGGTCTGCTTTCTTCTGACCACCCTGGTTCTGGTTCTGCTTGATCCTTGTCCTGACCCATTTGTCTGCCTTCTTTCCCAATTCTTGGGGAGAGGTCAGATCTGAATCAACAAGGTGCTGGTGCAGCAACTGGTTCTGACAATTGTTTAAAATTTGTTCTCTCATCATTAGATTATACAATCCTGTGTAATCTGTAACCTTGCTACCCAGCAACCAGCCCTCCAAAGCCTTAGTGGCACTATCCACAAAGTCAGGCCAGTCCTGAGACTGAGTTTTCTGGGTGTCTCTGAACAGCAACCTGTACTGCTCAGTGGTTAAACCAAACCCATCAATCAGTGCATTTTTCAGGACCTGGTAATCATTAGCATCCTCCACTCTTGTAGTGAGGAGCTTGTCTCTACCTTTACCATCAAAGGAGAGCCACAGTATAGCTGCCCACTGACTTCGGGGAATGCACTGCACAGTGCAGGCCCTCTCCAAAGCAGCCATCCATTTCTGGATATCATCCCCTTGCTTAAAGGGGGGCACTATTTTAGTCAGGTGTTTAGTATCTAAACCCTTCTCTCTATCTCTTGGGAGATTGCTGCCACCAGTGGGTGCTAACCCACTCATCTGCTGCTCTCTAGCAAAGGCAAGCTTCTCTTTGGCCAGGGCAAGTTCTTCCCTTTCAATCCTCAGTTCAGCTTGTCTCATCCTAGCCTCATGCTCCCTTCTCCGAGGGGAAGTAAATCTCCTCTGTG
Organism: Lissotriton helveticus; assembly: GCF_964261635.1. NCBI lineage: Eukaryota > Metazoa > Chordata > Amphibia > Caudata > Salamandridae > Lissotriton > Lissotriton helveticus. The sequence goes on along the minus strand of NC_136059.1, from coordinate 460,031,431 downwards.
GAGGATTCCTTCTCCCCTGAGAAGAGGCATTAGAGTGCAGAGATCTATTGGAGTCCCTAGAAAGAGATCTATCTCTCCTAACTCCAAAGTAGGCCCACTTAGGGTTAGTACTGGGGGTCCCCCAGATCCTAGCCCAAGTAAGTCTAAGTTTGCCCTGGTTAGCCTTCTGACTACCTCAAGACCTTTGTCTACCTCATCCCCAGAGAGTTCCTCCTGATCCTCCTCTCCCTCAACTGCTGTGGCAGTGTTGGGGAGGTCTGGATCTCCAGAGGTTCCCTCTAAGGCTGGCATGTTCTCATGTAACTGAGAAATCTTTCTGGCATCATATGTCTCTAAGAGACCTATCAGAAAGGGAATGGTGGGGTTAGACCCTTGCTTCAGTTTCCTGGAGACACAGATCTGTCTCATCTCCTGGAAACTGAGAGCTGCATATCTTGAAGTGACCTGTGGAGGGTCAACACTTACCAGGGGAGTCTCAGTGGACTCTCCATGGTTAGACATGCTTTTCTAGTGAGGTGTAAGTGGTGCACTTACCTACACTATATGTTTGCCTACTAATCCCTTGCTAGAGTTGTAGTTTAGGGTGTGCTAGGCCCTAGGAGCTACAACAGCTGGTTCAGTAGAACTCAGAGTATTCTAAGCTAAGTTATATGTACCTTTAGTACTTATGTGATCTTTCACAAGATATTCTTAGGATATGTGTGGTAAAACAACAGCAAGCTCAAATCCCAACCGCTGCTTACCAATGTGAGAAGTTGGCCTGATGTGCAGTGCTCACTATTCTAGTGATCACTATATATCAGTCCAAACAACCCTTATTGATGATTGGTTGTAAGTCAACCTTATAGACCAGCTATCCTAGTAGCATGGATACGAGCAGTCTAAGGCTAAGACTCTAGAGGGCGTGTTAAGCCAGCTGTTTTACCATCACATTACCCCTTGAACACCCAGTGAAAGGACACCACACAAGTGTTATGAAAATAAACAGTGTATTTATTAGAATCACAACAACCCTGTACTCTTTATGAGGACAGGGTGCTAGGCACACAACAAAACTCTTACGAAAATACTTAAGTTAGCACAGTATATACAAATGCCCGAGGGGCACGAAAAAACCATATACTCTAAAAGTGGAATGCGAAATTACTAGCAGGTAAGTACAGTACTAATAGGCTTTGGAATCGCTAGGACTTTGACTATAGAATCGTTAGATTACTTCTAGGAGACCTAGGGGACTCGGGTGCAGAGTGTGCACTCTCACGCGGGATGCGGGACAAAGTCTATGGAAGCTAGTAAAGTTAAAGTTAGTGTTCACGGGCGAACCCGACCTGGTAGGGAGAAAATGACAGTGGATCCTGTCCCTTGGATAGTGAGGCTATGCTGGGGCACCGAAATGCCGAAGTTACCTAGCCCAGGGGCTGCAGCTGCATAGGTCTCAAAAGACGTCGGGAATCCTCGTTGCCGGACCAGGAGCCTGGAAGAAAGATGCTGGCAGGCGACCAGTGAAGATAGTTCGAGTTGATCCAAGCCTGGATCTGGAAGATGGATGACACCTGAAAGCAGAGGGGACCAAGTTCGTGACTACTAGCCAGTAGTCAGTGGGCACCAGGAGGGCACCGGATGGTAGTCACCTCGACTAGGTGAGTGGGCGACGCTGGCTCTGCAGATCTCACGGACCAGGAGGCGTTGTCGGCGACCAGGATGGAGAGGCGAGCTGTCCCACGATGGATGAAGCTGTCGGCGTCGAAGTTACCCAGGATTGGGCAACAAGCCTTGGCTAATTCAAGCCCACGCGGTGGACTCAAAATGGCGTCTTGAGTGGACCAGGATTGTCCGGGGTGCTCCTCTTCGGAAAGGGAGCAAGGGCCAGTCCGGAGCAACCAGACCAGCAGCAGTGATGTCGTCGGGCGTCGTTCGGAAGGCCACAAGCCAGCGGGCTAGTAGCCAAACAACGCGGTGAGCAGCAAAAAGCAGAAGGGCCCCACGCCGATCGTGGAGATGCTGGGGGGCTACTCTTCAGTGCTGGAGCTGCTCAGGGTCAGGGCTTCTCGGACCCCAAAGCACTCACCAGGAAATTACTCGGGGGGCTTGCTGTGCAGAAGTCGTGCAGTCTTGGCAATAGTCGGTCCCTTGAGGTCTCGTCGCACTCACGGTTCTCAGCTTGGCTGTAGAGGTGAGTAGAGGTCGGAGGTGCCAGGGAAGCCGGGTCTTGTCGAGCTGGGCAGTCGGATTCCGGAGGAAGGACGTGCAGCAGACCGCAGTGTTCTTGATGGTGCCTGCGGATGCAGGGTGACTACTCCTTAGCCACAAGGGAGAATCTTGAAGAAGGAAATCTTGAAGTCCTTTCGTAGAAAGTCGTGTCTTGATTCCAAAGATGATCTGATTTGGAAGGGGGCCAGTCCCTACCTTTATCTGGGAAAAGGGGGCTGGCACGCGACTAGGTCCTGCCCTATGGGTGGGACCAGGAGGGGGGTGGTTACACCCACTTCCTTGGCGGGCTTTCCCCAGGCCAGGGGCTGGAGTGCCCCTGGAACTGGTTTCAGCCGGCCTATGCACAGTGAGCACCGGGGTGCCACTTGCAGTCACCTTCCTCTGTAGCCCTGCCTACCTGGAATACACAAAACCCTGTCTGGGACGGTGCTGGCACCGCCCCTGGCAGGAAACCCTTTGTCCTTGCCTCCTGCTCTGGGAGGACTCCCAGCAGCAGGAGGGCAGACTTGTGTCTCGGTGGCAGCATCCATTTTGTGGATGCTAAGGCTCTGTCTGACTTTAACCGGGGTTACAGGTTACATACATGTCGTGTCCCTCTAGAAGGGTGGAATGCTAACCCCGTCGCCAGAATTGGCGAGGGGTTAGTATTCCAATTCGTATGACACCTTACTCGACATGTTTTGATAAAGCGATACCAGAGTTGGCATATAACCGCGAGGATTATAATGCACTTAAGAGTATATGGTATGCGATATCATGGAAACGGCTAAGGGATGGATCCCGAAAGTCGCAGACAGGCTCAGCTCATGCCAGAGCACCATCTCACACGATTCCAAGCACTCAGCCTTCAGGATTGTTAAGGCCTGCCATAGGAGTGACTGATAGGAGATCTGTGTGTCCATTTTAGGGTTAGATATAGGTATACTATATCTAAAGCAAAGGGTGAGTACACCACCTTGCCCCAGCTGTCGTGCAGCCAGTTGTGTCAGTTTAGTTAGTCAGCCCAGGGGTGGCATAATACATGCTTCAGCCCCTGGGAGACTTCTGGGTACACCTCAGCCCTGGGTACAGGGACTTGGAGAGGGCCCAGTGCCAATTCAGTACCTGAGTACAATTTGGATAGAGAGAACAGCTAGGCTGTGGGTCTGATTAGCAGGCCCACAGCCAGGGAAAGTCGTAAACCAGTGCAGCAAAAAGCAAAAATCTGGGTGATCATAGGATTGCAGACCCTACTCTCCTACACTGACCTTCGATCCCAAGTGAATGTGAATCAGATAGCAGAGATTCACTCAATTAATTGGAACAATCAGATTTGAAAATGTTGACTTGGAGGGTGGATTTTCTAAGAGTTAGGGAAAAGTAAAAAATGTATGGATTGTAGATCTAATTGTGTATATTTCTAAAGTTTTGAGGTTTCATCGAAAGCCCTGAGTGCACGCTGGACATCTATGTAAGTTCTCCATTTCTACGCTTACTCTAGTCCATCCTTGTCTTCTCCATCCGTTTACCTACATAGTAGCCAATCCATCTGACTATGTATGGAGAAAAGAAACATTGCAGCTTTTTATTTTATTTTTGCTTTTTCCTTTTTCTTCATAAGGAAAACATTGACCTCCTCCCCTTTCGTTGGGGGGAAAAAAATCCTACGCTCCGTTGAAGTGGGAATCCGTGGTGTCCGTTCCCACCCATTAAACACACTTGTATTTTTGAGGTAGCTATACTTTCAATTTCAGCACAGGAAAGTCCTTACAAAATGTTTATGAACACCCATTAATGTAAGAGTTTGTTAGTGTACAGTGCATTTTGCATGGCCCGTCGCACCCACATGCAATACCGTTAAATGTGGAAGAGGCCTGTGAACACGTCGTAGTAATATGCTGAGCAAATGCTGCGTCTCTGAAATATTGAAATATTGGGAAAACCACGACAAAGACAGTCAAACAGATAATATATAAGAGGAACACTCCAAGTATCACATGTTCTGTGTGTTTAATGAAGATCGATTGTCCAGCCAACATGTGTTTCGTCAGGGTTGAAAACCCAGACTTCTTCAGGGCTTTTAGGCAAGATAGCTGAAGGTTGGTCAATCTCTCTGCCGGTTGTACTTCCATCCCTGCTGTTTTAGGAATGGTGTTTCCAAGAGGTGGATTAAAAGCTATGAATGGACCTGTTTACGTGTCCGGTGGAGTGTCACTCTAAACACGTAGCCTTGGAATAGCAGCGTACGAGTAAAAAAGAGCCGGATAGGGCTCTGTCCAGGGTGCGTGATCCTCCTGGGAGTCTGTAAGGGGCAACAAGTGCGCCATAGGTCTACAGAATCCGCAGCACACTCGCTGCCCCTTACAGACTCCCAAACGATGTTTGTGCATATGTGAGAGTGAAAGTGAGGTGGTGCCTAGTTTTATCACATATGCATAGCTTTTACATTCATTACTCAGTTATTCATTACAGAGCACAGTGTGAAGTACTTGGAGAATGAGTAAGACCTGTTGCAGTTGGTGTTCGGTGTATCGGACTTAATTCGCTCAAGCTAAATTTGTGATTTATGAGGTGAGCTGTCAATGTTTTGCCACTGATGTCGTCCCAGGGCCCCTACTACTGGAGCGGTTTGACAGAATAACCAGGTTACTCCCTTTAAATGTGATAATTAAGTCGAGCAACAAAGCCTTGATCAATGTGGGGATATATAATAAGCAAATCTTTTCTTTTTTTACTTTCATACAACAGCAAAAAAGATGTGGTATATGACAGATAAGACACCAGCTACTTTCATATTAGTTCAGAAAAGTTCTGCCCTTTAGAGAGAAACTTGAGTATTCTTCTTGGTCTTTGCAAGAACTTCGGCAAGAACAGTATTGCTAATTAGGGACACTATGTGATTTACTTTGAAGAACAACATGCAGTACATTGTGAGAACCTTGCATTGCAATAAGCCACTATATTGGCATAAATACACCTGAGAAGAAACTAAGTTACGTTTTTACAGTTTGAGAAGCAGTTGGCCCCCGAATTGCTTGATGTCGTGAGTAGGAGTAGTTAGATTGGCTTTAGCAAAAGCATTGTTAATTATTTACCTTACGTACTTGCTGAAAAGAGATTGAAGAATCGAAAAACGCAGTGGTTCCTTGTTCTATTTGGAAGGTAATCAGTTTTTTTGTGACCCAGATGTGTGAGTAAAGTCTTCCATATACAGGCTGGACTGATAGCCCTTCTCTAGTGCATGTTAGTTTGTATTTGTGAATGGTAAGATGTCCCTTGTACCATGAGCTGTCCTGCTCTTGTTTTCATACTTGCTGGCTAGAGATTTTTCTGCCCAACGATGGATGCTCAAATCCTGTGAGATGTTCTCCAAATAGCTGTAGGTTGTTGCTTACCAGGGGAGTGTGGGACTCAGTAGTAGAGGCGGCTTTCTTCCTAACAGGCTTGTGTAGAAACTGGTGGCAGATGATCATAGTTCAGGAGTATATACCTAGTTCCTAATGCAGGATACTACAGGCTCCCATATGTAAATCCATTAAGTCCTTGATGACTGATAACCCTTGCTCTTGTCAAGTGCATTATGAATGGAGGTTGTGCTTGAATGAGGGTGTGAAGTTCCCCTTTTCTTGTGTTCTTCTACTTTGTCTACAAGTTGGGGGTCGCCAATAAGCAGATGTTGTTGAGTTTGCCAGGCCCATATTCTCTCAAGCCCCTGCTGCCTTTTATGTTATATTGTGTTATGTTATGCCAATTTGTAGAGCAAACTAATCACCCAGGAGGATATCCATCCGATTGAGCAGATGTGTAGACATGTGGGTCCCGCAGAGTTATTCAATAAGCCAGGTTTTTAGCTTCCTGCGTAAATCAAGAAGTTAGGAGGAGGCTCTGATGTGTTGTGGGAGGTTGTTCCATGCTTTGGATGCGATACAGGAGAACAAGCAATCTCCTATCTGCTTTTGTGGATGCGGGGGGGGTGAGAGTGAGGCTGAGCATAGGCAGGTGAAAGTGTTCGCGGTTGTTTAGGTGTGCTGGTCTCATTGTGTGCAGAGCTTGTTACAAATGCTTCCCAATGCCCCCTTCCACCTTACGCAGAGGACAATATCTGACTGTTGGAAGGTTCTGAGGTGGATCCACAAAAGTGCAATGGAGCAGAATTGCATTTGAATATACTGCCATCTACAAGTGCCAGTAGGTGAGCTTGTAGCCTACCAGAAGATAGGAACTAAAGTAGGCACTCATCCCTCGACTCATGCACCTTCCTAAAATAAAAAGGAAGCTTACAGCTGGCAGTGTGGCCATTTCCCATATACTTCCTCAGATAGAAGAGCTACAGCCATAACATAAGTGTCTTAATAGCTGCATTGGATATTATGGGATACCTTCCATCATGATGGATTAAGAGATACTGTCAATATTGTGGTGTGCTTGATTTGGTTGGGTGCTTCCAAATATTTGAACATAGGTCAGCACTAGGCCTGGACGGTAAATTCTGTTCCGCTCACGGAATTTGGGTAATTTCACGTTCCGCGGAGAAAGCAAAATTGGCAAAAATTCCTCATTCCGCGACTTCACAGAGTTTTTTGCTTGTTTGCGTTCTCAAATGCGTGTTCACAAGATATTCCCCCGAGCACGCAAACAGTGATTGCGAACAGTAAAAAAGCATCGCGAACAAGCAATTCCGCGAGTTCGTGGAGATTTTTTACCATTCTGCGGAGATTTGCGTAAAGCGATTACGCAAATTCCGCCCACCCCTAGTCAGAACCCTAGTAGATGGCTAGTTTGCCTCCCACTTCCACAGTTCTGCCATAAGCTGGTGTCTTGACCATCTGAGGAATTCACCATTTACTCTGTCTGCCTGCACTGAGGAGAAACTGAATAAAAGAAATTATACCTTATTGTTGTCTTCCTTTGCGTGTATGGCATTTAGGATTGTAAACAAGCTTGCTGCTGCCATGAATGAGAGAGAGTCGGAAAGAACTGTAGAGAACCAGCCTGAATGTTCCCTCAAGAGACATGATTCCAAGTTGTTGTGTGCCAGTAGGAAGCTAGCTTTTTAGGTGGTGGTATGCAAAAAGGTGAGGACAACCCTTGTTGTTTTACAAGGCTTAATTCAATAATCCCAAGTGCTCTATTTGTGGTAGTGTGGCAAGGCAGCTTAGGCTGATCAGAGGGTAGTGTTAAGCATTTGTTGAACCCACAAAGTTATAAATGAGACGAACACTGAAGAAGGAAATACAAAACCAATTTGGAAAAATAATACAGACTTTATATAATTTTAGACACCATCATCAGAATCCGGTAAGTATTTTTCGGAGATAGGATTTTTACATTAACCCAAAATATAGCAAAATAACAGTTTTGAAGTATGAGCCTCGAACACGGTATTGTTATACTTTGGGAGGAATATGCACTGTATACATATACTTGTGAGCGTTTCTGGAGGTTGCTTTTTGGGACTTAAGGTGCTTAGGGGCCAAGGTCCAAGAAACCACCAGCTGTTCAGTTTTACCGGCCTTGGGGAGTCAGGGTGCAGAGTTACTGGTCGTGTTGGTAACCTTGAGCAATACGTGTCAGTCAATGGAAGCGTACCTGCAAAAGAAAGGCTGCCAGTGGGGATTTTGAGACAAGTCCTGCAGAACCCAAAGGAGGACTTGGCTCTTAAGGGTCTCTGGGGCAAGGGCACACCGTCTGCTTTCGTGAACGCAGTCTGTGTGGCTTGGGTGCAAAGGTGTTTCTTCCAGCAAGTCACTTGCGTTAGAGGCTCTTACTTTACTTGGGTCACCTGGAGAGGGGAAGAAAACAAGGCAGCAGGGCCACTCTCGGTGCAGGCCTCGTTGATCCTGAAGTCCCTCGTCTGCAGGTTGGCCATCGTGTCAGTGGTGCCCGGGCTGGACACTCCACAAGCTTTTGTTGCAGCAAATGCTCTGGTACCCCTAGTATTTGTGTTGTGCAACACCTGGAGGACCTGGTGTCTCCAAACTCGACAGGGGAACGGAACTGACCTCCTAGAGCCAGGAAGACATCTTCCTGAAGTGCTGCCCCCTCGGTGGGCCCGATGGCCAACAACACTGTGGACCAGGCAATTGCGATTGGTGCCTGCAGGGGTATGGCTCCTCCACCCTAAGCGAGATGCTGCTTAGTTGTTGAAGTGCTGGACAGTCCTCCCAGGGCTTGGGATTATGCACAGCTTTTGGATGAGCTTGGTCGGTGCAATTGTCGAGGTACCAGCAACAAGGCCGGGTTTGGCGCCAAGTTCAGGGTAATTCCTCAGTTCTCTCTTCTGTCCTTCTGTTCCCATGTAAATGAATATGAGTTCCTGGTGTCAGAGGAACCCTTACATGCTGAATTTGGGGAGTGTATAGTAGTAGCAAATGGGTTACCTAACCCTGGGGTGACTACTTTCCCCTATATGACCACTTCCTGATACAGAGTTCCTAGTTTCGCTAAATTTAAAATGATGAAACCCTTTCTTGGTTGTCCACTTAAGGGGGCCCACCTTAGGACTGTGCCTAGCCTGAAAGTGCAACACATCTACTGACTGTCTAATTTCCCGCCTGCTCTGGTGCCAAATGGGCCACAGGGCAGTGGGTGGCGTTCCCAAAGTCACAGAGGAATCCAAGGTCGCATATCAGAGGAGGCAGAGGGTTTGAAGCCTCCAGCTTTTATATGCTAAATCACTAACCATCCTTATGGAGGAGGTGTGAACACCTTCCTCCGGAGCGGGCATAGTTTCTGGCCTCTGAGAACGTGGGCTCTCACCTGCAGGGGGACAGAAACATGTGTTTTCGTGGCAGGCTGGGTGATACCAGTCAGCCAGCACACTAGAGGGCTGGTAGATTTTCAAGGGGCACCTGTGAGGTGCCATCTGGGTGCATGTCACAAGAAATCTGATACTAGCATCAGTATAGATTTATTGAGACGAAGTATTTGATTCCCAAACCCCATTTTTTTCAGTGTAGCCATTATTTAGATGGGTAACTCGTAATGGCCAGTGCCCAGTACATACCTTTCACATGGCTGCCTGATCACTTGCATTGCCCTGGTAATGTTACGAGGCATCGAAGGAGCATACCTACTCATGCTGATATGCCCTCACATGTATTACAATGCACCCTGCCTTAGGGCTCTAAGGCCTGCTGTAGGGATGACGTACATCTAAAACATGAAGTGTATTGGGGCATTTCACACAGGAAGTGGTCAATGTTGTGTTTTCAGAAGGGCTTGTCCCCTTTCATGCATCCTGCAATGACAGTCTGAATGCAGTTTTTGTGTGGATCCCTTGGGTGGCATAATATATGCTGCAACTCATAGGAATACTCTTTAGTAGCCATGCCTTGGATCCCATGTGTACCATTTACCAGGGACTTACAAGAGTGCTAAAGTCCTTGCCAATTGGGTTACATTTAAGCATTTCATTTATGGGGGAAATAAAACTGGCACTGGAGCCTGGTTAGCAGGCTCCAGTGTACTGTCTGAGTCAAAAAACAGATTCTAGTAGTTGAAATGTGTGCAGATAGTCGGGGGAACATCTGAAAAGAGGAGCCCAGATTCCTACAAGTGCCCGTAGTAAGTACCTACAACACCTTGCGAATGAGGACCTTGTGGTGAGTTGTCAATGCTGCTATTGTTGCACAACCTATTCAAGATGAAGCTGTGACACTGCATAGAATGCCCTCTGCCTCTTTCTGCGCCCTGCTTTTGAGTCTCCCCTGTGCACGTCACACCTCTAGGGGCTGAGTACACATAGAAGAGAGTTAGAACAAAAAAGTATTTGTGCAAGTTAATACCTTTAATACAGTTTGTCTGAAGCACTCTTCATTTCTTTGTGGCCACCACACAGATTTATGTCTGTGTTCCAGTCCTGGCCCTCCGATGTCCACCCAACAGAGAACACCCTATATGTCTGACCATGATGGTCATGCTGTGAATATTTATCTCACCGCACACCACGCCAGTCTATTACAGAGGAGAAAAATCAGACTCTGCCGGCCTCGTGCGACTAACCTGCATGAGCGCCGGCCACTGTTTTGGAATCGAATGTTCAAAACATATGATATTGCAATAAAAACTTTGATATAGCTGTCTATCGTCCGTACGCCATCTACTGGTGGAGTGTTTTGTTCACTGCATTAAGATTGTTGGTCCTGAGGAGAACTCCAAATTGGGGAGTTCGAAACGCGTCGACCTGTCATTGGGTTCTTCTGTCAAAATCGAAACAATTACTTTAAATAGGGTGCATTAAAAGGAATAATTCCTATGAATTATATTAAGCTTCAACCATAGGACGTGCAATTAGATATATGTACATAGGAACTACAAAATATATATTTCATTTGACAGTAGACCCTGAGGATTTGTGCTGTTGTTTTGTATGATTGTGTATGGATGAATGGTTTGGCCAGTGTGAAAGATTGGATGTATTGTAAATTCTGTAAATTGTTTTGTACAATATGAATTATTTGTAAATACTTCATTGTAATTTTCTTTGCTCTAATTGTATATACACTAAAAATAAGTTGATTATTCATGAAAATAAAATTTTCCACTAGTGTCAAAGTAAATAAATAAACTAGTGACGCAAACCAAAAAACGGACCTTTATGCTTTTTTTCATATAGGTCATTTCTAAAAATAGTAAAGTAGCATCCGGTATTGGCAGTTGTTTTGTTGTTTAGTGAATATTTATCTCAGTAGATTGTATCCCCCAATAAAGCCCAAATGATAGAAATACAATTAAACTGAAACCATAAAGTTATTGTAGACTGGGATACACTGTTGTTTAAGTTGTGGGTTCCTGTGATTGAATCTAGCTGTCCTGTGTGGGCCTGAGATTATTCTGAGATGTGGGGATGACTTCTTACACCTACACCTTCCTACAACATCATTGCATAAGCCTCTGTCTAGCCTTCACCTCAAAAGTCAACCCTGGTGCGTTCCCTACCAGTCCACTGGATATGGAATCCAAAAAGCTGGACACCTTTGGCAAGAGGATGTACTCTTCCTCCAGCCTCTTCCTCCAGCCTAGCACTGTGGTCACTATGTAAGGCTCTGTGTAGCTATAAGGACAGTTAAGGCTCAATCTCACCGGCGTGACCACTTCAGGATGCATCAGTATGCATCTGATATTCTGCTTGTCACCAGCATTACCAAATAGAAAATAGAAGCTTGGACGGAAGGGACGGTGGCAGAGTTCCCGAGTCCGCTTGAGGTGCGGCTGGGCTGACAGGCTCATTTCTTTTGAAATTTAAACGTGACACTTTTTAAATTGGGGGCAATACTGTTTGGTAACTAATAGATGTGAGGGGCTTGGGGCACCTACCTGTTCTCGATTCCCTGGTCTGCACGCCTTGGTCCGATGCGGTGTTCACAGTTGCGCGGAGGGCGGGGCAGACAGAGACAGGCACTTCCGGCGGGGGCAGCGCTCTAGTGGTGGGCGAGGTAGCCTTCAAATAGAGCTTCCCTCGGCGGCCGCGCGGTGGACGGAAGGGACGGTGGCAGAGTTCCCGTGTCCGCTTGAGGTGCAGCTGGGCTGACCAGCTCATTTCTTTTATAATTTAAACGTGACACTTTTTAACTTGGGGGGCAATACTGTTTGTTAACTGATAGATGTGAGGGGCTTGGGGCACCTACCTGTTCTCGATTCCCTGGTCTGCACGCCTTGGTCCGACGCGGTGTTTACTGTTGCATGGAGGGCGGGGCAGACAGAGACAGGCACTTCCGGCGGGGGCAACGCTCTAGTGGTGGGCGAGGTAGCCTTCAAATTGACCATGCCTCTGCGGCCGCGCAGTGGACGCGCGCCGCTGGCGCGCCGAAGGCAAGTCCGTCTGCGCCCGTCCCGGGGCTAGGGGCCAGAACCTCTGTTGGATTTGGGCCCACCGCTCACTCTGCCCAACTTTGAAAACGCAGTGACCGGTGACCGGCAGTAGGACCAGGCACGCCGGCTGTGCCCCGCGAGCTGACTTCTGACCCGCGGCTGTTCATCGACATTGTTCGAACTACGGCGACGGCCATTGAGCCTCCCGTTCATATCGCCTACCATTCGGAACTGCAACAACTTTAAACGCTCGGCTCCATGCCGTAACGGGCACAACAGGAAGCCTCAATTATTCCAATTCTTACTGAATAATCAGGGACCTAGCATCGCTATCTAAGGAATAAGTACCTGTTCGCCCCACTACCACAAGCCCCGGCGACGCCACCAGCACCCTGTCTAAGGAGTTGTTAATATCAACTTGCCTAACCACCCAAAGGAACACCGCCAGCTTCGCCATCCGATACCTCTATTCCTGAGGCGCTCTTAAATCAGGCAAATCTAATTACATAAGTCCTGAAGATGATCCCCTTTATTAATTGAGCGAGGGATCGAAACGTCGACACCCATGAGTGGTCATACATGCTAATAATTTATATATGTTGTTGTATGTACTACTCCAGGCGTTACTGTCAATATTCTTTACTTATAACAGTACCCTGCCTGCTCTTTTCTTTTGCCTGAAATACCCCTTTCACCCTTTCCTATTTTCTTTTCTCCTCCCGGTACAGCACAGGATTGTGTCTTGCTACTGTTGTAGAAATGTATTATAATTGTTTACCTTCTAATTGTTGATAAATAAATTCCTTGCCCGGCTGGACAAGGAAGCTAAACATATAGTAGCCTATTGTGTTCTATATAGTATTTGTTCTATTTTCCAAAAAGCTAAGAACCTCTGTTCTATAAAACGCAATTAACTCAGGGGCACAAGAGCTGTGCCAGGATTTATCAACACTTCAACTAACACTACAGTCGGAATCCCCCATACACAGGCAGGGACTTCTACTCGATCCCATTTTTGCCAACTGGGATGCTCTGGTGGTTGGATCCCCCTGTCCGGTCCCGTGGTCAGACCACTTTTGATTCCTTTTACCATACAACTCCCGACCCCCAAAGCAAAGGAGGAAGCTAAAATGGGTTTTAAAAGCAAGAAGCTTTTAACCAGACCCTTATGAGAGATGCACCTCCCTCTGGTTTAGATGTAAACCAGGCATGCGAAGCCTTAGCGAAGCGCATTACTTACGCTCTTTATTGTACGGCGCCCTGGTCTAATAAGGTGTCCTCAACAAAACGTAAATCTGCCCCTTGGTTCGGGGAAGAACTTAGGACAGCCAAAACAGGGTGCAAGCGTCTTGAAAAACGATGGAGAAAAAAATTCTTCACCCTTGTGGAAGAGGAGTATAAAAGCTGCATTAAGTCCTATTATTCACTTATTAAGAAGGCGAAATCAGTTTATTTCAAGGAGAGAATCCAAACTGCCGAAAATTCCACTTGGCATCGATTGCTTCTCCTGCTGTGGGATCCGAGAAATCCTTCAATCAGATTGCAGAGTATTTTGCGGCTAAGGTTGAACAGAGTTAATCCTCTTTCCCCGGCTCTGCTCACGTTAGCGTGGAAGGGGAGGGGGAACAAGTGGATGCTCCCATAATACAAAAGCTCCATGGATTTCTGGTGCCTGCACAAGATAGTCTCATACAGATAGCAAGTACTATTAAATCAGGATCACCCAAGGATCCAGGGACCCCGAGGGTGCTTAGAGGGAGCCTGGATACTTTAGAGCCCTTTATTAGACATCTTATCAGCCTCTCTTTCAGTTCAGGAATGGTGCCTGATAGATGGAAGGAGGCAGTGGTGCTTCCTCTGCAAAAAAAGCCCCATATCAATATGGAGCAACTAGACAACCTGCGACCCATCTCTTTACTTCCCTATTTTGCCAAGGTAGCCGAGAAGATTGTGAATACACAGCTGACAAAGCACATCGGCAAGAACGGCCTCCTTCACCCCTCGCAGTCCGGCTTCCGTGCCCTCCGTTCCACCGAGTCGGCACTATTGCATTCCACCGAGATCATTCGGAAGCATGTGGACGACTGACAAACAGCGGCACTAATTCTGTTAGACCTAAGTGCCACGTTTGATACTGTTGCCCACCATACTTTGCTGCGAGCTTTGAAGAGAGGTGGTGTTGTTGATGGGGCTCCGCAATGGTTGGAATCTTTTCTGACTGAGCGCAGCTTCCAAGTTATGCAAGGGGCCCACTACTCGAGGAACATCCTCTACTTTTTCCCACCCCCCCCCCCGGGCAAAAGTAGAGGATAAGTTTGGGATTAACGCCCTGTTCTATGCCAATGACACTCAGCTAGTGGTCTCCCTGACTCAGGCCTGGTCTGATGCGGCCGTCAACTTTATGTTGTGCCTGCAAGAACTGGCCGAGTGGATGGCAAGAAATTGTCTGAAGCTCAACGGTACTAAGACCGAGGTACTGATAATAGGGAAGGCTTCATCAGTCTGGACATCGGCATGCTGGCCTCAGACGTTGCGCCCTACCCCGACACCGTGTGAACAAGCAAAAAACCTTGGTGTATGGGTGGATAACAAACTGTCCTTCGACTATCACACCAGGCGGGTGACAGGTGCATGTTTTGGCATCCTACGAGGTCTATGGAAGACCCTAGATTTTCTCCCCATTTCATCCAGAAAGATCATGGTGCGCGCCCTGGTGATCTCGCACCTGGACTACTGCAATCTCCTGTATTTGGGCGCAACTGACAAGTGCATACGGTGATTGCAGGTTATCCAGAATGCAGCAGCAAGACTTGTTCTTATGTTACCTAGGAGAGCGTCTGCTAAAAAAGCGTTTGCTTCCCTTCACTGGCTTCCTATTAGGGAGAGAGTGAAATTTAAGGCTATGTGTGTGAGCCACCGGATCCTACAGAAAAGGGGTCCTGTGTATTTACACAACCTTCTTACTCCCTATGCACCTACTCGACTGCTTAGATCAAGTGGGAGAGGGATGGTGCACATCCCTAAGATCAGGAGAGCTAGGATGGGTGGCCGCTCGTTTCGATATGTGGCGGCCCGGCTGTGGAACACCCTTCCTCAGAATCTCAGACTGGAGGAATCCGAATCCATCTTTCGTAAAGGTCTGAAGACCTTTCTATTCCCCGTAGGTTAATCTAGTGTGTCATTTGTTTTTTTCTGTTTTGGCTTTGGTGCATGGCTGTCATCTTAGTGCGAGGACACACTGGGTCAGTGTAATCAGGCGCTCTATAAACTTAAATAACATAACAAGCTGCATTTGCTGAAGAGCACTTTCCTAGGCATGCTCAGAACCTTGGACAAAAATTCTGAACTCCGGATTCTCCTATTAGGGAATTCATGCAGAACTGTTACTACTATTTTTTTATTTTTTATTGTTTCGCTCTATGATTTTAACTTTCTCTAAATAAAATACATCTTATACTGATTGGATGTAAACTCTTTATCTGGTAACTGGATTTGAGTTTCTAAACCTTCAACACTGTCCAAGAATAAAGCTTGCACTACCCCCCTTGATCAAATAGAAGACCATGGCATCAGTGGCGGCTGCTGCCAATCGAACCTGGAAGAGTCGCTCAGGAGGGGGTGAGGGTTTGTGATATTAAAAAAAAAAATTAAAATCACTTACCTGCCGCTCCGTTCCTGCTGCGGCCTTGTTGCTCCTGCTACTCTCCTCCTCTGGAAGTGGGCGGGCCTGAAAGCACAGGCTCCTCACCCAATCCAGATACCTCTGTCATAGTGTGAGAGCAGCGCCAGGATTTGTCTGAGCTGCCGTTTTTGCCGCTCAGACAGTGCATTGGAGCTTGTGGCATTTCTCCAGCACGGCTGTGCAACACAGCTTGGTTTAAGAAACATAAATGCACATGTGGGATCAGCTTGTCTCTCTGCCTTTCAAACCATCACTCCTGAATCAGTTGAAAATCTACTTCAGGGTGTCAAGTCAGGGTCGCTCCTGGATCCTTGTCCTCTTAAGGTCCTGAAAACAGCTAAGGCGACGCTGATTCCCCATCTTACTGTGGTTCTGAACTTAGCCATCTTACAGGGCCAGTATCCCTCAAGTTGGAAGGTGGCAGTGGTTAGGCCTCTTTTATAAAAGCCCTCGTTAGACCCGTCAAACTTGAACATTTTTCGTCCTATTTCGCTTTCGCCAGTCCCGGCGAAAATCTTAGAAGTCCATCTGAATTCCCATTTGAGTGCCTACTTGGGGGAACATCAGATTTTGGATAGCTCCCAACATGACTTTAGAAGGTTCCATTGCACAGAGACGGCCCTTACTGTAGTTCTGGACAAGATTCGAGTGCAGGTGGACGCTGGTTATACCACCCTCTTGATCTTACTTGACCTCACTGCAGCATTCGATACCGTGTCTCCCCAGAGACTGGTGCAGCGTCTCGGGGAGATAGGGGTTGGGGCATTGGCTTTGGATCTCCTGACCTCGTTCCTGGAAGAGCGGTCCCAAATAGTCAAATTGGGAAGCTTCCACTTGGAGTCCTCCCCCCTAGTCTGTGGGGTGCCTCAGGGCTCCTCCCTGAGCCCCACCTTATTTAATATCTATGTGGCCCCACTGGCAGGGGTGGAGAAGTCCTTTGGGTTGGAAGTTCTGTCCTATGCGGACGACACCCAAATTATAGTGTCTATTACGCAAAACACCAGGGATTCTGCGCAGAACTTTAAGAACTGCATGTTAGAGGTCTCGTCATGGATGGTTCAAAACTATCTTAAACTTAATGGCGAGAAGACATAAGTCTTGATCTTTGGAGACAGTCCTAACATCTGGTCCAGGGACTGGTGGCCTGATGTTTTGGGCGCCTGTCCATCCCCGGTCTCCCACTGGAAGAATTTGGGAGTTGTGGTAGATGCCTCCCTCTCCAGGACAGTGGCCACCTGCTTCGGGCTCATCCGGATTATAAGGAAGATTTCTCAGTTCCTCTCACTTGAAGCCCGTAAGAAAGTGGTGGTTGCATTAATACTGTCCAGACTGGATTATTGTAATGCCCTTTATTTGGACATCAATGAAGGCTAGCTGCGATGTTTACAACTGGTGGAAAATGCTGCTGCCAGGTTGGTGATGGACATACCTAAACATCATTCGGTCTCATCCTCCCTTAGGTCGCTGCACTGGCTCCCGGTGGACCGCAGAATCGTGTTTAAATCTCGGTCTCACTCATAATGCATACTATGGCCTGGGCCCTTGGGGCATAAAGACCATTTTTCAACAGTATGTGCCCGCCAGAAACCTGAGGTCAGCTAAAAAGAATCTCCTTGTTGTTCCTAGGGTTAAAAAGATGAGATAGGGCGGGAGGGCCTTTTCATTTGCGGCGGAAAATGTCTGGAACTCTCTCCCGGACTCTATCTCGGGGCAACAAGAACACTCCGCTTTCCGTAAAGCACTGAAGACATGGTTGTTCCCCTGAAAGGCGGGTTAAGTAGGATTCGACACTGCCTGTATGGTGTCTGATTTTAGCACCTTGATGCCCTTGGGCTAAGTTTCCACTCATTCATTCATGTCTGGCCAACCTAGGACGGCCGGCCAAACAGACATGCACACTTGTAATTGCCCACTATTCCTGCCTGTCATGGTCTGGCCCGCTCCTCCCACTCCCACGTAAGCAAAGAAAAATAAAAAGATAATGACCCTATTTAATCATCATTTTAATTATCATCTGCTGGCAATGGAGCGACGCTCCTCCGGCATTACGGAGAAACCGCCCCTGCATGGCATTCAGTGAACTGAACAATTGTATACAGCAACTCTAATCTAGAAAGATCAGGATTTCCCAGTGTCCCAAAGCTAACCAGAATATAGAAAACTGATTTGATGGTTATGGTTTCCCCAATGTGCCAGGTTTTGGTAGGTGAGTTGATCTATGATGTGTATTAGTTTTCCAGAGCCATATGTAATGTCGAAGTGCTTGAGTTGGATGCAGAATTCACCAGTCAGTGAATATTGACAGAATGTGTAAAATGTGTCAAAGCATTGAATAAACTCTGAACAAATTTCTGGATCTGTAATGTATCCACATTTGATGGTCCCACTATGGCCCCTGTACATATAGTGCAATATATAGCAATTCCTACAGGAGTAATCAGTTCAATATGAAAACTGTAAAACATATTTAATTGAGACTCATAACAGTGCTCAGGTTCAAGTATAGTAATTGCAAGTATCTCAAGATATTTATTGCCCATTCACATGTCCGCTCTCTATGCCCCCACATCCCGGTACAAAAAACATAACGAGCTTACAGATTTTCTTTAATGATATAATTCCACCATAACCGAACTCCATTCGTCATCCACCCCTGCGGTACTTAAACGCAATATAATGAGGACGGGTGCTAAATTAGAGCGCCACATCGACCCGGCCAGGGAGATCCGCCTGAAACTCATGTAATAATTAATCCTAATACGCAGCTATAGGAGTTCTGCACAATCCACGGGTTTATTCACATCTAAGTGCGTTTGATTCTGTTCTGCCCCATTTAAGTGTCTCCACTAACCAGTGCCCCAGCCCGGGTAACACGTTGGCTTTCCAATGCATGGCAATCCATCTGTGAGATCTGTAAACTGATTCAGGGCACTCCCAGCTTTTGTTCGTGTAAACAGTCCAAAGATACTTCATGCCATGGTGAGGAGGTATGTCCATGGCGTAATGTCACAGCGCGCAAACAAAAGGTTGCCACCACTGAACAGTTCCAAAACATTTGTGCCATATTGGCATCAGGCTCCTGACACCGAGGGCAATTCAGTTGATACCTAAATATTCTGTGTAGCTTCGCCAGAGTGACCAACGACCCCGCCACCGCCAGAGCCAACCTGCACGAAGGGATGAGAGACGTAGCCGAATGGATGACGACCAGCCGCCTGAAACTGAACTCAGACAAGACGGAGGTCCTCATCCTGGGCTCCTCACCCTCCGCCTGGGACGACTCCTGGTGGCCTCCCGCCCTGGGCACCGCACCCAAACCAACGGACCACGCACGCAACCTGGGCTTCATCCTGGACTCCTCCCTCTCCATGACCAGGCAAGTCAACGCCGTCTCCTCATCATGCTTCAACATCCTGCGCATGCTACGTAAGATCTTCCGGTGGATCCCCACCGAGACGAGGAAGACGGTCACCCAAGCCCTCGTCACCAGCCGACTGGACTACGGCAACGCCCTCTACGCCGGAACCACTGCCAAACTCCAGAAGAGACTCCAGCGGATCCAGAACGCCTCGGCGAGACTCATCCTCGACATCCCCCGACGCAGCCACATCTCCGGACACCTGAGAGATCTGCACTGGCTCCCGGTCAACAAGAGAATCACCTTCCGTCTCCTCACCCACGCACACAAAGCCCTACACGACCAAGGCCCGAGCTACCTCAACAACCGGATCAACTTCTACACTCCCAAGCGCCTCCTCAGATCAACCAACCACGCCCTCGCCGCCGTCCCCCGCATCCGAAGAGCGACAACAGGAGGAAGATCCTTCTCCTACCTGGCCGCCAAGACCTGGAACTCACTTCCCACCAATCTGCGCCTGACCCAAGACCACCTCTCCTTCAGGAAGAAGCTCAAGACCTGGCTGTTCGAGCAGTAGCGGCACCCCCCCCCCCTCCCAGCGCCTTGAGACCCTACGGGTGAGTAGTGCGCTCTACAAATGACCTGATTGATTGATTGATTGATAGGCCTGATGTAAAATATTATGTTGCATATACTGAAACTTAGCATTGCCGGAGAGTTGGCCCAGATATAGCAGTACCCTGTCCCTTCTGTGTCAGGTGTTTGCCTCGCTGATTCCTTAACTCCGATTAATCCTCAGACATCCGACTGGATCCAGAAAGTTTTTGAGCTGTTCCTCTGCATGCCAATAGGTGGTGATGTTCTGCTCCACGTTGTTGGTGTCGGCCAAGCCAAAAGTGATGTGCAGTGGGCTGCACTGCCACCTCGGTG
Source organism: Lissotriton helveticus (assembly GCF_964261635.1). Classification (NCBI taxonomy): domain Eukaryota; kingdom Metazoa; phylum Chordata; class Amphibia; order Caudata; family Salamandridae; genus Lissotriton; species Lissotriton helveticus. Next base: position 460,011,458 of record NC_136059.1, on the reverse strand, counting down.
TGCTGGCGTCCGTTCTTTTCTTTCTGTTCCAATCAGCGATTCGGAGAGAGCTACCTCCAGTCATTTTTTGACTGACTATTTGATGTTTTGTCAACGTTTTTAGTTTTTTCTGATGGATGTTTTTTTAGACCTTGCCTCCTAGTGTGCTAGGGATGTTCCAGAAAAAGCAGCTGTGGTGCCTATCATAGACAGCTCAAAGACACCTGGTTTGCTGTGGTGCTTGGAACAGTCCTGCAAAAACTGGCGCTTCATGCACCTGAAGGCGTTGAGGAGCACTCCTTGAAACTCCTCGCCGTCAGACATAAAATGACCCAGTGACGATCCAGATCCCCATCACGTGAAAGGCCCTGAGACTGCTTGCTGAGCCGCTGTCCACATTCGTCATCGCAGTCGAAGTCTTCGTTTCTGCCTCCTAGCCTCGTCCCTCCCCCCTCCCTATTTAATGGTGACCACTGCGGGGGAGCGCGAGTAAGTCTGCTGACCCCGGTCATCGGCACGCTCTTCCCTGACCCCTGCACTCCAAGGGTAATCAGGTGTATACTGGCCTTCATGGCGTCACTGGGATATTGACATACTTGTGCGAGTCGGTTTTACCGCGTTGAGATTTTTCCCCCTGAAGAACAACTACGGCTCGAAATGCATCGGGGACTTTTTACAACGTGCTAGCAATATGCTAATGGATTATCAAATATCTCTTTGATGCTCTTCATTTGAATGAAATTCCAGATTAAATAATGATCATATGAAATAATATGATTTAAACTTATGATTAAATAAATTTGGGACCACCCCAGTCAAGTAAATTGTTTTTTTCTTTCAATTTTGAACTCAGTGATTTGGATTGCCAAAGGAGTGCTCTAGATTGTAACCTTTCACGGTGAATGGCTTTTCTGTTGGATCACTCCATGTACTCACCATCAAAATGGTTTTTCTGGTGGCCTAACATTAGCCAGGAGGGTCAGTGAAAGCCAAACACTTTCCACGCACCCTCCCTATACAACTTTCTACCCGGACAAACTGGTTCCAAGAACCCATGCCTACTTTCTCCTGAAAGTGGGGACAACCTTTTTATGTGAACCAACATATCGTGTTGCCTAACTTCTTTGCCCCGCCTCACCCTTCCAAAGAAGAGGGGAGAGTCCACTGAACCGAAAAGAACATTGTTCTTCTACATTGCTCATATTGGAGAGTTCCGGGTGGACGAAAAACTTTTTGTTGGATACATCGGGGGCAGCAAGGAAAGGCCATGCGGAAATGGACCATTTCACTTCATCTAGTTCTCTGGACTAAAATCTGCTACACGCTGTTCAAGAAGCCACCCCCTGAGGGCTTACTTGCTGATTCCACCATTGCCAAAGGCTGCGGCCAGTCCGTTAGCTGGGCGAGTTCCGGTCCTGAGTCTCTGTCAGGCAGCAACTTTGATGTCTCTGCACACATTCACTAAACACTCCTGCCTGGACAGTCCGGTCCATTGTTACGGGCACTTTACCCGTTCAGCCCCCCAGGACCTCCTGGTCTAAGTCTGTTTGCAGACCCTCCTCCAGAGAGGTATTGCGTGGGTATCTAATCTAAGGTAAGGAATCTGCGGCAATATGTCTCTATCACATGATCAATCCACTTACCCTCGTAACGCCTTTTCTGGCAGAGACTCTGCCTAACCGCAGATTTCTTACTGATCCTCCCCACTGTGAAACCGATTTCTCCACATAGGCTACCCTTATGAAGTCCTTAGTGCTGCACACCAGTAACTTTCATTGCTCTGCGCTTCTGGTGTGTAAATGTTGCTAAAAGTAGCTGATGTCAGCGTGCTGGGGTGGTGCTTATCCCCACATATCACATCCGGCATGGATGACGTAGAGCTGAACACCGCCGCCGACTGATGCACAAAGGTACTGCCCGAAAAGTTGCTGGATTGAGTCTGATGCCTCGGGATAATTCTAAGGTAAGGAATCTGCGACTAGAGGTCACTATCAAGTGCTTCTTCTCATATTTAGCCCATTCTGAAAATAACTACTTACTGGTAAATTCTGCATCCAACGCAAGCACCTTCACATTACATATGCACAACTCTATACTTTCTCAAACTAATCCACGTGTACAGAAATGCTATCTGGGGTGCACTTTGAATAAAACAATCTAGAGTTAAGACCACATCTATCTAGCTCAAAGTAAGACTTATACAAGGGTGTAAGGTTAATCCATTTAAAATAAAGGCACTGCCCTTCATACATAAGGTCAGAAACAAGGTGTTGAAATAGGTTTGGGAGTGCACATTATGGCAGGTGAGATTTTTGCTTGCTGGCTCTCTTCACTTCACCATGCTTGGGCTTCTTACGGTGCTTAATTCTTTACATATATATACAACCTGGAAATCTCCGAGATGTGTACCCTGCTAGACTTTTTTAAATATTTGTCTTGTCAGTTGGTTATAATGCAGTCTGCTGCATACGCTCATTAGCTCTTTCATGGTGTTCCCTGAGCTGGCATATCTGCCCTTTTTTAATTTATTCTCCGATGCATGATCTTGAATCTACTTGGAAAGAGGAAGATGGGGAAAAAGGTTACGTAGATCTCCCAATCTTAGACCCAAGATAGGAGAGCTTTTCCTCGGGTTAGACAGGCCTTACAGGCTCTGACACAATCAATCAATCATTTGTAAAGCGCACTACATACCGGCGAGGGTCTCAAGGCGCTATTTTATCAAAACAGTGAGGTTTCCAGCTTTACTAAATATTCTCAACTATTTTACGGTTTTAAATCATTGTTTGAAAGTTGCTGAATACAAGTTTTACGCCTTAGGAGATCATGGGATAGTTATGAACTTAAAGCTCTCTTATACCCTGGGAAAGCATGGGATATCTACAAACTGAAGCTCTGAAAGAGTTGGAGCACAGAGGCCTGTCATCCTCTTTAGAATATCGAGGCTGCCAGACCTGCAAGTTCCACATCCCAAAGTGCAATTATATATCAATAATACAGGACTTGAAAAAAAATGTACGAAGATGGTGTTAAGTGTGTGAAATTGAGGACCAGTGCTGAAACACAGTATGTTGTTGACAATGTGTAAACTTGTTATTTTTTCTGATGACATAATAGCATTGGAAATGTTGTTAAATGTGAAACTATGCTGGGTTAAAATTTCCAATGGTTCAGTGATTATTATTGAAAAACCAACATGTATGACTGAATTTAATTATTGTTTACTTCGAATGATAGATATGTATGATGTTCATAGATACAAATGGATATTGTTGAACTAGATCATTTTGTTCACAGAGAGAAAGTAATGCATTTGAATTCGTGAAAAAAAAGAATAATATAAAATGGTAAAAGTAGTCGTTATTCAGGTTCTCAGATCTGAAGGTGGTTTAAGGAAATCACTCATCAACAATCTATGGTCAGAAATAGGGTTTTCTGTCCGAGATGAGATTTCTTTTTGACCGTATGTTATTTTATAGTTTGTTTTCTTATATTGTTTGTGTTAGGGAACCATTCGAAATATATAGAATGTGTTGAATTTGTATGGCCTGCATAAATCACCCTCGTAAGCCGTCTTACTTCGAAAAAAAATTGAAAACAGATTTTGCATTATTAAATGAAGTCAATTATAAATCTAATTTTGGTTAAATAGTTTTACTATTATAAAATCATGGTCAATTGCTCATTTCTATGCTTTTTTGTCATTGATATTTTTTTTCTTACAGGATAAAAAAGTATATTTGGCCAAATATACCTGATCCTTCAAAAAGCACAATAGTAAAGTTGTCGCCTCATACTCCCACTCGGGTATGTAATTTTTTAGTTTCTTTTAATAAGTTGTTTGCATGCAGTCTTTAGTCCAAATAACAACAATTCTAATGTGCATCCTTCACTCACATTCTTTCTTCCTTTGCTCATTCTCCATAACTAAGTCATTCTGTTCTCTTAGACTAAGCCTCTTTCTGATCTTAAACATATATCCAGGATAAATAATTAACAGTTTAGCCCCTAGCTAAGAGATAGTCATTCTTCACCCTCTGTACACTATAGAGAACACCTTGCAAAAGGTAAACCTCGTTGCTTCGAGTTAAACAGAGCAGATGTTCTACTTTTCTTGGTACAGCGGTTGCTCAAATCGCAATCCCACCAAGTGCCTCTTCGCCATTATGGTCCCTAAATAAAACCAATTACTTCCTATATTGTTGGTAGAAAGCCCTCTTAGATGACACTGTAGAGTAGCCTTCAATGTCATCCATGAAACGATCTTTTAGTTTTAGTAAAGAATCATCCTTTTGGAAATGTGATTCCATGAACCTAAAGAATGATTTCTCTCTATAGAATGATCGCCTTTCTACTCCCAAACTTAAATTCATTTCAAGCAGGATTTCCCTCTGACATTCTTTTGCCCGCTGGCTTCAAGTTTCCATAAGTGGGATCTTATGTACATGTTGTCTTACCAGACTGCCACCCATATTGACTGTTTAATTCCATAATCTGATTCTGGCTTGATCTGCGACTCCTAGAGATGAGGCCATAAGAGTAGCACCATTTTGTCTTTTTTCAGTTATATCAGTGGTAGTTTTTGTTGTAATTAGAGCTTCCATTTCTTTTGCTAAATATATTCAGTAAGTACAAAAAGTTGCTTCTCATATTTTCACTTTTAAGTTTGTAACAGCCATCTTCCATGAGCTCCACCTTTTGCCTTCACGATCCCTAAGTGTGCTCAAGATAGCTGTGATGGTTAAAGGCGCCTAGGTGAACTGGGCTGTAAATACTTCACAATCAAGTTATTCCCTAATGGCTGAAACTCATACTCCATGATCCTCTAATTCAGCATAATTTTTGTACTTGAGACATCAGCTTTTATTATACTTTTTTTAATTATCATTTCTACGATGAATTTCCTCTTGTTTTTCATTTTGTATATTTTGTAAATGTATTCTTATAAAGTTAAGAATATGCAACGTGTTATGCCAGAAAGTCTCAGAATAGTTGAAATGGCCGCTGCACTCACGTGGTTATATAGTAAATCCAAAGAAAACCAAAAATGTAGTAAAGGTAAAATTCTTATAGGTGCTCAGGGTGTTCACCTCCTAGTCCCTTAGGTGCTGAATGTATAAACCAAGGAAAGCCTTACTGCGAGCAAGGACAAACGCTGAGCACACTTCCTGCGTAAAGACGCGTGTATGAGTAATCAAGAAGATGACGTTGGTTGAAAGTATACTTTTATTACTTCTTCCTTAAGTCATTCAAAAAGTAGTTTAATTATCTGTCATATTTCGTCATCTGATAGTAGTTAATCCAAGTGGAGTATACACACTTTCAAAGTATTAATGAAATTCTAATACTCCATGACATCGAAAGCGTAAAGTTATCCCCTATGCATTTCATGCAAACGCACTTCATCAGCGGGAGTCTGTAAATAGAAATACAAAGAAAACATAGTGTATCGCTGATATCAATAGAGTCGGAAACTATGTGTAAAAAACAAAGTATGCAGAAGGCAAGAGAATACAACCTACATAAAGCCGCCACAAGACGCGTGCTAAGTGAATGGATTGTGATACTCGAAGAGTATAACCAGGTTAATAAAGCTGATGTGCCAGAATTAGTGATAGAAGGTGTTGCGAATAAATTCTCAGGTACTAGACTGCCAGTAATACAATAGTGAAAACACTTGTGATAAAAAGGAGGACCAAGCTGCTACCCAGTTATATTAGGAGTATACTGTAAATCAAAACAAATAGCTGTCCCAAGTGTAAACATGGCTTTCCGTGATTGAGCGGTATGGAGGGACTGACGATATTTAACAGAAAGTGCAAGGTGCAAGTATACAGAGAGTCCCAAACCACTGTAGTTAAGTGTACAAAATCTAATTGCTTACCCGCTGTGTCCGTATAAGTCTCAAGAGTATTGAATTAGCTGCTCGTCCATTAGTGGGCGAACCCGGAAGACGCGAAAGGTTGTGCGCATGCGTATTAAATGAAAATAGTGTGAACAAAGAAAAAGGACCAACGCAACCGGGGTGTATTGGAAATTGGCACAGAAATGAGACTAAGAGTGACTTCCACGAGTGAAAGAAACTGTTGGGGAGGTGCATTAAGAAGATAAAAAAAGTAATGGGGAGGCGATTGGTAATGTGTTGTAAAAAAATATGCCACCAGAAACCAAGATAACAAATTAGAGGCGGTGAAAGCGTGACCGCTGCAAAAATGGTCAGAATCAAATACAATGTGGAAATAAACGGAATCATGAAGAAAAATAACACATTTTACACAGTAGAAAGGTAGTAACCCATAAAGAATAAAAATTAGAAACTTGAGAATTGTAGAGTAAAAGGACGAAAAAATAGAAGAAATATGGAGCAAAAGGACAAAGAAAAAAGAAAGAAAAGAGCCAACAATTAGCTGACAGCTTTAAGAGAGATCATAATCATGTCATGACAAGACATAATAATATAAAAGACAAATATTAAAGATGACAACTGAATTCCAGTCTTTCATTAAGCCCTTTAGGCTGGAGAGCATTCAGACGATGTATCCAGTACAATTCCCGCTGGAGCAAATACTTGTTATTGTCCCTATATGACAATTTTTCAATAGTTTCAAGAATCTGGTACCGAATTTGACTGGGATTGTGAGCATTTTGAATGTAGTGTTCAGCTATGCAAGATTTCAAATTTTTTGTCCTGATATTGCTGCGATGTTCTATTAGTCTTATTTTAATTTTACATTCAGTTTTTCCCACGTATGGGAGTCCACACGGGCACTTGAGAAGGTACACGACATTACTGGTATCACATGTAGCATTCACTTGGAGTTGTACGGGAGTGCCTTGTGAAGGGTGGAGTACAGTATTTCCTTTTATTATGCTGTTGCAGTGACTGCAGTTGTGGCACGGTAAGGTGCCCTTAAAATTGGTAATACTTGACGTCGAAGGTTTCTTCAACAGTGCTTGGATATTTTTAGTGCGCTGGTAAGCGAATATCAGAAAATTGTCAAATGTGTTATTGAGGTCCGTTTCAAGTTGTAAGAGGGGCCAGTGTTTACGAATCGTCTCTTAAATTTTAGGACTGTGCGTTGAGTATTTAGATACAAAAACTAAGCGAGAGTCCTGATCTTTGGGTTGGTCTTTCGGTTTCAGTCGTTCGTTCTTGTTTTTTATGGCTACCCGAGTTCGAGGCATGTGGGCTGCTAAATTCATATCTGATGCATAGATCGCCGCCTAGTGTTGGGTCCGGATGATTGCACATTGTTGTCCTGGAAGAGTCTTCGAAGTATCACGAGATAGGTGGCTCCTCCCCTGGACTACAGTGCGCATGGGCATCGACTCCATCCCCAGATTGTTTTTTTCCGCCATTGGGTTCGGATGTGGTTTCGACGTCTCCGTGTCGGAACCGATAAACTTTCATCTTAAGGCCAAAAGGCCTTCGTTACCTACGTCGGTATTGTTTGCGTACGGTCTCGAGCGTCGCCCGGCTCTCTAAGCCGGATATCTCCGGAGTCGACTAACTCCTCGGACATCGAGGCCTTCTCGTCGCAGCAAGATTCGACGAACTTAACATGGAGCGGAGCCCGTTCAAGTTCTGCCCCGTCTGTGGATCCAAGTATCCACACATCGATGTGCATCCGCTCTGTAATAAGTGCCTTTCGCCGGACCACAACGAAGAAAACTGCATGGCCTGCTCCAAGTTCAGGTCCAAGAAGACGCTCAAGCTTCGGCGCGCGGTGCGCCTTGAGGCCCAGTGAGCGACCCCGGCACCCGACAACATCTTCGGCGACCCCGACGAGGAAGGCGATAGCCATCATCTCCAGATTTCGCCACCGTCGACGGAGGTCATGGCCGATCCAGAGGAATACGTCGGAGGACAGGCCCCAGACCTTCAATACTTTGAGGAGGTAGGGGACAACGAAGAAGTTTATGGGGCCGTGGAAGATAGCTCAGAGGGAGAGCTATGCCCCAAGGTCTACGTTGGTGAGGCTCAGGTCACGGGATCGCCACACGGCCTTACCCACGACCATGCACCGCTCTCCCCGGCCCCGCCTTCTGGCCCGGCCACGGACACTCAAGCGGAGCCGCAATTGCCCGTTTCGAAACCGAAACTTTCGGATCCTACGGGACACAAGATGGCCGACGTTCAGTCGAAATCGAAACCGAAACTTACGGACTCGACAAAACCTAAGATGGCCGACGTCCAACAAAAAATAACAAAGCCTGCTCCTTCTTCGACTCCGTCGGCCTCCGGCACACAAAATCGAAGAAGGCTGTTGAGTCGACAACGCCGCAGAAGGTACACAAAGAAACCTCCTCCAAGGAGGCCGTCCACCAGCCGTCGACCTCGGTTGCTCCGGCGCGGACACCTAAACCTCTTGAGACGCATTCGGGCGCTGCTACGGCGCCGTCCGGTAAACGCACGGCCGACCCAAAGTCGACTAAAAGCCACGAGCCAAAGGCCGCTAGCTCAACACATCGGCATAAGGATGCGGGATCTGCAGCATCGGCGCCAAAGCCTTCAACAGAGCCCCAAAGCATTGCCGCCGAAGATTCGTCGACGCCAATACCGTCGACAACACAAAACACCGACGACTCAGAAGATCGGCCGTCGGTTCCGAAACCCTCTGCCTCCTTTACGAAGCAGGTTACTGACTCCCTTAAGCGTATAAAGGAAAAGGCATTATCGTCCACGGCTTCCACGCCATCGGCTCCAAAATCAGTGGACACACCTCAGAAGTCCTCAAGCAAGCTTCTTTACACTCTGCCACCAAAAGTGGCCCCAAAGGCCTTCGCAACCACGTCGGTGCCAAAACCGTCGGATCCATCAACGCCAAAAGGCCTCTCGGATCCATATCTTGCTTCTGAGGAGCAATCTGCGCATTGTATCGATGCCCACACAGGAAAATTGACCCTTTATAAAAGAAAAATCACTTCCCAGCCACTGGAATCGTATGTTATTCCACTAAAGAAGAAGAGGCCGGCACAAGACGTCCCTTTACTTGTAGAGCCTATTCTGCCTCCACCGAGAAGGAGTCCATCGCCTTCCCCCAACCAATCAGGTGGGGATGATGACGAACAGCAGGACCAATACAATTTCCCAGTGGACAATGACCCTGATGTTCAGCAGGACTCATATGGCGACGCTGGGGACCAAAGTGGGCATCAGGTGGTACATGATCCACAAGGTTTTGGGCCACGTACATCTCCAACAGAGGATTCTGCTGCATTTAATGCTTTACTCGAACGGGCAGCAGCAAATCATAATGTGGACATGCATGCTGACCCGGTAGAAGAAGACTTTTTATTTGACACTTTCTCCGTCTCGGAGAGAACAGTTAAAATACTTCCTATGCTTAAAGGTGTCCTTAAACATGCCCCAGAGATCTTTAAGGAACCTACCAGGGCAAGGGTGGTGAACCCACGTATCGAGAAAAAATACAGGCCAGCACCTAGAGATCCTGCATATATTCGAGGACAGTTGCCCCTGGACTCGTTGGTGGTCGCAAATGCCCGCAAGAGGGCAAACTCCCAAACAACGGGTGAAGCTCCTCCCCCAGACAAGGAGTCGAAAGTGCTTGAGGCATCAGGCAAGAGGGTGGCAGCGCAGGCTGCCAATGTATGGCGTATCGCAAACACGCAGGCACTATTGGCACGATACGATAGGGCGCATTACGACACCCTAGAACAGCTCCTTCAACACCTACCTGATGAGTTTAAAGAAGCAGCCGAGACACTCATACAAGAGGGAAAGCTTATCTCCAACGCTGCAATAAAGTGTGCACTTGATGTGGCAGATACAGCGGCTAGGGGGATTAACACTAGCGTCATGTTGAGGCGACAAGCTTGGCTTCGTATATCTGGGTTTAAGCCTGACATCCAAACTACAATCCTCAACCAGCCCGTCAATCCTGACACCCTGTTTGGTCCAGATGTAGACACCACCCTTGAAAAAATTAAAAAGGACAACGAGACTGCTAAGTCCATGGGGGCGCTTCAGTCTCAACAATTCAGGGGAAACACTTTTCGTCGCTCAGGAGCACGCGATGTTACCAGAGGACAATTGGGCCAACAAACACAATATGCGAGGGGTGGTGCGCAATCCTCGTACCCCAAGCAGGCTAGAGGGGGTTACAGAGGCAACAGTGCCAAGGGCAGAGGCAGAGGAAACAACAACTCCCGCTCCTCTGCCGCCAACAAACAGTGACTCTCTGTCACTGCCCCCCGACCATACCACTCCGGTCGGGGGGAGACTCCAGCAGTTCCTGCCAGTCTGGACGTCCATCACCACGGACAGGTGGGTGAGAAAACTTATCCAGTACGGTTACTGTTTAGAGTTAATATCCACTCCCCCCAACATTCCCCCAAGACACCGTCCTATGTCGGCAGAGCACTTGCACTTATTGCAGCAGGAAGTACTGGTGATGCTGCAAAAAGGCGCAATCGAGCTCGTACCGGTAGAGGAGGAAGGAACAGGAGTCTATTCCCTGTACTTCCTCATCCCAAAGAAGGACGGATCCCTCAGACCTATTCTGGATCTACGCACCCTCAACATGTACATACTGTCAGAACACTTCCACATGCTGACACTGCAACAAATCCTTCCCCTGCTCAATCAAGGGGACTTCCTAGCAACCTTGGACCTCAAGGATGCTTATTTCCACATACCACTCCACCCATCCCACAGAAAATACCTCAGGTTTACCATTCTAAACAGGCACTATCAGTTCAAAGTCCTGCCCTTCGGGGTAACTACTGCCCCCAGAGTGTTTACAAAGTGTCTGGCGACAGTGGCGGCGCACCTCAGGAGACAGAACATACATGTCTACCCGTACCTAGACGACTGGCTTGTTCAAGCAAAGTCGGAAAAACAGTGCGCCGCGGACATGTCCCACACTATTCAGCTCCTTCACAGCCTGGGGTTCTCGCTAAACTACCCGAAGTCGCACCTTCAACCAGCCCATGTGCGGCAGTATCTGGGCGCGACAATAAACACCCTGACTGCTATGGCTCAGTCAAACCCAGTCAGAATCGACAGCATTCAGTCGCTGTGCCAAAAATTCAGACCACAACACTCCCTCCCAGCGAGAGTGTTCATGCAGTTGATAGGCATGATGGCCTCCTGCATCTTCATAGTCCCGCACGCGAGGCTGCACATGCGCCCGCTCCAAGAATGCTTGGCAAATCAGTGGACACAGGCTCAGGGACAGCTAACAGACCTAGTGTTGGTGACCGGTCGGGCATACAACTCTCTGCATTGGTGGAATCCACACAACCTTTGCAAGGGCCGACCGTTCCAAGAGCCAGTGCCACAGATAATCCTAACAACGGACGCATCTCTCCAAGGGTGGGGAGCCCATGTGCTCCACTACACTGTGCAGGGACTGTGGTCCACCCAGCAGCAGAAGTTGCACATCAACTACCTAGAATTGATGGCGATCTTCATGGCGCTCAAGTCCTTCAAAGTACATCTGTGCAACAAAGTCGTGTTGATCCGGACGGACAACATGACAGCCATGTACTACATCCAGAAGCAGGGAGGTACTCACTCTCCACAGCTGTCTCATCTGGCTCAGAGCATGTGGAAGTGGGCCATTCAGAGGAACATCTTCCTCATGGCAGAACACCTCCCGGGCAAGGACAATCAGATGGCGGATCTGCTCAGCAGGTACAGCCATCAAATGCACGAGTGTTAGTTACACCCATCAGTACTCCACCCGTACTTCCAGCAATGGGGTCATCCAGAGATAGACCTGTTTGCCACAAGGGAAAACGCAACATGCCAAAGCTTTGCCGCCAGGTTCCCTCACCCAGAATCGCAAGGGAATGCGATATGGATGAACTGGTCAGGCAAATTTGCGTACGCTTTTCCCCCAGCGCCTCTCATTCCGCTGGTGGCAAGAAAGCTAAAGCAACACTCGATGACTCTCATCCTGGTTGCTCCAACGTGGGCACGCCAACCATGGTACACCACGTTTCTAGAACTTTCCGTGGTACCGCATCAAAGGCTGCATCTCACATCCCGGCTCTCGACGCAGAACCATGGCGACATTCAGCACCCAGATCCGCAACAGCTCAATCTGGCGATCTGGCTCCTGAAGTCTTAGAATTTGGCTACCTCAACCTGCCTCCGGAATGCATGGACATCATCCGGGAGGCACGTAAGCCCACTACCCGAGCTTGCTTTGCAGCTAAATGGAAGCGGTTTGTCATGTACTGTGCAGACAACAAGATCAACCCGCTAGATGCATCCATTCCTAACATCATCTGCTATTTGTTACATCTTTACAAATGCAATCTGGCGTACGCTTCCATTCGGATACACTTATCAGCCATAGCGGCTTATCTCCAGAATAGGCAGCATCTCTCTGTTTTCACGGTGCCTGCCATTAAAGCCTTCCTAGAGGGACTGAAACGAGTCATTCCTCCAAGAACACCACCAGCTCCAGTGTGGAACCTCAATGTGGTCCTCACTAGGCTGATGGGTCCACCTTTCGAGCCACTGCACTCCTGCGAAATTCAATTTCTAACATGGAAAGTGGCTTTTCTCATTGCTATTACATCGCTCAGACGTGTTAGTGAGCTGCAAGCGCTCACAATCCAAGAACCATTCATCCAAATACATTCAAACAGGGTGGTGCTCCGCACTAACCCCAAATTCCTTCCTAAAGTGGTGTCACAGTTTCATCTCAACCCAACTATTGACCTGCCTGCATTCTTCCAAAACCCACAAACAGTACCAGAAAGAATGCTTCATACATTAGACGTTAGGAGGGCGCTAATGTACTACATTGACAGAACACAACACTTTAGAAAGACACAACAACTTTTTGTTGCCTTCTCAGCACAGCACAAAGGCAACCCCATTTCCAAAGCAGGAATAGCCAGATGGATTGTTAAGTGCATTCAAATCTGTTATCAAAAGGCTAAACGCACTTTGACAATACCCCCAAGGGCGCACTCCACACGCAAATTGGGGGCCTCCATGGCTTTCCTTGGGAACATTCCCTTAGAGGATATTTGGAGAGCAGCCACATGGTCTACACCACACACATTTACCAAACATTACTGTGTGGATGTGCATTCAAAACAGCAAGCAGCTGTAGGACAGGCTGTTCTCAAGACACTTTTTCAAGCTTCTGCAGCTGGCACGGGCAACCGCCGTTAATGGAGGGACTGCTATGTATTCTATGCATCAGATATGAATTTAGCAGCCCACATGCCTCGAACTGAATATGCTACTTACCAGTATGCATCTGTTCTTGGCATGTAGGGCTGCTAACATTCATATCGCCCGCCCTCCTCCCCGGTGCCCGTAGCGGCTGCAGATACTCTCTCTCTAGATTCATCATTAGCATGGACATCCTTTACACTGTTTCACTCCATCTCTGCCACAATGGCTAAAAACAATCTGGGGATGGAGTCGATGCCCATGCGCACTGTAGTCCAGGGGAGGAGCCACCTATCTCGTGATACTTCGAAGACTCTTCCAGGACAACAATGTGCAATCATCCGGACCCAACACTAGGCGGCGATCTATGCATCAGATATGAATGTTAGCAGCCCTACATGCCAAGAACAGATGCATACTGGTAAGTAGCATATTCATTTTCTGCCATTTGAGTTATATGTCTGGGGTAACTACGCTGGTGAAATTTATCTATGATTTTCGCGCTGTTTTCTTGAAAAAGATCCTCAGTGGATGCAATCCTTTTTGCTCGTAAAAGTTGTGAATTTGGTAAGTGGCGTTTGAGACTGGGTTGGTGGAAGCTGTTAAAATGCAGATAGTTGTTGCGGTCAGTTGCCTTAGTGAAAATGGATGTGACCAGGTGATTATTGGAAATTGATGTTGACGTCCAGAAAGGATATTTCAGATTTGCTGTAAGAATGAGTAAATTGTATTCGATCATTCACTTGATTGAGGTTGTCAATTGCTGAAAGTAGTTGAGTTTCACTGCCTTTCCATAACAAGATGTTGTCGATATAACGATAGTATGCACACAGGAATGGTTGCCAATTGTGGTTTTGCAAAATGTGTTGTTTCTCATAAAGATACATGAAAAGATTTGCGTATGCCGGGGCGGCACAGTTTCCCATGGCCACACCGGACAGTTGTAAATAGTGGTTATTGTTGGGAGTTTTGAAATAACTGTGATGTAGCGTGAATTGCATGAGTTCCATAATGAAAATGTGTAGGTCCAGTGGTTTATTGGTGTGAACTAGAGCTGACTCCATGGCTTCAAGGCCCAGATTGTGAGGAATGGACGTGTATAACGAATTCACGTCGATGGTACACAAAATGATGGGTTGATCTGAGGGAATTTCAATGCAATTGAGTTTGATGAGAAAATCCGTAGTGTCCTGTAAAAATGTAGACATTCCTTTGACGCTTGACTGCAAATGTTTGTCAATGTATAGTCCTGTGGGTTCATGGATTGAATTTTGTGTCCTCACAATCGGACGAAAGGGTGGTTTACTGGGGTGTTTGTGAATTTTTGGCACCAAATATATGTAGGGTACCTGCGGATGTTCTTTAATTAGAAATCTTCTGTCTTTTTCTTTGATTGTATTAGAAGCAACAGCTTTATTCACAGGCGTAGTCCGCGTAGATTTGAATGTGGTGGTAGGGTCAGAGTCCATTGCCATGTAAAGGACTGGATTGTTTAAATGAGCTGTAAGGTTGTCGAAATAGTATGTAGTATCCAGAACTACTAAAGCACCCCCTTTGTCTGCTTTACAGATTGTTATATCCTCTTTGGTAGCCAGTTGGCGCAAGGCTTGTCGTTCATTGATGGTGAGATTAGATTTAGGATTTCTTCTGGTCTGAAAAATCGCATGCAAATGCTTTTTGGACTAGAGTTTCGAACATATCCAACACTTTGTGGCTTGCTGGTGGAACAAAAGTGCTTTTAGGCCGTAAACCCATTAGGGTGCTTTCATCAGGTTTCGTCTGTGGTTCGAAAATGTTATTGAAGAAATGTCTCAACCTGAGGGTTCTCATAAATTTGTAAAAAGATACAACTGTGTCTAATTCGTTAGTGTGGTAGGTAGGCACAAAATGTATCCCCTTTTGAAGAACTTTTTCTTGCGTGATGGTAAGAGGAGTTTTAGATATGTTGATAACTAAACTCTGTGGCTTCTGGTCGATTTGGCCGGTGGTAATAAAGTGTTTTTTTCGGAGAGACCTCCTGGTTCTACGATTACTGCAGGGCCTGCCTCTAAAAAAGACTCGAAGAGGGCGATAGTCTCAGATGAAGGTCTTGAGTTGCTAGGGGATTGTCTAGAAGGTTGCTGATCAGTGACCTTGGTACCCGATATTGTAGGCTGTTGTCTGGGTCTACCCCTAGGAAGATCTTTTCGGGTTGAGTCGTCTGAAGATGAAGTGTCACCTTCCGTTGATCTATTGTTATATGGGCGGTTTTGTCTCCTTGCTGCATATATTTCAGCCCAATTGTATACTTCTCCTAGTTTGTAGTCAACCGTGTCGCGTTTACATTTTCTAAGTTTTCTTTCGTTTATCTCTTTGACGTATTTATCTAATTGGTTGTTGATATCCTCTAGGGCTGTGTGTAGTTCCTCAGGGGTGAGCTTGCTGCTTAATTCGTGTTTTAGTTGTTTAACTTCACTTTCCAGTTCTTCTAAAAGTTACGACAATTCCTCCACAATTAATAAAATGACATCCAAAGAACACAGTATTCCATACCATTTCTCCATAAATCGGGGATTGTTTTTACATAAGGTGGATTTGAGGGGGATTCGTAGATCTCTGGGAATCCTCTGTACTCTGTGATATCTAATTAGTGTACTGGCATGCAGTCTTTGATTGATTTCTCTTTTAGCCTTGAACAAGAGTTGGCGAATGTTGGCTTGAACAGATCCAGTGCTTGATGAAATGTATTCCGGCTCCTGAATCAGCGAATATATACGATCTGTGTCCTCAGTTGTGAACTCAAAAGTATCCGCCTTATTACTAGTTATGTTAGCAATGTCTACGTATGACATGTTTTTCTATGGGTGCGAAGCGACGAGGACCAGAAGGAATCTTAGAATAGTTCAAATGGCCGCTGCACTAACGTGGTTATACAGTAAATCCAAAGAAAACCAAAAATGTAGTAAAGGTAAAATTCTTATAGGTGCTCAGGGTGTTCACCTCCTAGTCCCTGAGGTGCTAAATGTATAAACCAAGGAAAGACTTACTGCGAGCAAGGTCAAACACTGAGCACACTTCCTGCGTACAGACGCGTGTACGAGTAATCAAGAAGATGACGTTGGTTGAAAGTATACTTTTATTACTTCTTCCTTAAGTCATTCAAAAAGTAGTTTCATTAGCTGTCATATTTCGTCATATGATAGTAGTTAATCCAAGTGGAGTATGCACACTTTCAAAGTATTAACGAAATTCTAATACTCCATGACATCGAAAGCGTAAAGTTATCCCCTATGCATTTCGTGTAAACGCACTTCATCAGGGGGAGTCTGTAAATAGAAATACAAAGAAAACATAGTTTATCGCTGATATCAATAGAGTCGGACACTATGTGTAACAAACAAAGTATGCAGAAGGCAAGAGGAAACAACCTACATAAAGCCGCCACAAGACGCGTGCTAAGTGAATGGACACGTGATACTCGAAGAGCATAATAAAGCTGATGAGCCAGAATTAGTGATAGAAGGTGTCGTGAAAAAATTCCCAGGTACTAGACTGCCAGTAGTACAATAGTCAAAACACTTGTGATAAAAAGGAGAACCAAGCTCCTACCCAGTGATATTAGGAGTATACTGTAAATCAAAACCAATAGCTGTCCCAAGTGTAAACATTTCAAAAAGTGGGGGTGGTGATGGACAGAGTATCTGAATTAAACAGAACACTCATACCCAGTCAAAAGATCAGGGCTTGATCCATCACCGTTTTTTAGCTCACTGCACCATCCCAGCTCAGAACCTGGCTACATGCAAATTAGTCTGACCCTGGCCCAGTGCATCATGGGAACAAGGCAGACCAAACTACCAAGCCAATTCTTTACTGGAAAGGAAACAAGCTTCCGGGGACCGGTTTCTGGCATTGCAGCCGTCTTCGGCCCGGCTTGCTTGAATCCTGATGGTGCAGTGAGCAAGGGACTCACATCTGAGTATTCCCTGCCACACTTGTGGTGGCTAAAACGATTCAAAAAGTGGGGGTGGTGATGGACAGAGTATCTGAATTAAACAGAACACTCGTACCCAGTCAAAAGATCAGGGCTTGATCCATCACCGTTTTTTAGCTCACTGCACCAGCTCAGAACCTGGCTACATGCAAATTAGTCTGACCCTGGCCCAGTGCATCATGGGAACAGGGCAGACCAAACTACCAAGCCAATTCTTTACTGGAAAGGAAACAAGCTACCGGTCCCCGGAAGCTTGTTTCCTTTCCAGTAAAGAATTGGCTTGGTAGTTTGGTCTGCCCTGTTCCCATGATGCACTGGGCCAGGGACAGACTAATTTGCATATAGCCAGGTTCTGAGCTGGGATGGTGTAGTGAGCTAAAAAACGGTGATGGATCAAGCCCTGATCTTTTGACTGGGTAGGAGTGTTCTGTTTAATTCAGATGCTCTGTCCATCACCACCCCCTTTACTGAATCGTTTTGGCCACTATAGGAGTGGCAGGGTATGCTCAGACATGAGTCCCTTGCTCACTGCACCATCAGGATTCAAGTAAGCCGGGCCGAAGACGGCTGCAATGCCAGAAACTGGTCCCCGGAAGCTTGTTTCCTTTCCAGTAAAGAATTGGCTTGGTAGTTTGGTCTGC
Organism: Lissotriton helveticus; assembly: GCF_964261635.1. Classification (NCBI taxonomy): domain Eukaryota; kingdom Metazoa; phylum Chordata; class Amphibia; order Caudata; family Salamandridae; genus Lissotriton; species Lissotriton helveticus. Next base: position 459,993,703 of record NC_136059.1, on the reverse strand, counting down.
CCTGTTCCCATGATGCACTGGGCCAGGGTCAGACTAATTTGCATGTAGCCAGGTTCTGAGCTGGTGCAGTGAGCTAAAAAACGGTGATGGATCAAGCCCTGATCTTTTGACTGGGTATGAGTGTTCTGTTTAATTCAGATGCTCTGTCCATCACCACCCCCTTTACTGAATCCAAGTGTAAACATGGCATTCTGTGATTGAGCGGTATGGAGGGACTGACGATATTTAACAGAAAGTGCGAAGTGCAAGTATACAGAGAGTCCCAAATCACTGTAGTTAAGTGTACAAAATCTAATCGCTTACCCGCTGTGTCGGTATAAGTCTCAAGAGTATTGAATTAGCTGCTCGTCCATTAGTGGGCGAACCCGGAAGACGCGAAAAAGTGTGCGCATGCGAATTAAATGAAAATAGTGTGAACAAAGAAAAAGGACCAACGCGACAGGGGTGTATTGGGAATCGGCACAGAAATGAGACTAAGAGTGACTTCCACGAGTAAAAGAAACTGTTAAGGAGGTGCATTAAGAAGATAAAAAAAGTAATGGGGAGGCGACTGGTAATGTGTTGTAAAAAAATATGCCATCAGAAACCAAGATAACAAATTAGAGGCGGTGAAAGCGTGACCGCTGCAAAAATGGTCAGAATCAAATACAATGTGGAAATAAACAGAATTTTTGTACTTGAGACATCAGCTTTTATCATACTTTTTTTAATTATCATTTCTACGATGAATTTCCTCTTGTTTTTCATTTTGTATATTTTGTAAACTTATTCTTATAAAGTTAAGAATATGCAACGTGTTATGCCAGAAAGTCTCAACATTTTCTCTCATCTAAATGCTGATTGTTTTTACAGAAATCTTTTCAAATATATTGTGTTGAATGTTATTTTGATTTATTTTTTTGTTAATTATAGCAGGCTTTTTTGGATGGAAAATTAGTTTTATTTGTATTCAGGATTCAACTCATGTCATTTTGTATCCTTTAATCTGATTTTCTAATATATATTACAGTAATGTAGTGCACAGCATCCTGATGCCATTCTCTGCTTGTTTCTTGTTCGTTAAAGTCTCCATGCGAATTTACATAACAAATATCAGTGTACCATTGCTTGAAATACTAATTTGTGTTGTTTTGTATGCAGCACAACTTCAGCTCAAAGAATCAGGCCTACCCAGAAGAAAGCTTTACAGATGTCAGTGTGGTTGAAATTACAGCAGATGATAAAAAATCATTTTCAGAGCAGGACATGAAGCCATTGGACCTTCTGAAAAAGGAAATGAGTACCTCTGAAGGGCACAGCAGTGGCATAGGAGGGTCGTCGGGTATGTCATCTCCTCGACAGAGTGTCTCCGACAGTGAGGATAGTGAATCTGCACAGACCACCTCTAGCACTGTACAATATTCAACCGTCGTTCTCACTGGTTACCGAGACCAGAAGCCTGGCCTTCCTGCACATTCATTCTCAAGGTCAGAATCAACACAGCCACTGCTTGAATCAGAAGAAAAGCCAGATGACCAGCAAGTTCCAGAAGGGAGTGCATATAAGCTTCAGAGTAGCCCGTATTTTAAACAAAACTGTGGCCAAGATGAAAGAAGCCTAGAAGGGCCACAGCGGGAACAGTCTCAAGGACAGATGTCGCTAAACAAGGATGCTCTTGCTGGACCTCATAGTGTTTTGCCAGTGGAGGAGTTGCTTAAAGGCCCCACAGAAAATGTTTCACTTGCTGGAGGGGAAGTGGCAATGGATTGTGAAACAATGGACTCAAATTCAGCTGCATGCGAGGAGACAAAAAGTTACCTACCACAGATTGTAAGGAAGGGTGGATACATGCCGCAGTGAAGAAATGTGACAGACACACCGACTACTTTGACTGTTGGTTGGCCTTTTATTTCAACACTTAATGTTTTATTGTTCTTCCCTTTAACTGGACAAGTGTTACCTCCAAGTATTTCAAGAAAATGGGAAAAGATTGCCAGTCCCGAACCACAGAGTATATCACTGGAAGCACTACACAGACTGCCTTGCTTTACTTTGTAATACTTGATTTGTGCTTTTATTGCATTTATAACAAAACTGACTTTTATTGAACCAAAGATTTACTTACCCAAGTTTTTTAAATGGTAAGAAACATGGTTCGGACAGTGGGAGAAACTTTCTAATCTAAACTTCCGTTGGCATACAGTTAGAATTCAGTAGCATAAAAATGACATTAAATGTTATTAATTGTGTATGGAAACTTAGTTATACGGTTATCCTGTGGCTAAGAAACTGCTAAGCATCAACAAAGGAGTTTTATGGGTGCTTGATGTTGTGCCACAGTTACGGAAGCCTAACATTTCAGGTGTTAAAGAATATTTCTAATTTTAATAACAAACCCCCAAGTTTTTTCTTTATACAATGCTCGTCACATCTTAAATATTTTCCATTGTAGGTGGAGTGAATTTTGCTGTAATTCCTTAGCTGAAGGTATACAACCTCAAGACATGTAACACTCTTCTAGAATGAAGCCCTCTGTACTGTCTACTATTGCCTAAATTACATTCTTCTTAGTTCCAAACCGATCACATATGGTCATATAATTAGAATTTAGGAACAAATAGTCTTTTAATTGCCCCTTTGTATTCAATTTCACTAGATGTGCCTTCCTAAGTGGTCAGCCAAAGAAATGTGTGTGTATATATATATATATATATATATATATATATATATATGTATATATATATATATATATATATATATATATATATGTAGAGAGAGAGAGATATGTGGTTTTTTTCAGGTTGTGTGTATATAGGTTGATGTAATGGAAACAAAAGAATGTGGATACATTTTTTTTCCTAATAGAGACTTCTAACTGCAGATTCCTCACCTTTTGAATGTTCCCCATGCGTCAGACTAGACCCGGAAACTTTTGAGCATATCTCAGCGTGTTGGTATGTGGTGACGTTTTGCTCCAGAAGTTACGTGTCTCCCCAGAGCACTGACATCAGTCCGTTGCTTTCTGCACCATTGGACCTGGATTAATAGCTACCTCTCTTTAATCAGAGACCAGTTTTCCTCATAAAATCTTTTTGTAAATCTAGTGTGCAAGGGAATTGTCCTCTCCTCGTAATAACCTCTAAGGACTGCTGCGAACAAGTGTTTGTGACAGATCCTCATTAGGCTTGCCTGGGGTTCAGCTATAATTTTAAAGGCCTGCAGTGACTGCTCATTGGTAAACCCGAAGGCCATATGAGACCGCAAATTGAAATTATGTCACCATGCATTGGAAAACTTAGCAACGAGGTCAGTCCAAGTCGAAGGTTCTGCCGTGGACTTGTTCCCAGTTATGAAGTCCAAGAGTAATTCCCGAGGTCAGCCATCATAGCTCTCCAGTTCTTCAGTTATGTAGGGAAAAAAATGTCATAAAAAGTCCAAGCGGGTCTCTGGCCCTTCCCACTACTCTCACAGTCCTGAGAATCTGTGAGGGTGTTACCATGCCTCTCGATCTTGCTCTCGAAGTCCATGCCACATATAACCAAAGTTTCCAGAGCTGTCCTAGACACCAAGGTAGATCAAAGAGTGATGCAAGGCTATGCATATACCCTCTGGCACGTTTTCAGGTCGCAATTAGCAGAGTTGCTTCTTTCTGGGGTACTGCCGGTAGGGTTGCCCTCGGCGCCAGTTGGCCACTTCCAATCCATCACGGTCTCTCATTTTTCTCCCATTCCAACTCTACCTCTGGCGCCACTTTCTTGCCTGGTCCTGAAGCATCGACGCAAATGCCTACTCCAGCGACACTGGGGGACGAGGTGCCCATTGTGCTATCCGACTCGGAGGTTGCGCCATTACAACCTTGACCGAGGCTGCGCTCTGTCTGCTTCCTTCGAGGCGCCGCCTCCCCTGCTTGACTTGCTTCCACCAAAAGTAAGGTGATATACATTGAAGTCCTTATATGCCACCGATCTAGATAATAATTATGACGGGGTGATAAAAAAGTTCTATTAGTGTTATATTCAGATAAACACTGTCAAAGAGGTGGCTATATTTATAGGCAGTAAAATACCTTTGGTTAAGAACGTCGTAGATAAGGTATAAGAACTAAAAGTCTCTGAAATTGTGCAGTTTTAATCACCATTTCGTCTATATGAAATTTTATAGGGATGTATTTTAGTAAGTGTGGATGCTATTCTTAACGTTTGCCTAGTGCTTCTTGAACTGGTCAAGCAAGATTTTATTCATAAGAATAAAGGCATTTACCACTCGTATTGTATTAACCCATTGCCAAGCTTTGTTTTAAACACATCAGTTCAAACAATTTCAAACAATTTTCTTAAAGAGGTTCCAGAACCTGCAGCACTTGTTTCTCTGAGTAGGCAAAAATCATCTGTCGGTCAGCCTATTAAATCGAGAAGTTCTCAAGCGGAGTCCTATTTCTCGAATTGTGGGCATCCCCCTGTTATTGGCTGTGCACGTAAGAAAACATTGCTACACGAAATTTGAGTGGCAAACCCATCAAACCTCTAGTCAAACATGATTTTTTTGTTTTTTTTTGCAAAATTTTAATTTTTTCAGAAAGGGCAGCAGTTATCAGCCTTCAAATTAACACTTTTCTTATCTGGGCTCAGTTTAATCGTAAAGTAACTTTATACGTTTGATGAAATCTATTATTATAGTCTTTGCATTTGCTTCGTGAAAATTTTAAATGGTGACTAATTTCTTATTTTCCTCCGGACATACCTTTTAACGATATTTAGTTTTGTCAAGTATTTACTTTGGATTTGCTGGTCATTGGTTTACATATGTGACTTTTAGATATGTTAACTGCTGCTTTTCTACCTCATACTCCATGTTGAAGTACTGTCTTAGTGCCACTTTCTGTTTTAAGTGTGGTTATATCCAGTTGAAAACTGGAAAATCAGTTTGATGCAATCAGCCTGATGTAGAAACGTGGAATGTGACCCCAGTGCTACCAAGGAGATCTGGAGGCTCCTGTAGTTCTGCATGTAGTGTCTTATTGGATGCTGGGTCGGTTGAAAGTTTATCGCTTGACAATGCGGAATTGGAAATCATTTACTTGGAAATTTTGGCATGAAATGCAGTACCCTGGTTATACACGGAAGGAAAATCTTAGTGCTTTACACAAGTACAGAAATCCTTCCCTTTCATTTTTGTCAATCTTCTACCATATATCGTAACAGAAAGTCTTTACACACAATTTGGTTAAAAGCAGTTTTGAATTGTAAGAATATATCAACAAAAAAAAGAAGAATTACTAGCAGAGTAATTTTTGCCATTAGATCCCATTTTGAACCTGGAGGTACATGTTTCAGATAGAATGTTCAAATACAGCACTAAACGCCACTTTCAAAAGTAATCGTTCATCATAGTTAACCTATCTAGTGTAGCATCATGTTATTTCCCTGTTGAGGAAGGAATGTGGCATGTGGGCAGTGTTATAGTGCTCTCAAGCAGAGGCTCACCTTTTATTTTACAATTGTTTTTTTCTGATAGCAGAGAAAACATGAATCATAGCTCACAAGAACGTATATTCTTAAGAATATATGATGTGTTCAGTTCCTGAGGGTTAGTTGTGCCATTATTTTAATGCTCATGGATACACAGCATAAGATTGTTTCCTCTACCTTAGCCTTGAATTTGTATTTCATGTTCTACACAGTAAGGAAACATTCATGTTGTTTTGTTTTATTTTTTACTGTTTCGTTATTTATAATTTTCACATAGTATTACACAGTGCTCACTTTAGAGTAACATTAGAAACTTGAGTGTGAAAGAAATAACATAAGTGTTTTTGTTGAACATTTCTTATGCCAGCATTAGCAATGCTGAATATCTTTTGTGGTGTCAAAGAACCAGGAGATAGTGGCAGTAGTGGGTTGGAGCTCAACTAAGACAGACAGACATATGCTATATTGTCCCCTGCTTCTCTGTGAACCACCTGGCTGTCGTCCTTTCTACCCACACGGTTTCATGTTACTTCCTTTAGATGAGGTATTTTCCTGTGGTGAGAAAAGTATTATGCATCTATGCTCATTCTTGTTACATTTCAACATTTATGCATTTCAGATGTATTACAAGAAAATAAAAATTACTTTCAACATTAATGCATTTCATTTCAAGAAAATACAAATTGCATTTCAACATTAATGCGTTTCAAATGTATTTCATGGAAACCAAAAATTGCATTTCAACGTTAATGCATTTCAAATGAATTTCAGGAAAATAAAAAGTAAAATGTCATCCATATTTTCCCTACAAAAAGTATATTTGAGATTTTTTTGTAATGCCGCTATCATGGGGAGAGAATTTTTTCCAATGTGCCAATATATCTGATTGAGTTTGAAGTATGTAAAACGGATCCATACGTTTTCAGCGGTTGAGCATCTAGTAATAGTAGCTAAGGCATGCAATCCAAATATTATAATCCTTAACTTGTATACCTTAGTTATGCTCTACAATGTTCGTCACTTATTCACATTTTATAATACTGTACGTCACCTTGAAGTAAAGGAATAAACAGCCATTGTATATCATTAAATGTTATTATGTTAAGCAGTTAGACGACTATCGTCTATATTCTTTCTCTGTCTTTTTTCTTTCTTATAACATATTGCAGATGAAATAATTTGCTAGCCTAATGGCCAAAAGGGTCAAAGATTAGTCAGTATTATTTAGGTTGGTGTGACCATCACTAGATTGCATGTGATCTGTATTTGCGGTACGCCCTCAGTTCAAATTGCAGTGCCAGGATCCCCAACTTAAGGGTGTGCGATTTCACGACACATCTTACTTGTAGGATATATTTTGTTATATTTTGCTTAGACGTTTTTATGTCTGGTTTCCTATGGGACTATGATTTCCTGCAAAGACATTTCTTGCTATGTTATTAGATCTGGCTTTCCATGACAATGTGGGTGTTTGCAATGTCTCGGCCTCATTATGCCCTTTTTAGGTCGAGCTGGAGAAAGCAATGCGAAGCATTGCATCCAGCTCGACAACTAATGTTGCCCGCCTCCTGGGAATCTGAGACAGGGGTCGGGCACGCGCGGCGATTGGTGTCTGTGGACGCGCACGTCCAGGCCGGCACCGTACCCATCTCCTGCCTCAGATTCCCTGAAGTGCGCAAACACACACACACACACACACACAGCCACACTCACGCATGCACACACACACAGCCACACGCATGCACACACACACAGCCACACGCACGCACACAGCCACACGCACACACACACACACCCTTAAACAGACACACGCGCACACAGACAGACGCACACACAGACACACTCGAACACACACAGACACACCGGGTTCTTTCCGCGTGTCCCTCGGCAGCCAGCATTCAGCGTGCAGGGTTCCAGGACGTTCTCCCGGCAGTTCCTTCCTGTTTCTTTGCAGTCCCCGCCCACGTCCCAACAAAGGCTGCCTGACTTCCGCTATGCATAACGGGTAGCATTAGCACTCCGTGGCATCTCAGACGCATAGCGGGTAGCATTAGCACCTCTTGTTTTATTTATCTGTGCAGCTTCAGCCTGGAACCCCTGCTTCCAATCATCCGCTAGGTTGGGAAGTAACTGAAAGTGAATGCGGTGCCCCGGAGAGCTAATTGGCAAAGCCTGTTTGGAATACAGATAAGGAACCCTTTTGGCAGAAAGAGCAAAAAGTAAAGCGCACAATTCCCCCTGTCGTTGTCTCCAGCCCCAAATTCAGCATGAAGTTATAGATTTCCAGTTTTGTGATTTACGATGGTTCTGTTCAGGCTCAACCCAGCTTCCAGGATTGGATGCTGATAGGCTCTCAGCGAAAGATGCATTCTTTTTTTTTTTTTTGTGAAAACCTTTATTGAAGCATTCAAAAGCATTACAAGCACAGGCCTAGAACCACAGGGGCTGGTCGTAAAATCAGCAAATCAGATAGGAAATGTACTTATCAGTCAACAGCCCTGGCACCAGTTGTGATGTAAGTTCCAGCGTATGGTAGAATGCGATATCGATAAACAGGATAATACATAGGTTTAGTTTTTTCTTTTTTGAAGAAGCAATGGGGGCATTACTATAAGAGGCGTCACACCATATAAGAAGGAGCAATTAGAGATGGGGGGATGTACCTCGCACTGCAGTCAATAGATGGTAACGAATAATATAGCCTTAGTAACGCAACACCTAGCAGAGGCAGACAAGGAGTAAAGAATAATCGATTAGCGAGCGATCAAGTGCGAGTACCATCCAGAAAACCCACTCTTAGGAGACAGTAAAGTAAAAGCTAGTGTAGACGCCCACTAGAGTAAGAAATAACTGAAGGATAAACAGCCAACCACCCTGAAAAGAAAGAAAGGAACCATAGAACAAAACAAACCAAAATAACAAACCCCCCCCCCCCGTATCCCACCACCCTGCACCCCTGTAATGGCTACGGCCTACCCCACTAACAGCGTGCCTGTCGCCCCGAAACTCGCCCTAAAGGAAGGAAAAGAAAAGCGGAGGAGGAGAACAAAAAAAAAACACGCTCCCGGACTCCCATACCCCCCGCCAACAGCGACCTCCACAAGACGTATTATCCACTGTTTGAAGCAAAGTATTAAACCCCAGCCTGGGGAGGACATCAACAAAACCACCCGACTCCCGTTACACTATAAGGTACAATCCCGGCACAGATCATGTAAATTAGCAAACCCTAAAAGTCAAAGTCAACCCTGGCCACTACGGTTCTTTACGAGAGCCCTTGTCGCCCAGGCCACAGTCACCACGAGGAAATTGAAGCGTTCATAAAAGTTCAAGTCAATGAAATCGGATTGAAGACGGGATATAAGTTTGCGACATCCACAAAACCGGCAAGGAAGAGTGAAGAATGGCAAACCTCTCCGATAGTCACTGAAGAACTGTTTGTGGCGATCAAAACCTTTAGCAACGATGTTCTGCCGAGCAGGGTTCAAGCGGGGAAAGCCGACGATGATCATAGGTGCGCTATCTATGAAGCCAGAGTCATCAAAGCGGGCTGAATCAGGCTTCCGCACGGGGACCTCAAAATGGCAGGCAGAGTACTCCACGGGAACCACAGTTTGCTGATAGCATGTCGAAGTGTCGTCGTCCGGTCTCAGACAGACTTTGCCCAGCGTTACAGACAACTGATGGTACATGACGGTGATTTTAGAGTGGAGCGCCCCAATGGAGGCCATTACGAACCTCAACGTTGGTGTGCCGTCCGTCCCCCCCATCTCCTCTCGCGAAGCGACGAAGCAGGACTCGAACCCCGGAGAGGACAACTCCAAGGCACCAGGCACACACGGAGCCGTTGACAACAGTAGGTGCTCTCAAAACTGGCAATATCGACACCTTCGCCGCTCGCTGGGCCCAAGCCTGTCAACCCCGGCCCCCCAAGCAGGGTCTCCGGGCGTCGGACCCCCGACCGCGGCTACCGATGTGCACTTGCGTCACCGTACCGTGTCCTTAAGTGTAAGCCGGTTACTGAGTAGCCAATCGTATATGCAAGTATGATCCGAGTTCGGAAGACCGGACGCAACCCTGGTCCCACAGCTGATGTTGATCAACTCTAACCCGGATGGGCTAGAAATCGAGATCCCCGGCTTCAGCCCTGAAGTAGGCCGAAAAGAAAACACGACATATCTTCGTCACCCGGTAAGTTGGAAATTCCGGGATTGCACCGCAGGAGTCAGGAGCACTTCATATGCACGGGAGTCCGGCGGGAGGAAAGGATAGAAAGCAGGATATCCGAGCTGCCGGCGGAGGTCGGCGGAGCCGGGAGCTTATGCGGCCATCTTGCTACGCAGCGTAGCTCCTCCCCCGAAAGATGCATTCTTGACCGATCTGCAGCTCTGTTTTTTTTTTGCATCTTCTTCTCTGTAGAAATATGGCATAGACTTAAAAAACAGCTCTGTCTGAATACGTGAATTAGCTTTTACACTTATTTAAAATCCCAGCTCGCTAGGGCATCTCGAGCTCCTTTGAAGCCTTCATTTTTGTAGCAAGACCCCGCCCCCTCCTCTGATCCAATCTTCCCGAAACGGACACCGTTTTGTAAACACGATGTGTGTGGTTCAAGTTAAAGAAAGTGGGAACGCTCGTTCTTATCGTTATTTCATTTTTCATTTCATAAACTTTTATTCGATTAACAGTAAGTTAAATCATAAAAAGTACATTAAACAAATCGAATAAATGTTATGGATACACACGTAAAATACAGGGAAAATATAAATACAAGTATAAAACATGGCTAAAAGAAGAAACAGCAATTACAAAAAAGTAAACAAAATATAAAAAAAAAACAATTCATGTAGTAGGAAGCCCTATCATACAACGTATTCTTAAGCAGGATTTCAAAAAAAGTGCCACACATTTAGCAACGTAAGGTGTGTCTAACATCTGAAGAGCCAAAAAAGCTGTCCGACACGTTCTCAACCCCATACTTCGTAAGAGGGGGATAATCCATCTTTTACGTGGTTGAACAAAGAAGTGACAGAACAAAATGGTGTGAATATTCGATTGAACGGATACACCATCGCACGGGCAGCAAGCCAATTCGTGCGACCAGTTTTGCACTTTAGGAAAGGTAACAAGACGAAAAAAAAGATTGAAACGAAGTCTTGTTAAAACAAATTTTTCAAAATTAGATAGAAAGAAAGATAGGTAGGGCTGGGTTCCAGGGGTGGATTGTAAAGATAAGATGTGCACGTTGCTTGGCTTCAATACCTCAGTGGAGAGGCGGAGATCTCTCAAATGGTTCAGAGAGCTTTCAACGCCTTTCTGCTGATGTCAAACAAAGACGCTGGTTCTAGAAAATAAGGAGCACAGTTCATATCCTTAAAAAAGTTGAAAACATAAACTAACCAAGGAATTTTTGGCCAGTTTGCTAGAGTGAGGCAATCCTGAAAAAGGGAGCGAGTAAGATGGCATTGAGATTTTGTCCAGATACGGTGCCATAAAAGAATCGGCTGGCATCTGATGGAATCTGTTATATAGTCGATGCCCAGCTCGATATGGGAACCGTATATTGGAGCGCTCGGAGGTAGAGCCAGGATATATTTTATAAACCTGTTTTGGACTAGTTGTAGACCATCAACCTGAGCGTAGCCCCAAACGGGGGCACCATAAGTGGCTACGCTGTGGCATTTTGCTTGGTAGATTTTAAGTAGCTCTTTTGGAGCAGGTTTACCTAATTTACGAGAAAAGGAAACCAGAGCTGAAGTTGCTCTTTGAAAGAGCATTTTTGTACAAGCCACGGCCTGTTTCCAGGCTAGCTGGTCGTCCATTAAAATACCTAGATAAGGGTATTCCCTGGCTCGCTCCAGTCTAACCTGTTCTAGGTGGATAGATTTAGGATGTTTTGCCTTAGGACCAAAGTGCATGACGTAAGTCTTGCTCTTATTCACTTTTAGTCCCAAAGAGGACATGAACTGGTTATATTTATCTAGTTGCTTCTGCAGCTGTATTAGAGTCCTGGCTAAAATGACGGAGTCGTCCGCGTACAGTAAGGCAGGGATTGGACGATGGTTGATAGTGGGAAGGTCCTGGCATCCCTTTAACAGAACGACGAACCCTATGATGAAGCATGTCACCACTAGGGTGAGTGAGGGTTCTTTTATAAGATAGTTTCTTTTCCTTAGTTTCATTTCCGTTTTTTGTTTTTTGCTTTTTGATCATCAGTACTCTAGACTGAAGGTTTAGTACATGCACTTATGTCTGTTCTCTTAGACTACTCTGTCTGATTGAATTTTTAACATTAGGCTCTCTCACGTTGAAAGTATATCCCTTTAACAGAGCCTTCTCAACCCCGTTGGTATAGAGGTTGAAGAGGAAGGGAGCCAGGACACAACCCTGCATTACTCCTCTCGTAACAGGAAATGAAGATGTTAATTCACCAGCTAGCCCAAACCTCACACACGCAGTAGCGTCGGAGTAGAGCTCGCGCAAGATGTTAACGAAAGGAGGATCCACACCAAGGTCATTCAGGATGAACCATAGCTTGGAGTGGATCACACAGTCGAAAGCAGAGCTGAGGTCAACATAAACTATGTACAGATTACCACGCTTTGCTCCGACATATTTACCAATCAATAAGGTTAAATGTAATGCCTGTTCAGTCGTGCCAAGGCCCTCCTGGAACCCATACTGGAGATCGGTTGGTATGTTATTTTCAGACGCCCAGTCCTGGAGTCGTTCCAGAAGTAGGCACCCGGCAACTTTCCCCAGTGAGTCCAGGAGGGAAATTGGTCTGTAACAGGCAGGGTTGTTGCGATCCCCCTTCTTAAAGATCGGTAAGAGTATGGAGGAGGACCAGGAATCCAGGAGGCCAATGGTTGAGACTACCGTCATCACCTGAGTGACAACAGGAGCCCACAATTCTATGTTACTAATGAAGATGTCCAATGGGACACCGTCAGGACCAGGCGCTTTTCCAGTTTTAGAGCGTGTTAAAGCATGCAGAACCTCGCCTAGACTAAAATGCAAGTCGATGGGGTACGTTGGAACTCCATCGAGGTCAACAACTAGGGTGCCTACTGATAAAGCGGGGTCGGGAGGCCCCCCAAATATTTTAGAAAAGTGGGACACCCAAAGCTCGGCAGGAACTGCCACATCTAAGTGCTGGGGACTGTTGGCGTCTGATAATAATGGTGATTTAATGACGCGCCAAAACAGAGAGCTGTCTTTGGTTAGACAGCTATCATGTAATTGGGCCCATAAATTTATTTTTAGAGCCTTTTTGCAAGTCTGTTGGGCCACCTTGTAATCCTTTCTTAGTTTGGCTATCACAGATGAATTTCTGTTAGTATTGTTTGTAGCCTTTTTTAAGGCTGATAGGGCTTTGCGACAGGCTGTATCGAACCATCCCAAAGAACCTTGGGTAACAGGTTTATGGTTTCGAAGTAGCACAGAGCGCATTACTGATAACATTTCTAAAAAACTGGTTAGAATCAACTGAGGTGAAGAATCTTCTGCAAGACAGTTGTTTATCCATAAAAGGGATTTGGAAATGACTTTGGCGCTAGTAGCTGAAGGGTCAATTTTGGACCATTTAACCGAAAAACCGTTCACTCTGTCCATGGCCAATGACCGCTGGGTTAAATGGCTGATCTTCATGGGTTGCGAGCCGCCATTTGGTATGGACAAAGTGATACTGTTTGAGTAGTGATCACTTGAGATATCAGAGCCCGTACTAAACCGTTGGAGATTGCCTTTTAGCAGTGTTGAGCATAAGATAAAATCGATGGTGCTCAGCATGCCCCTACCGTGAAAGGTAGGCTTAAAATCAATTGCGGGATCTACCAAAACATTGGCAAAGTCAAGTTCCATTTTGGCCAGACTATCATTCAGGGCGTTACCAACACATGAGTGCATGAAATGAGATAGTGGACAGTCGTTTTCATCCAGCAAACCACAAATGCCTTTACGATGGTTGGGACACAATGGAGCATTAAAATCCCCCCCCCCCAAATTGTGTAACATACAGATGTTGGATGATTATTACAATATTCATTGATTAAAAAGGAAATTTCTTTCACACATTTGATACATTCAGATGGACTGAGGTTATTGTAAAAATTAATAGAGATATACAGTACATTTACTAAATTCAGCCAAAATAATTTGAAAATTCGGGGTAAAATGTAAAACAGATGTTTTCAACAAAGGTAAAGTGTTACACAAGTAGACAACTAGACCCCCCTTAGATCTGCCATGAGTGGTGGGACTAGCAGGTGAGTGGTACGTAATATAGCCCTGAAGGTGAATCTGGTCTATAGCCCACGTTTCCTGCAAGAAGATTATTTTGAAAGAAGAAACAAGGTCCAACCAGGATTTAATTTTCAGTTTTGAGCGGAGACCCGCTACATTCCAAAATAGAACGGAAAGTTGGAAAGATGAAGGAAATCTCTTAGTTATAGTCGGTTTAGATGCAGTGGTGGATGTGGGTAGACAGTGTGGCAAAGGAAGATGAGGAGCAGATGGGTTGATAATTTGATGGTCAGGGGTGGTGGGTACAGGTTTCGATGAAACTGGAGATCGGGGGATAGTAAGCGGAACAGTTAACAATTCTGGAATTGATACCTCGGGGTTTGCTGCAACGGAAATAGATGTTATACTAGACAGCAAGACCGGGGTCTGCACCAAATCGTGTTGATCGGGGGAATTAGCTAGTGGGGAAGCTGAAAAAAGGTTTACAAAAGGACTGGCAGGTAATGGTCAATCGACCATTTCCAAACAATCATATCTGTTGGACAATGGGATACCGGCCCAGCCGAATGAGGGAACTACGTCACTGCCTCCGTACCTTGGCCTGCTGTTCCAGTCACATCTGGTGTTCCAGTTTCCAACTTGGGTCCAGTTCCACTCTGGCCCAGTATTGTAGTGCTGGACTGGAGGGTAAAAGAAGGAAAGTCTTCTGGTACTAATACCATCGGATGTGTATTGTGGGCCCCAGGAGCATATGTGCTCTACTGTGTGAGGATCTTCAAAGTTAACAATACCACAATCGCCCTGAAGAGTTTTGGGTACTTTTCCTAGCCAGGGAACTCTCCGCACTGATGTAACTATTGTTAGCGTAAGGGGGAAGGGGCCTGTTGCTAGATAACCAGTGAAGAACCAGCTAGGTTCATCCGAGCTTGGATTCAGCTCGGGAACCCCCGTCATGATAACAACAAAAGGAGCTGCTTCGGGGGGGAGATGGATGGGAGGGACTCCCTTCCTCCTGGTCCTAAGGGTGGCATTTTGTTGGTCATGTGTATTTGGATGTTTAATGGGCGGGACAGTGGGCTGAGCTGATGGAAAAACAGGAGTGGAAGCAGAAGTGGATACTGGAGTGGGAGCATTTAATATCTTTGTTGGTGGAAGTTTGGATTTAGGTGCTACTACTGTGGTAGTGCTAATAACTGCTGTGGTAGAACGATTAGTTACAGGCACCCTATCACTAGGATTTTTAAGGATAGATTTGGGGACCGGGATTTGAGCTGTTGAGGGCCCTTTAGTTGATTTTATCGATGAAGATAACACATCTAACTGTTTCGCTATGTTGGTAAGGATAAGTTCGAACGGTTGGAGATAGGATTTAAAAATTGCCCCTATGCTGTCAAGGAGATCATTATTTAACTCAGAAGGACAGCTACTAGAGTCTACATTAGAGCTGGGACTGAAGTGGGGGCTGAAGATAGCTAGTGTGGGGGAAAGATTTTGGGTATCGGTGGGAATGCTAATCCCTTCAGTCAGCGGGGGAGCTGCTTGGTTAACAGAGTGAGTAACAGAAGATGATTGAGAGTTAAGTTGCGGTGTTTTAGGAGACCTTGTATGAGAGTTATTATTGTACTGGGGACTCCTAATGTGACGGGGGTTCTTTTTTGGCTTTTTGTTCTTGGGGATCGCACCCTCCCTGATTCCCCGTATGGCGGTTGCAGTGGAGTCAGCCCGGCTCGGGCTAATGAAAAGAGCCGGGGTTTGCTCCAGGGACGAAGGTAAATGAGATTGATGGAGAGCTGATAATTCAAGTGAGACTGATAAGTCTACTGTGGCTGGAACTGAAAGAGGGTCAACATGATCTGCCAAAAGAGTGACAGGAGCTGGAGGGTTAGCAGGGGATTTGGCTGTCGCCAGTAAGCCCAATGAAGAGCGCTTAGCGGCGTTCAAATCCTGAGAGACCCTCCGTTCTAGGAGAAAAACGCTCTGGTTAATAGCGTCATTAGCCTTAGCAATGAACTGGTCGATTGGGCCGGTGGTTTGGGCCATACGAAGGGCCTTATTGCTCCTAGTACCCCTCGGGGACATAATTCTAAGATGCGAGACAAAATGCAGGGAATAGCGATGACAACACCAGACCGAAGGTTCAAATAACGAATGGGGTGGCCCAGTCCAGTCTTGAACGGGCTTAAACGGGCCCGGTCTTCGCCCCGAGCTCTGTCCCGCTGCGCGTGACGGTAAAACTATTTTTATCCTTCCAGGCGGGTGGGCGTTGCCGCTGCGGGAAGAGCCTGCTGGTGTGTTGGTTCGCCTCGCAGTCCCGCAGCGGTGTGGGCAGGTCCGGGGTCAAGCAGCAGCCGTGGAGCGGGTGCCGCGACCGCAGGACAGCAAGGCACAGTCCGGCCAAAGTTCGGGTGGTGAAAGCGCCCAGTCAGGTCAGCAACACAAAGCCCCAGTAGAGAGTATCTCTATTTCAATTTCCTATAGTGTGAACTTGGCCCGAGGGCACTGGAGCAATTTATCGGAGTCGCAGGCGAGATTCATAGATCTATAGGGAATGAGACATTACGAGATTTGTCCAGAATCACAGGGTGTTGTGCCGATGCCGGGATTTAAACCTAACTCCCCTGTTCCAAAGTCGACACCGCTAGGTTTGTGTATATTGCTTCATTGAGCTGTAAAACGGGTTCCTTGGATTTCGGAATGCTCCTGAGGGGGAGCATGGTGTGTGCGCGTTGTGGGGGGCTGTTTGCACATGCCTGGAGCTAATTACAGGCCGTGGCAGGCATGTCAGCCTGGGATAATAGCAACAGGGAAGCATCTGTCTGTCCCAGGGCAGCGCTCGGTGACTCATTTTCACAAACTAGAAAGAAAATCTAAGGACAACACACGGGTGTTAAGGAGAGTGGTCGGGACGAGACAGACGTACCGCCCTCTCTGCAGGGGAGGGGGGTGGGGGGGGAGAGGACGTGCATTGGCATCTGCTCAAGCAGCATCCCCAAACATTAATCCTTTTTGTTGGGTTCCGGAGTAGCGAGCTACTCGCTGAAAAGCGCATTGACGCCTAGACAGGGGTCGTAAGCGCTACATACATGCAATTAAAATACCATAATATCATGCGCGCCAGGTAAGTACCCGTAAACAAAAATACGCACACTGCCTCACGAACACTCCCACCTGAAAACCAATCACAGAATGACATGCATGAACGGGTAGCATCACTCAGACGAAAACATTCCTGCCTGACCAGTGCATGCAATGCAGTATGTTACGTGGAGATACAGAAGTGCAGGGACTCATTTTCCAGAGTGCTGCTTGCTTCTGGGAAGTGCCGGTACTCTCCCATTAAATGCATTGCAGCAGCACTGGAGAATGCGGGTACGGTCCCTTTCAAATGAAAGAAGAACATGTACTCAGTACATGCCTGCTATTGGGAAGTGCTGGCACTCACCCCCCACCAGTACCTTCCTGCTTTTTGAAAGTGCTGGTATGCTCCCATTCAAAGTATTACACCTCGACTGAGAAATTAAGGTACTCTCCCTTATGAGTTCTAGAGTCACAGACACTGAGTACCGGACAGTACCTGTCCACTCATGTCACTATGCTCAACCGGAAGCTATATGGAAATAACACGTGCGTATGTTCTTTCACATATAAAGCAGAGCTTTGATGACTGTAGCGCCTCGCCTTCTTCTCGGTATCGACTTTAAAATGCGTGCAATATTGTGATTTCGTTATTTTGTGTTTAATGGCTGAAACAGAAATGTCAAACGGCAATTGATTAATGTGTACAACAACGCACTCTGGCCAACATAGTGGCATATATATTTTTTCGGTTTACACATTGTCATGTCTGTTGACAAGAATGTGACCGAAATTACAAAAACATACAGAGGGATTTGCATGCAGACCGCTTTCAAATTAACTCTTTCAACAGAGTGTTTATGATTTTACACATTTTGTTTAGCGTGAACTTGACCCGAATGCACTGGAGCAGTGTACAGGAGCACCAGTTACATTACACAAGGGCACACATTCATGTGTTTTTTTTGTTTTTTTGTTAAGTATCGGGACTTTAAGTGATTTGCCCAGAATCACAGGATGTTGAGCTGCGGAGAATCGAGCCTATCTTACCACTTCTAAAATCAGCATCGCTGGCCGTAAGCCCACATTTTCTGGCCATTTTCTACAAACTTTTTTTTGGGCCAGTGCACCATATCGAAATATTCCATTTCAGTAGACTTTGCACTTATCATCCCATAGTAATCAAAAACGTAATTTTCCGTCTCGGTGATTTAAAATAAGTGTGATTAAAAACTCACTTCTACACTCAATATCAAAGGTTTCCAGCCACAACCATTCAACAACAACTCGTTCAAATATGTTCTCTCAATGTTTCAAGCTTTATTACAAATGTCACAAAAAGGTGTTAATATTTCACTTCTGTTCTTGGATTTTCGTCACAATAAAATACACTGAACATAATCTTCACAAAAGTTATTTGTAAAAGTTTAAGCTATTGCCATTATAAATAACATGACTATTATTTAAGTATTAATTATTTTAAACAATTAAAAGCCATTGTTATTTGTAATATTAATACATCTAAGTCACGTAAATACAACACATATTGCATTACAAATGCTATAGGTGTCACATTTGCGAAAGTTATAACTATAGGCATTGTAAATGACAAAGCTATTAATTTCGCTATTTTCAAAACCAACACGTAATAATAAATGTGTCATTTACAATACCAATAGCTCAAACTTTCCTCATGCGAGACTATTTCATTGCAAATGCTTGTTGCATAAGCAACTAGGGCAGTTGACTTGTCATTATTCAGAGCCATTTTCCTCTGTGCCCTTGTCAACTTTACAGTGCAAAACTTAGGGGCATATTACCAACAACTAGAGATAATTTTTGTCTCTAACTTGTTTAGAGACAAAAATTATCGCCGCAAATCGGCGATTTTTATCGCAGATAAACCTTGCTATTAGCAAGGTTTATCGCAAATGCGATAAAAAACGGCTGCAATGCATGAATATCGCTGAAAAGTCAGCGATATTCATGCATTATCGAGCAAATGCTCTTAGCCATGTTATCCACCTCCCATTGGATAACATGGCTAAGAACTGCTCAGGGCAGGTGTTAGCTTTTGGAGATATTCGCGCTTAGCTCGAATATCTCCAAAAGTTGGTAATAGGAGATAGCGATGTTAGCGCCTGTTTCCAGTCGCTAACATCTTGGCACGCCCACTTTGCATGTCATTAGTGATAAATATCACTGACATGCAAAGTGGGGCCCATGATGGTCGCTATCTCCTATTAGCTGTCGCTAACTGGTGTTAGCGACAGCTTGGTAATAGGGAGATAATTTTATCTCCGCTTTCTTGGCTTTTAAAGCCAAAAAAGCGGAGATAAAACCCCTTGATAATATGCCCCATAGTTTGTACCAGAAAGTTGTTTGATGCTGACATTTGCATTGCTTTATGTCTAAGCCTGGGCAGAGTTCTGCTACGTGGAACTCAACGAAGTGCAAAAAGAACTCAGCGCACTACGCGGAGCTCCGCAAGTGGCTGAGTGCGTTGAATAAATGCTGTTCTCAGTGATTTTCCGTACCAGGTGCGTGGCTGCGTTGTGCTATCATCGTGAACAGCACAATGCACAGCGCAAGTGGGCGCTGCTTCCTTTCTGCCGCTTGAGTGGATTAATACTCGAGCGGCAGCTTTCTGGACATGTACGGACAGTTTCTCAACGCGAGGGGTCGCAAGCATATGCGATCACTCGCAATGAGAAATTTGACCGCCTGCGTTGAGAAATCACAATGGGAGGTTGATTTTCCACGGTTTCACTTGCCAACTTGATATTGACAATTGCAAACAAGGAAAAATCTCTCCGGGAGGTAGATTTTGCTCGCTCAAGCTCTCCAGCTTGACGTTGATGAATGCGAGCGAGGGGAATAAACTCTGCGAGCTCGCGGAGTGCGGAAATCTCTGCCAAATCCACGAGCGGAGCAGAGTTCCCCGCCCAGACTTACTTATGTCATGAAGTGCTGCTTATATTAGCACCTACCCTAATAATTAATAAATGTGGAACTGGTTTTCCTTGCACTGTGTTAAAGTCATGACATTTAGATAAGAATGGCACGCGTTGCTCATTAGTCTAGTCCACAGTTGTTACTGCCTTTCGTTCCCGGTCAAGCCAAACAATTCTTTTTAGATTTTGTCTACGTCACTTGCGAGAGCTATTGTCCTCTTAAGACAACCACTACACACATACATCTACAGAAAAGATCTTTTGGACAGCAGAACTGTAGTTCTGCTGACTTTAGGCACTGGATCTGAAGGCTGTCAGTCAATGGCATTTGGTAACAGCAAGGTGATATCAGCCACGGGCATTTTGTGGATGTAAACACTCTAAAAGTAGTGCCTCCTCATCATAGTGACATCAGCTTCTGCGCGCCAGGTCTTGGATGCTGCATGGCTGCTGGCCGACACTCTTGTGTTGCTCCACATGGCCTGTCGTTTAATGCATGCCCAGTGGGTTCTATCCTACTGCTTTCACTGCACTCTGTGCTTCTGGTGGGGTAAACCTTTCCAATCAAGCCGGTTTTATCATGCTGCTCTTCATGCTCCCTCCTGAGTGGTCCTTTTCATGAATCCCAGTCGTGCTGAACCTTGCAGCTGCACTCATTCTTCCAGCCAGGCTGCTTCTTTTCCTGTATGCCCTGCAGGTTCCTCAGTGCAGCCTTCGCTGCTTGCCATGCTCCTTTTGGGCATGTAAATGTAAATGTAGTTGAGCTTATATAGCGCACAGCTACCCGCAGTGGGTTTCCCGGCGCTTGCTTAGGGAACCCGTCCTGGTATTCCCCTGTGAGATAGCAGGGTATCCACAAGGTGAAAGTCAGGCATCCCGCCGCGAGGGGCCGTTGTGGAGATTAAGCAAGCTATTGCCCAGAGTCGCAGAGTGTGAACCCGTGAGTCGAGGAGGCACCGGGGCGAGAATTATCGAGTCCGTGGAATTTTTAGCCCAAGACCCGCCGAGGCGGGGAATTGAACCCTGGTCCAGGACCGATCTCAGCTTCCGGGTCTGCTGCCTCTAACCCCTGAGCCACACTTCTCCCTGCCTCTAACCCCTGAGCCACACTTCTCCATAGTGCAATTCCCACTCCTCTCATGATTGTGAGCCCTTTGAATGCCTTGAAATCAGAAGAACATTGACATTTTCATTGAACATTGCCCTTACCACATGCAAGGGCCCACACACCGCATGCCTCATTTGGACCGATTTCTGATAACGACCTCCATGATCCTGGGGACGAAGGTGCCCAAACCTATCCCGACAATAAATGGTCTGATTACCTCCAAGTTGCCAGTGGCCTGCACTCCTTACTAAACAAGAGACTAAACAAGAGACTAGTTCCTCCACCAGACCCTCTACAGAAGATAGTGCCTCCTTCGCAATGGCCATGCTGAGCCGTTCACGTACAGTGCCCACAATGGAGGTAAAGACCAGTGTCTCACTGAGGTGCTTCGGCCTGGGCAAACCAATATGGAGCCTTTACTTCTACTATTCAAACAGATCTTTTTAGGGCGTGTGTGAAGCCTTGTTCTGGACTTTAGGTGAACAGTTAAATTGCATTATACCATTGCCCTGCCATGGGGGATCCTGACTTTTTAACTTAACCACTTCAGAAAGCCTGGGAGTGCAGGCCTCAATGAGTAAGGTCACTTAAAATACATTCAATATCACCCCACCAAACGGGTAACTAAAGCTCCTAGAAACATTTGGGAAGCACGCGTTAACTTTGCCCTACGTTTGATGCTCGAAAATACAGCGAGGGTAAACGCCACAACAGGACCTTAAAGCAGGATTACAAACCTACTCTAGCACACACCTTGAAAACTGACCCTGAGAACAATATAACCGGTAGCACTAAAGTACTCCAAGCCTTCCAACCATGCTGTACAGATGTATACACCTCTACAGCCCCCATAAGCCAGGTGCCAGAACTAGCTTTGTGGTCGGAATAGTGTTAGTCTGGTTAGATGGTGGAATGGGAGACTTTTTGCAAGAACCCATCAGTGTACAGTAGTCATGACTCAATTGAAGGCATGTAGGGGGAACCCTCACTTCTCAATTCTATAAGGAATACAAGGAGATTTTGACCCAAAGACTCAGGGGCTTGAATGAAGAAGTGCTCACTCTTGGAATCCGACCCCCGAGCATATGAGAGACAGTGTTGACTGAAAACCTGGGATGTGCACCCAAGTCTGCAAGTCCTACCTTATGAACCTGGACAAGATGATCCTGGCCGTGTGCCAGGTAATAGACTGAACCCCTTAATGAGTAACCTGGTGCTAGCGGAACAGTCTGGGTTGATACCGGGCAGGGCAACATCTAACTTAGGAATGTGTTTTTGCGCTGCTTCACGAGATGCATCCTGGAATGAATGCCATATCGGTGTTCCTCGTTGCGACACTCGCTTTTCACTCTCTGGAATGGTGACCTTTGTCCGCAGTATTGTGCAGGACGGTAATAAGCCATAATATCGTGAACCATTTTATATTACTTATACACAGACCCCACGAGGGCGGGGCGCATACCTGCCAATGGATGTACCACAAAACCCGCTTCATCCAAAGGGGAACCCATCATGGCTGCCTTCTCTTGCCCCTCACCTCCGCTTCAGTGAAGGAACCACTGGCAGCCTGGTTAGGAACGCATCATTCTCACAGAGGTAGAGCGTTCCCTCGACGTGCCCCGCTGTCCATGTACTCAGATGATGTGATGCTCTTTCTAAAAGAACCTGGGGCACACCTTTGTAGTGTTGCGCTCTAGTCTCCGGCGCACGGCGTGATGACGTGCCGCACCGAGGCAAGAGCGGAACACTGGCGCATGCGGCGCCAGCAAAGCGCGCGAAGGGCAGCATCCACCGGAGCTGGGCACAGTGAGACGCTCGTCGCTCTGTGAATAGTATAGTTGTTGAGAATACAATAAACAGCGTTTCCACCTCAAACTGGCATCCTGTACTCTGTGGGGGCAGAAAAGAACAACATTACAGTGGCGACGAGGTTTGGGATCACCCCACCAGCCCCACACAGCAACACAGGAAGTGCGGGACAGAGGACAAAGCAAGGAAACAGGTCAGAGGCAGCGGAAAGGGGCACCAGACGGTGAGCACGCCCTTAGAAACAACGCTATTTACAACAGAGCGCGGCAGCAGCGCCAGACCACAGCAACCTGCAACCACGTGGCACCCAACCAGACTAGAGCAGGTCCAGGCCTGCACAACGCGCAGAGGGGCACATAGCTGAGACCCTGGCAGAGAGAAGGGACAGTGACAGGGAGGAAGAAAAGGCACACCTTCCCAGTGACGCACGAAGTGGCATTACTAGCACACCTGGCAGTCCCAAAAGCCAAGGGGACGTCTCAGACGGATAAGAGAGTCCCACCACACCAGGCAGCCCAGGGAACAGTGACGGAGGGCCAAGAACAGCGCCCAGAATGAGCAGCCAGATGACATCACTAACGGCGCCCGTCCCATTCCTACCCAGACCGGGGGAACCCTTGATGAAATGGGAGGACTGGAGGGAGTACTTCAAAAACTATGTAGGAGCTTTGGAGGATGAGAACGGCGAGGAATTCCCCAGCGCTAGGAAGAAACGGTTGCTACTGCATAACCTGGTCCCGAAGGGGCACGGGTGTTTGCGAACATTGTGCCAGTGGAGAGACCAGCCTCAGCCGATGACGTCTTCAAGAACGCCTTGGAAGACCTAGACAATCATTATTGCCCAGCAGTATGCGTATCCGTCGATCGGTACAACTTCCAACAAAGGAAGCAGGAGCAAGGAGAGTCGATAGATGATTATGTGGCAGCTTTGAGGCGACTAGCCATCACGTGCAAATATGGGCAACTACAGGATGAATACATCAAAGACCAAATTGTCATGCACACCACGAACAAATCGGTCCAGGACAAGTTGTGGGCACAAGGAGAGACATCGCTCAAAGACGTAATTGCCATGGTAAAGAAAGCGGAACTTTCGAAGCGCTGTGCGGAATCAGCAAAGAAGGAGAGTGCACAGAGACAGATGGTCAACAAGATAGACGAAGCGTCCTCAACCACGAGGTACAAGGGAACAGCCGGAGAAAGGAGGCAGGATTCCAGGTGGACAGGGAAACAAGCAGCTCCAGGAAGACATCCCACGGACAGCAAATTCGCGTGCTACAGGTGCGGAAGTGCAGATTATTCAGCGCAAGACAAACGGTGTCCTGCATTTCGCGCCAGATGCTCTTTCTGCGGCCTCGTCGGCCATTTTGAGAAAGTGTGCCGCAAGAAAGGGAAGAGAACCGTGGTGAAGTACATAGGGCAGTCCTCGTCGGAAGCCCCGGATGAAGACGACCTGGAGAACGACGACATGGTCTTATGCATCGAGGAACCGGTTCTGGATGTGACGGGCAGGCGCTCGGACAAGCCGCGCATAGACATGTTGATAGGGGGAGTGAAAGTCCACATTGCAATTGACTCGGGGTCCCCGTACTCCATTGTGCAACGATCGGTATGAGAGGAAGACTTTGTGCCCGTCCTGGGTCCCCAGCTAGATCCACCGGACATTCGTCCCATTTCATACACCGAAAACGCAATTCCCATGGTGGGTTTCCGCGCCTTGAAATTTGAATTCAGAGGCAGATCTGCGACCTGCCAGCTGTACGTGGCAGAGCGGGGACCCTCAGTGCTAGGCCGGAGAGACCAGGGCGACCTGGGTATCAAGCTGGATCCAGGTGGCAAAGAGCAGATCCTACTGACAGAAGACAGCCTATGGCCACAGCAAGACAAATTAAAGCAGACCTTCCCCAAGGTGTTTGGAGGCTCTGTAGGGAAGTTGAACAAGTTCGTGCACAAAATACTCCTCAAGGAGGACGCCCGTCCGGTGTCCCACAAAGTCAGGAACATCCCCATTGCTGTTAGAGACGCTGTCCAGCAGGAACTCCAAAGATTGGAAGAACAAGGGATAATAGAACCGATTGACAGCTCAGAATGGTTGGCCCCCTTGGTCGTGGCCAGGAAACCAAATGGCAAGGTACGGTTATGTGTGGACCTCCGCGAGCTCAACAAATGCTTGATAGTAGAGAAGTTTCCCCTACCGAGGATCGAGGAAATGCTGGCAAGAACAAGGGGGGTATCATGGTTCTCAACAATAGACCTCACATCAGCGTATCATCAGATCGACTTACACCCGTCAAGCAGGAAACTAACCTCATTCATCACACCCTTTGGGTGTTATCAATTCCGCCGCATGCCGTTTGGGCTGGCCTCAGCGGCTGCGGTGTTCCAAAAGTTAATGCATCGCCTATTTAAGGACTTACCAGGTGTCCAGCACTTTCAGGACGACATCCTGATCATGGGAATGAGCAAGGAAGATCATGACGAGAAGCTGACAAAAGTACTAACTGTGCTTCAAGAAACAGGTCTCACAGCCGAGTGGAGTAAGTGCAGGCTGGGCATGTCATCTGTCACATATCTAGGACATGAGATAGGGAACCAAGGTATATCCCCCAAAAGACAAAACGTGAGGGCCATATGCGATGCCAGAGCCCCGGTCAACAAGGAAGAAGTGCGGTCGTTCCTCGGGATGGCGGAGTACTATAGTAAATTCGTCAGACACTTTGCCACCAAGACTCACAAACTCCGCCAGCTCATCAGAGACAAGTCGCAGTTCAAATGGGATGAGGAGGCACAAAGTGAATTCGAAGAGTTGAAGAATGACATAAGTGGAGCTATACCCCTGCACGGATATGACCCTACAGGCAGCACCATATTGACAACAGATGCCAGTGAAAGAGGACTGGGAGCAGTACTTGCACAGGAAAGGGCGGATGGCACTGTAGAGACTCTCAGTTTTGCATCCCGAGCGCTGTCCCCCGCGGAGCAGAAATATAGCGTCATTGAAAAAGAAATGCTGGCGGTCACTTGGGCCATGGGAAAGTTTAGACAATTTGTCTGGGGCACCCGCTTCAAACTACAAACAGACCACAAACCATTGGTCAAGGTGCTAACCTCAAGCAGCCACGACACTGCCACTCCACGCATCGCGAAGATGACACTCAAGCTACTGGACTACACCTATGATGTGGAGTACCTGCCAGGGACGAGGAACAAAGTGGCGGACTATTTGAGCCGAGCCTCCGCCATGGAGGAAGCTCCTGCAGTGCCTCCTGATACAGACGAGATGGTGGCAGTAATGGAGGATGCGGAGAAGACCATCAGCAGGCAAGAATGGGCCCTGGCCTATGGAGAAGATAGAGAGATGGAGGAGGTTAAACAATATTTGATCTCTGGATGGCCATAAAAAAGGCACCTCAAAGCGGATCTGAGGAAGTACTATGAGATACGGGAGGAGATATCGTTGAGCGACTCTGGCATTTTCATGTACCGGGGAGACAAGGTGATACCCCCAGTGACTCTTATCCCCTTGCTACTGAAGCAACTTCACGAAGGTCACCTCGGCATTGTGAAAACGAAGCTGAGAGCAAAACAAATGTACTGGTGGCCGGGAATGGACAATCAGATAGAAAAGCAAGTGAGGGAATGTGCCCAGTGCCAAGGAGCTGATAAGATATTGAGACCACTGAGGCCGGCGTTGGGGGAATTTGAGCGACCCCAGAACCCCTGGGAAGATATAGCAGTGGACATTTTGGGTCCCGTACTCAACAACAAAGGCATTGCCAAATACCTGTGCGTGGTCATAGACAAATACTCCAAATGGCCAGAGATAGAGGTGCAGGAAACCATGGACACAGACACGGTGCTGAGATTCCTCACCTCATTGTTCTTAAGGGAAGGAATACCGAGGACAATATTGAGTGACAATGGACCGCAGTTCACCTCAGATAAATGGAACAGGTACATGGAGAGGAACGGGATAAAGTCGAAACACACTGCAGTGTATCATCCCGCATGCAACGGACAAGTGGAACGGTTCAACCGTGTGCTGATGGGATCCATACAGGCGGCTATAATGCAAGGGAAAGATTGGGAAATGGAAGTTCAGAGCATGCTGTGGGCGTCCAGGATCACCCCAACAGCGCTAGGTTACAGCCCCTTCCAGATCCTGAGGGGCAGACTCCCCTTCACGAGAGACAATGTAGTATGGAGAGAAAAAACTGTGACGAGCAAATGGTCGCCGGCGGTAGTACAGCACAACCTGGAGAAAGCCCGTAAGGTGTACGCCGCACATTACAACAGAAGACACAACACCAAAGACACGAACCTGGAAAGAGGGGAATGGGTTAGGGTCAAACTGGCAACCCTCCAAAGAAAAGGCGAAAGCAAGTACAGCAAACCTCTGCAGGTCCAAGAGGTGTACGGGAGAGCGGCTTTGCTCAGCGATGGGAGAGTATGGTCCCAAGACCGTATGGCGAAGGTCAACAGGATCATGCAATGGCCGGCAGGTAAAGAGGAAGAGAATGAGGAACTGTGGCAAACCAACGGCGAGGAAGAGATGGAGAAAGGTGATGAGAGGCAGAAGGAGAGACCTGCTTTAGAGGACAAGGAAGGGAACGAAGGAGCACAGGCAGATGAAGGGACAGTGGTGAGTGCGGCCCTGGCTGGGGAAAAGGAGAAAGGTGCACCGAAGGACGTGAGGAATCTACCCGGTGAAGGTAACGGGGAAGAGCTCACCCCGGTAAGAAGAACCCGTGCCGGGAGGACAGTCACCCTGCCCTCTCGGTTCAGAGACTATGATATGAGTGACTATTGACTTGGGACTTATGTTTTATGTTATTGGAAAAGAAGGAGATATGTAGTGTTGCGCTTTAGTCTCCGGCGCACGGCGTGATGACGTGCCGCGCCGAGGCAAGAGCGGAACACTGGCGAATGCGCATGAGGCGCCAGCAAAGTGCGCGAAGGGCAGCATCCACCGGAGCTGGGCACAGTGAGACGCTCGACGCTCGGCGCTCTGTGAATAGTATAGTTGTTGAGAATACAATAAACAGCGTTTCCACCTCAAACTGGCATCCTGTACTCTGTGGGGGCAGAAAAGAACAACATTACAACCTTAAAGAACTTCTCAGCAAGTTACTCAATATGGTGGATTCTCTGGAATCCGCATAAACTGAGGGCAATCGGAAATGATACCAATTCCAGCTGCTGCTAACAACCAGTAACACAATATCCACTCCGATGATGTGAGGGACTGGCCATGTATCTGGTGTACTTGTCTCAAGACACAGACATGCGCTAATACAGGCTAACTACCTGCCGGCCAATTCGAATCTCAGAGCACCTGCATAGATGCAACGTCACTAGCAGGAAGAGTAGCACTAAAAAATTATCGTATGACCCAAAATGTTTTAATTAACATCTCGCTGTCCCTCAGTAAAAATACGCTTGCATCTGAATGGACTGCTATTTTGCGGCACACATCCGAGGCTGAGATGGACAGAACTCTCCATGGCTTGCAATAGAGGGAGCTTTGCTGTACCTGACCTAGAACGCTGCTATCATGATGCACAACCCCACTGTGCAGCCGATTATATTCAAGTGTATTGAATTGCATAGTTAATTAAAACCAGTGCATACAGCTTTAAATAAAAAAAATTCTTACCATGGCTAATAATAAAAAGAGCATAAAACATGTAGCCTATTAGTTCACACGTGCACATTAAAAAAAAAAAAGACCAAGTTGCTATGGAATCACTAATCATCATACTTGCATTATATAGGCCACTAAACCCTGCCAGCTGATCCAGCGCGTGCGATGCAGCGGCTGGTCGCAGATAACAATCGCTGGTGAGGCTGAATGACACGGTCTCTACTCACTGTCCCTCAACACTGCCAGGAACCCGACCCTACACTCACTCTTTTCAAAAAGAGGCACGGGAGCAGTGGTGATAACACAAAATGGGCCCTTTTCAAGTGATGGTAAATTCCTATCTCTAGAACAGTTTACGATAATGGACACATTACAGCTCTTGACACGCTTGCATTTTAGAGTCAGACTGCAGCTTCAGATCTGTGGCCCACTTTCCCCTAGAAGCCACTGGCGCACCCTCCCTAGCACAGCTTATCCCTGTGCCAGCCACTCGAGGGCTGATATCTGACCCCTATAAAATGTACGCTGGTGGCATTCT
The DNA here is from genome assembly GCF_964261635.1 of Lissotriton helveticus. Classification (NCBI taxonomy): domain Eukaryota; kingdom Metazoa; phylum Chordata; class Amphibia; order Caudata; family Salamandridae; genus Lissotriton; species Lissotriton helveticus. The sequence goes on along the minus strand of NC_136059.1, from coordinate 459,964,884 downwards.
TCCCCAAAGGAGCCACTGGAGTACCCTCCCTAGCACAACTTATCCCTGTGCCAGCCACTCGAGGGCTGATATCTGACCCTATAAGATGTACGCTTGTAGCCTTCTTCCCCAAGAAGCCACTAGTGTACCCTCCCTAGCGCATTTATCCGTGTGCCAGCCACTCGAGGGTTGATATCTGACCCCTATAAGATGTACACTGGTGGCAATCTTCCCCAAGAAGCCACCGGCATACCTTCCCTAGCACATCTTATCCCTGTGCCAGCCAATCGAGGGCTGATAACTGACCCTACAAGATGTACGCTGGTGGCATTCTTCCCAAAGAAGCCACTGGAATACCCTCCCAAGTGCATCTTATCACTATGCCAGCCACTCGAGGGCTGATATCTCACCTCTTTAAGATGTACACTGGTGGCATTCCTCCCCAATAAGCCACTGGAGTACCCTCCCTAGCAAAGCTTATCCCTGTGCCAGCCACTCGAGGGCTGATATCTGACCCTATAAGATGTACGCTTGTGGCTTTTTTCCCCAAGAAGTCACTGGAGTACCCTCCCTAGCGCATCTTATCGGTGTGCCAGCCACTCGAGGGTTGATATCTGACCCCTATAAGATGTACACTGGTGGCATTCTTCCCCAAGAAGCCACTGGCGTACCCTCCCTGCACATCTTATCCCTGTGCCAGCCAATCGAGGGCTGATAACTGACCCTACAAGATGTACGCTGGTGGCATTCTTCCACAAGAAGCCACTGGCGTACCCTTCCTAGCGCATCTTATGCCTGTGACAGCAACTCAAGGCCTGATATCTGACCCCTATAAGATATACAGTGGTGGCATTCTTCGCACAGATAGTTTGATGGAAATTAAGTGGGAACAAGACCTTTGGAAGGGCCTGGGAAACAGAGCATGGACCTTCTGTTGAACACAAGCCAAACTGATTTTTATAAACTATATGCTGAAGGTTTTCCATATTAAGTTCATAAATAGAATATATTAGACTCCAAAGCTCCTCCACTCCATGGACCCTAACAAAACCGTCTAATGCGCTCAATGCCTAGCTGGCATAGCTGTGTTTTTTACACCTAGAGTTGGATGCCAGACAATACTGTCCTTTTGGAAGGAGGTAGCACGGGGCATTGGCCAAATACCCAGCATACACATTGACTCCTCCCTACGACTAATGCTCCTGAGATGTTTTAAACCTGTCCCCATAACCACAACAAGGTTAACAGCGGTACTGTTACTGCTGGCTCATGGAAGAAGGGTCCAACCCCTACTACGGACGACTGGCTGATGGATGCTGCCTACTGGGGCAACAGTGGCTGAAACATTCAGAGCTGCAATCTGCTCAGGCCAGATAAGTCATTTGGGGACCTCTCAGACAATATCTAGACACTCTGGTTTAATTAGACTTTCCACAGCAGATTGATTGTTTGCGTGGTACCTATACATCGTCTTTTGTGAACAGACTATACTTACTTATCTGTGATGTAATCATCTTGATAAATGCGTATGTAGACTCTATCTGATAGAGACATCTAGCCACAGATTCCTGAACTTAGATTATCCCCAGGCATCAGACTGGATCCGGAATTGTTTTGCAGCAGCACCTCTACGTGCCGGGGGATGGTGCCACACGACCCCGCCATTATGTCCTCCACGCACGTGACATCAGAGAGGTCATATAAGTCCCTCCTGGCGCGCTGACGTCAGTTTCCTTCTTTACCGCGTGCAACGCGGATCCGGAGTGAGCGGTTCCTCTGGCCTGTTTTCAGGCCTCCTTTTTGACGCTTCGCGTCAGGAACAGTGTGTGATGCCTTCGGGCTTTAAAACTTGTAATTCCTGTTTGCAGCAGATGTCAGCGACGGACCCGCATCTTATTTGTATGTGGTGTCTGGGCGAGCACCATGACTCCACGGACTGCAACACCTGAAGCTGGAGTCTCGGCGGGAGTGCTGTATGAAGCTACTCTCGACACGGCCGTCCCGGTCGGAGTCGTCTCGTCCCCCGGCCTTTTCATCGCCAGCAGGTCCCTGTACTGTCCGGTTCCGCCGTTGATCGCCCTCTGGGGTCCAGGGCCGTCGTTTGCCACTTGGTAAGTCGAGGCACTTGTCGCCGAGGTCTTCGACCTCCCTTTCTTCTTCTGTCAGGGGCTCTGGTTCCCAGAACATTCTGGACGTGTGCTCCCAACAGTCATCCCCCCTCTACCCGCCCTTTCCGGGTGTGGGGGTGACCCGGCCCCAAATGGAGGCATATGCCATGGCTTTGCAGGCCTCCCTTGGGTCCTCACCCGTTTCTCGGTCGTCCTCGGGGCCTCCGCTTCTTGTGGGATCTCTGACGAACTCGCCAGCGGGTTCGCCCCTGGCGCCAATTGAGCCTTTGCCCCACAGGAAAGTCGGAGATGTGGTATCGTTAGGGCGCTGCCCAGTTGGGTCCCTCTCTACGGTCCACATGGAGTTGTCAAGGAGCGGCCCAGCTTGGTCCCCCTCTACAACCCATGGTGCCTCTGCCGCGCCGTATAGCCCTGCTGGGCTCCCTAAGGCATCGCAAGTGGTTGCCAGTGCTCATAGCCATCCCTTGAGCACACCCGAGCTTCCGGGCAGGCGGCCGCCTGTCCGGAGCCGGGGTCGGCGCCGTTCCGGCACCGTAGGCTCGCCTCCGCTTCTTTCTCCGAAGTCGGAGCCTGTCGTGGATGAGGTGGAGTCGGCGCCGGTGTGGCGCCGAAGGCTTGCCTCCCCGCTTCCGGCGCCTTCTCCTTCGGAAGGGGAGCTTGTCATAGTTTCGGCACCGGACGGCGCTGACTCGACGCCGGATGCAGCCGAGTCAGCGACTGACGAGGCACGATCGGCGTCCGGCATCCGTTGTTTTATCACCATGTTGATACCGTGTTGTGTACTCTTCTCTAGAGGCCTCTGTAGAGAGTTTGGCGCCGCCCTCACGCCCAGCCTCACCACAGGTATTGTTGCCAGTGCCCCCCTTGGAATTTGTGGAGCCTCTGTAAAGGGGAGTCAGTAATAGGCTGGGAACGTTGTTTAGGTAAAGCGGGTTTTATTTTCATATACAATTTCTTTCGACGGAATGTCAGTCTTTCTTTGGCAAACTCGGCTGGATCTGTGGTGCCTCTTTGGATATACGTCCCTTATGAATCTGTTTCACCCTATGTTTGGGCTCCTCGGGTTGTTGGAAGGTGAAAGACTCTCGTGGTGACCGGAAAGGGAAAAACAAATAAGGACCAATTAAAATGCTGTCCTCGCTCTGCTGTAATCCCGAGGGGACCGGGGTAGTGAAGGGACACCTCAGTTGTGACGCTTTACCGCTGCTGTGTATCGTGGTGGTGAAGGTGAGGGACAATAGGGAACGGGAAGGTGAGGGAAAATATGGAACGGGAAACAGGGAAGAGGGTGCACTTGCTAACGCGGGACTATACTCCGACGTCCCACCCAACTTGCAAACTTGTCCCGTACCTGTCTTAGCCACACTCCTCCCTCGGGAGTGTGGCACGGCGCAGCGCGGTTCCGTTGGCCTCCTGGCTCGTCTACTTCGCCTTGCGGCACGTCTGCTTCTCCTCCTTGCTCGTCGTCCTCGTTTCCTCGCACACTCCAGCTCTTCTCCTCGTACTCTCCCGATCTCCGCTCCTCTTCTTCGGTGATGTCACACGCCAACCCTGGGATATCCGTGTGCTTAACCAATGCCCCGAAGCTGACGTCACGGTGGGAGGGGACTTCCTTGGATTCATACGACCAGTTAAAGGCGCCGTGCATATTTCTTCCTGATGCCGATTGCCATGGAATCTGTTCGTCCTGCGGGGAAGGAGGAAGGGAATCAGAGTCATTGTAAGTCCACCAGTCCACTTCATGGTCCACCCCTTGGGTACTGGGTTCCTTGTTACAGCCTCCTCAGGAGCTCCCAGATCTGGCAGGCTCTTCGCCTCCCCAGGATCCCCATCAGGATCCTCATGAGCATCCTTCAATGGGGCTCCCTTCCGTGGGGCATTGATCGCACCCTCAGTATCTTGGGAAGGTCAGCTTACAACCATCCCCCACTCATGAGTTGTTGTCCCCTCCGCGGAAGGCTACCGAGGCTGGTGCGTTTTTTTTTTTAGAGTGGTCTCATTGGCCACTCTAATTTTAAACATTCCACCCCCTTCTGCCCCCTTGTCTGTGGAGCCGTTGCTTGAGGTCCTTCACCGTGGGTCCGGGAATGTGAAGCCGCTTCTACCCTTTGAGGCTTCCCTTTATGATGCTTTTTTGAGTACCTGGGTTCGGCTTGCTTCAGGTGACCCGATGGCTCGTTCAGTTTTGCACCTCCACCGTCCAGCTCCACATGATCCTGTTTGTCTTTTTGTTCACCCTGATGCGCAGGGGTTTGTGTTGCAGACTGCCTTTCCTTCCCTGCCCCCACTAACACTTCCTCCCTCTCGGGAGTCCAGATGGCTTGAGTCATGGGGTAGGAACATCTTTGCATCTACGGTCCTTAAATACAGTGTGTGTTTTGGCTCAGGCTACCTCTGCCCTGTGGGACTCTGCAGAGTCTGCATTCTGCCACCTCTGAAGGTGCTCCCATTGATCTCCTTCACCTTCTCCGGAATGGCCGCGACCTTGCCGAATTCACAATCCACTCCGCCTTAGATATTGCGGATTCTTTGGGCCGAGCTATGGCAGGTTCTCTTGCCTTAAGGCGTCCCGCTTGGTTGCAAGATAGCGTCTTCCCTGAAAATATCCGGGAGTGACTGGTTGACGGGGTTTTGCTGTTTGATGCTTACGCCGAACTGGCGGTTCATTGGCTCCTTGCAGGCTTTCGTCCTCCCACTTAGGCCTGCCTGCCGTGGGGTACTTTTTCATTTCTCATCCTTTAGATGTGCTCTGTGTTTAACATGGGCAGTGAGCCTTACGTCTTCTTTTTTCTGTGGTCAAAGGTGATTACCCTTTTATTGGCATCCCTTGGATGCGTTTTGCTTTGAGCTGCCTTTTGGCCTGCTGTGGCCGTGTTCCACGGGTTGCTGTGTCTTGTCTTCTGACTGTGGTATTGAGCCGGTGGTTCAGCTCGGTAATGTCATATGGCTCGAAACTCATGTTTATGGGTTCGGTTCGTTACTGTGCTCTTTTGGCTTTGCTTATTTCCCTAAGAGGTGTTCCCCATTGTTTGGGGTGCGCATACTCCATGTGGGGTACTGGTATGCTATTATAAAGCTCTGCTTATCTTACCTGGGCCTGGAGATCCTGTGGGCTCCACGCGTCACTTGGTGGTCTGTTGTACAGTGTTCTATGTTTTTGCCTGGTGCCATCTTCTTACGCCATGATCATCCACCTTCTTGGGAGATTTCACGGTCTCCTTTTCAGGAACGGCTCCTACCAGCCTTTACTGCACTAAGTATGATCCGGTACGGACATGTTCATGCTCCTGGCTAGATCTGTCTCTACATAATTATATGTTTATACATTTATGTATACATTCCGGTTGCCTTGGTGTTGCTCATCCTACGCCGCCACCTCTTTTCGAGGCTGTGAGGTCTGGAACAATATCTCCATATGTGGGGGAGCTTTTCCAAGTTGTTGCAAGTTGCCCATAGGGAGCTTTTCTCAGTTGTTGCAAGTTGCCCATAGGTTCCTCCTTGCTTCCACTTACTGGGGTGATTTCCCAATTTGACAAATGCTCCCTTTTTGGTGTCCAACACTGTACATGTCTTTTCTGGAGTGCTTGGTCTTGGATTCTGAGACTCTTCCCACGATTCGATACCTTGGTGTTTTTGGTAACTTCCTTCAGATATGCCTTTTTTCCAAATGATCACCTATTATTGTTAAAACTATGCCTGCGGGTCAGCTCTTCTGATGGCAGTGGTCCTTGACTACTGCCTGCGACTCTATATTGTGGGTTGTTCCTTACTTAGGCTTTCTGGTTTAAAATTGATGCAATTTGCCCCTATTTGCCCTTTTTGGGATTGGGTGTGCACTTGGCCTATTTCTTGTCCCACCGACTATTCCCAGCGCATTGCTTAGGTTCTAGTTCTTGCATTGGGCTCTTGACACCGGCTCATTCGGCTTCCTTCTATAGGCTAGTCTGTTAGGTTCTGGTTGCATCTCTTAAGGTTCTTTTCGACCATGGGTCGGTGTACTCCTCGTGCGCCATTAAGTGGAGAGTGGTCCTCTCTCTCTCTCCCTCTCCATCTCTCTTTCTTTGCTCTCGTATATGGCTCATGCCGTTCTACCTGTCATTTTTATACGGGTATGGTGTAGCGCTATTCTGGCGTTTTTAGGATATCTACCATCCCGCTATTTCTGCTCTTCCGAGCTGCATGGGTTGCTGTCTGGCTGTTCCGCCAGAGCCTCTCTACCCCTTTTATCCGTCACTCTGTTGCCAGATCGGATGCTTGGCGTTTTCTGTTCTGTCGCAGACCCACCTCCCCTTTGAGGTATGGCTGTGGTATCTATTCAAAGTTAAGGAATCTGCAGCCAGATGTTTCTTATCAGATGTACGAGTTACTTACCTTCGGTATCTGGTAGAGACGTTGTCTAGCCGCAGATTCCTTAACGCCCACCAAGCCTCCCCGTTCTGAGAGAACCTTGCCGAGTGGTGTTCTTCAATGGCGTCTTCGGTTGCCATTGGGTTATCTCTCACAGGAGTTGTTTGTTGCACCCCTCTGAGTGTTTCCATATACAGTTAACCTCTGCTGAGGGGCTTCTTTCCTGTAATACGGGGCTTTTTGTTCACAAGGAGATTCGTTTTTCTCTCTAGTTATCTCCCCTTCCTTCAGTCTTCTCTATTGACTCGGGGTCCTGGTCTCCTCTTGGTCGTCCTCTTTGGGGGTCGGTTGTGCTCTATTTTCAACTTCCGGTATTATAGGGAAAGGGCCAGTCTTTTCATACCTTCCTGCAGTAGCCTGTTCTTCTTCTGTGCTCCGTTCTTAATAAACAAGACCGTTCTGCATGGCAAGATCAGTCTATGTGGGTCTGTTGAGATGTTCTTCCCTTGTTGCACTTGGGGAAAGGTCTTCGCTAAGCTTGCGGGACTCTTTCTCACAGCCTTTCACTTATATGTAGGCAGTGTCTAATTCTGTCATGACCGTTAGAACGCTCGCATGCTGGGCAAATTCCCCTGCTGTGCGAGCGTTCTAAAGAAACGGGTGTGGTCATGAGGAGCTCCGCTCGACATGAGCACACGACCACCGTGGCTCATGACGAGCTGACCTTGTCATGAGCACGGGGGCGATGTGCGGCCCCCCCCCCCCCCCAGGACGGCAGGGGAATTTGCCCCGCTGTGAAGGGGTTAAGAATATCGATGGAAAAAATATCAATGTAAAAATATCGATAACAAAAATATTGACTCCCTATACATAAAGAGGTAAGTACAATAATATTGACACAAACATATCGATGGAAAAAATATAGAAGTAAAAAATATTGACTTTTAAATAAATATAACAAACTTAATGTGATAACTATAAACACAAAATATGTACATATATTTACCTAAATATATGTTATTTACTATTATCTTCATTTAATTTATTAACTTTTTAAATTATATAAAAAATGAAATATACACATATAAATAATTTAAAATTAAATAAAATATTCTGTTTAATCAACACATTAAACTATTTAAAAAAGAATAACAAAATAAACAAAATAGTAGTGAAAATGTTGGATAGCGAGGGGGTAAAAATTACTGTTCCCACTCCAGTAAGTGGCACAGTAGGGAAAGCTCTGGATAGCAGAGGGATAAAAATGACTATTCCCACTCCAGTGAGTGCAACAGTAGGGAAAGCGCTGGATATCGGAGGGGGAAAAATTACTATTCCCACGCCAGTGAGTGCAACAGTAGGGAAAGTGCTGGATCTCACAACAATAAAAACCAAAAACATCAACATTTTTATAAAATTAAATTTCCAATATTAACATAATTAATATATAAAGTAAAATATATTATTAACAAAGATAATACATTAATTACACATTAATTTACACCACAATATCCACAACACACACCTAACATTAATTACAATTAATAATTACTAATTCATTATTGGAAATTAATTTAAAAAATGTAATAATCAATAAAAAATGTATGTCCGAATGAGGTCGCACACCGCTAGTCTCATCAGCGTGTGACCCCGGAGCATGATGGTCGATGTAGTCGGTATCAGCGGGTGCGCTTCTACCCGGGTCTTGAGTCTTCAAGGTATTCACTTGGTGTGCTTGCCATCCCTGGACACGTGTTTCACGTTCATTAACGCTCATCAGCAGGGATTAGGCGTGTGCACGGGGTTGCTGCGTGGGCTGCCAAAAATATTCGTAGGTCCAGATACCTCTTAAGGCGCGCGGATGCGTTATCTCGAGGTCGTCACCTCCACCGGCTCAAGGGAGCCTGTATAAATAGTATGTCCGAATGAGGTCGCACACCGCTCGTCCCATCAGCGTGTGACCCCGGAGCATGATGGTCGATGTAGTCGGTATCAGCGGGTGCGCTTCTACCTGGGTCTTGAGTCTTCAAGGTATTCACTTGGTGTGCTTGCCATCCCTGGACACGTGTTTCGCATTCATTAACGCTCATCAGCAGGGATTAGACTGTGCACGGGGTTGCTGCGTGGGCTGCCAAAAATATTCGTAGGTCCAGATACCTCTTAAGGCGCGCGGATGCGTTATCTCGAGGTCGTCACCTCCACCGGCTCAAGGGAGCCTGTATAAATAGTATGTCCGAATGAGGTCGCACACCGCTCGTCCCATCAGCGTGTGACCCCGGAGCATGATGGTCGATGTAGTCGGTATCAGCGGGTGCGCTTCTACCCGGGTCTTGAGTCTTCAAGGTATTCACTTGGTGTGCTTGCCATCCCTGGACACGTGTTTCACGTTCATTAACGCTCATCAGCAGGGATTAGGCGTGTGCACGGGGTTGCTGCGTGGGCTGCCAAAAATATTCGTAGGTCCAGATACCTCTTAAGGCGCGCGGATGCGTTATCTCGAGGTCGTCACCTCCACCGGCTCAAGGGAGCCTGTATAAATAGTATGTCCGAATGAGGTCGCACACCGCTCGTCCCATCAGCGTGTGACCCCGGAGCATGATGGTCGATGTAGTCGGTATCAGCGGGTGCGCTTGTACCCGGGTCTTGAGTCTTCAAGGTATTCACTTGGTGTGCTTGCCCTCCCTGGACACGTGTTTCGCGTTCATTAACGCTCATCAGCAGGGATTAGGCGTGTGCACGGGGTTGCTGCGTGGGCTGCCAAAAATATTCGTAGGTCCAGATACCTCTTAAGGCGCGCGGATGCGTTATCTCGAGGTCCTCACCTCCACCGGCTCAAGGGAGCCTGTATAAATAGTATGTCCGAATGAGGTCGCACACCGCTCGTCCCATCAGCGTGTGACCCCGGAGCATGATGGTCGATGTAGTCGGTATCAGCGGGTGCGGTTCTACCCGGGTCTTGAGTCTTCAAGGTATTCACTTGGTGTGCTTGCCATCCCTGGACACGTGTTTCGCGTTCATTAACGCTCCTCCGCAGGGATTAGGCGTGTGCCTAGAGATCATCAGTTTTACAAGTACCTACTTGCACCCACATGGGTGAACCACTCAAGAACTCCATGTACCAGATTCCCGAGGGGCGATCCGGAGGAGGGGCTAGCGGTGTGCGCTCCATTGCGATTGCTTATGCAAATTGGCTCCCTTGAGCTTTGAGCCGACGGGCTCCTGGACGACGCACCTGCGTGCCGGTTCGGGCATCGAGGCCATTGACGGTTGTTTGGCGGCCTTCTCTTCCACCCCTAACTATTTTCTCTACTGATAAGGGAAGTTTTCCCGAAACCCGAGCCATGTCTCGAGCGATATCCAAAAACCCGGGACATGTATCGGGTCTAGAGATCATCAGTTTTACAAGTACCTACTTGCACCCACATGGGTGAACCACTCAAGAACTCCATGTACCAGATTCCCGAGGGGCGATCCGGAGGAGGGGCTAGCGGTGTGCGCTCCATTGCGATTGCTTATACAAATTGGCTCCCTTGAGCTTTGAGCCAACGGGCTCCTGGACGACGCACCTGCGTGCCGGTTCGGGCATCGAGGCCATTGACGGTTGTTTGGCGGCCTTCTCTTCCACCCCTAACTATTTTCTCTACTGATGAGGGAAGTTATCCCGAAACCCGAGCCATGTCTCGGGCGATATCCAAAAACCCGGGACATGCATCGGGTCTAGAGATCATCAGTTTTACAAGTACCTACTTGCACCCACATGGGTGAACCACTCAAGAACTCCATGTACCAGATTCCCGAGGGGCGATCCGGAGGAGGGGCTAGCAGTGTGCGCTCCATTGCGATTGCTTATACAAATTGGCTCCCTTGAGCTTTGAGCCGACGGGCTCCTGGATGACGCACCTGCGTGCCGGTTCGGGCATCGAGGCCATTGACGGTTGTTTGGCGGCCTTCTCTTCCACCCCTAACTATTTTCTCTACTGATGAGGGAAGTTATCCCGAAACCCGAGCCATGTCTTGGGCGATATCCAAAAACCCGGGACATGTATCGGGTCTAGAGATCATCAGTTTTACAAGTACCTACTTGCACCCACATGGGTGAACCACTCAAGAACTCCATGTACCAGATTCCCGAGGGGCGATCCGGAGGAGGGGCTAGCGGTGTGCGCTCCATTGCGATTGCTTATACAAATTGGCTCCCTTGAGCTTTGAGCCGACGGGCTCCTGGATGACGCACCTGCGTGCCGGTTCGGGCATCGAGGCCATTGACGGTTGTTTGGCGGCCTTCTCTTCCACCCCTAACTATTTTCTCTACTGATGAGGGAAGTTATCCCGAAACCCGAGCCATGTCTCGGGCGATATCCAAAAACCCGGGACATGTATCGGGTCTAGAGATCATCAGTTTTACAAGTACCTAGTTGCACCCACATGGGTGAACCACTCAAGAACTCCATGTACCAGATTCCCGAGGGGCGATCCGGAGGAGGGGCTAGCGGTGTGCGCTCCATTGCGATTGCTTATACAAATTGGCTCCCTTGAGCTTCGAGCCAACGGGCTCCTGGACGACGCACCTGCTTGCCGGTTCGGGCATCGAGGCCATTGACGGTTGTTTGGCGGCCTTCTCTTCCACCCCTAACTATTTTCTCTACTGATGAGGGAAGTTATCCCGAAACCCGAGCCATGTCTCGGGCGATATCCAAAAACCCGGGACATGTATCGGGTCTAGAGATCATCAGTTTTAGAAGTACCTACTTGCACCCACATGGGTGAACCACTCAAGAACTCCATGTACCAGATTCCCAAGGGGCTATCCGGAGGAGGGGCTAGCGGTGTGCGCTCCATTGCAATTGCTTATACAAATTGGCTCCCTTGAGCTTTGAGCCGACGGGCTCCTGGACGACGCACCTGCGTGCCGGTTCGGGCATCGAGGCCATTGACGGTTGTTTGGCGGCCTTCTCTTCCACCCCTAACTATTTTCTCTACTGATGAGGGAAGTTATCCCGAAACCCGAGCCATGTCTCGGGCGATATCCAAAAACCCGTGGACATGTATCGGGTCTAGAGATCATCAGTTTTACAAGTACCTACTTGCACCCACATGGGTGAACCACTCAAGAACTCCATGTACCAGATTCCCGAGGGGCGATCCGGAGGAGGGGCTAGCGGTGTGCGCTCCATTGCGATTGCTTATACAAATTGGCTCCCTTGAGCTTTGAGCCGACGGGCTCCTGGACGACGCACCTGCGTGCCGGTTCGGGCATCGAGGCCATTGACGGTTGTTTGGCGGCCTTCTCTTCCACCCCTAACTATTTTCTCTACTGATGAGGGAAGTTATCCCAAAACCCGAGCCATGTCTCGGGCTAATCCAAAAACCCGGGACATGTATCGGGTCTAGAGATCATCAGTTTTACAAGTACCTACTTGCACCCACATGGGTGAACCACTCAAGAACTCCATGTACCAGATTCCCCAGGGGCGATCCGGAGGAGGGGCTAGCGGTGTGCGCTCCATTGCGATTGCTTATTCAAATTGGCTCCCTTGAGCTTTGAGCCGACGGGCTCCTGGACGACGCACCTGCGTGCCGGTTCGGGCATCGAGGCCATTGACGGTTGTTTGGCGGCCTTCTCTTCCACCCCTAACTATTTTCTCTACTGATGAGGGAAGTTATCCCGAAACCCGAGCCATGTCTCGGGCGATATCCAAAAACCCGGGACATGTATCGGGTCTAGAGATCATCAGTTTTACAAGTACCTACTTGCACCCACATGGGTGAACCACTCAAGAACTCCATGTACCAGATTCCCGAGGGGCGATCCGGAGGAGGGGCTAGCGGTGTGCGCTCCATTGCGATTGCTTATACAAATTGGCTCCCTTGAGCTTTGAGCCGACGGGCTCCTGGACGACGCACCTGCGTGCCGGTTCGGGCATCGAGGCCATTGACTGTTGTTTGGCGACCTTCTCTTCCACCCCTAACTATTTTCTCTACTGATGAGGGAAGTTATCCCGAAACCCGAGCCATGTCTCGGGCGATATCCAAAAACCCGTGGACATGTATCGGGTCTAGAGATCATCAGTTTTACAAGTACCTACTTGCACCCACATGGGTGAACCACTCAAGAACTCCATGTAACAGATTCCCGAGGGGCGATCCGGAGGAGGGGCTAGCGGTGTGCGCTCCATTGCGATTGCTTATACAAATTGGCTCCCTTGAGCTTTGAGCCGACGGGCTCCTGGACGACGCACCTGCGTGCCGGTTCGGGCATCGAGGCCATTGACGGTTGTTTGGCGGCCTTCTCTTCCACCCCTAACTATTTTCTCTACTGATGAGGGAAGTTATCCCGAAACCCGAGCCATGTCTCGGGCGATATCCAAAAACCCGTGGACATGTATCGGGTCTAGAGATCATCAGTTTTACAAGTACCTACTTGCACCCACATGGGTGAACCACTCAAGAACTCCATGTACCAGATTCCCGAGGGGCGATCCGGAGGAGGGGCTAGCGGTGTGCGCTCCATTGCGATTGCTTATACAAATTGGCTCCCTTGAGCTTTGAGCCGACGGGCTCCTGGACGACGCACCTGCGTGCCGGTTCGGGCATCGAGGCCATTGACGGTTGTTTGGCGGCCTTCTCTTCCACCCCTAACTATTTTCTCTACTGATGAGGGAAGTTATCCCGAAACCCGAGCCATGTCTCGGGCGATATCCAAAAACCCGTGGACATGTATCGGGTCTAGAGATCATCAGTTTTACAAGTACCTACTTGCACCCACATGGGTGAACCACTCAAGAACTCCATGTAACAGATTCCCGAGGGGCGATCCGGAGGAGGGGCTAGCGGTGTGCGCTCCATTGCGATTGCTTATACAAATTGGCTCCCTTGAGCTTTGAGCCGACGGGCTCCTGGACGACGCACCTGCGTGCCGGTTCGGGCATCGAGGCCATTGACGGTTGTTTGGCGGCCTTCTCTTCCACCCCTAACTATTTTCTCTACTGATGAGGGAAGTTATCCCGAAACCCGAGCCATGTCTCGGGCGATATCCAAAAACCCGTGGACATGTATCGGGTCTAGAGATCATCAGTTTTACAAGTACCTACTTGCACCCACATGGGTGAACCACTCAAGAACTCCATGTACCAGATTCCCGAGGGGCGATCCGGAGGAGGGGCTAGCGGTGTGCGCTCCATTGCGATTGCTTATACAAATTGGCTCCCTTGAGCTTTGAGCCGACGGGCTCCTGGACGACGCACCTGCGTGCCGGTTCGGGCATCGAGGCCATTGACGGTTGTTTGGCGGCCTTCTCTTCCACCCCTAAATATTTTCTCTACTGATGAGGGAAGTTATCCCAAAACCCGAGCCATGTCTCGGGCTAATCCAAAAACCCGGGACATGTATCGGGTCTAGAGATCATCAGTTTTACAAGTACCTACTTGCACCCACATGGGTGAACCACTCAAGAACTCCATGTACCAGATTCCCGAGGGGCGATCCGGAGGAGGGGCTAGCGGTGTGCGCTCCATTGCGATTGCTTATTCAAATTGGCTCCCTTGAGCTTTGAGCCGACGGGCTCCTGGACGACGCACCTGCGTGCCGGTTCGGGCATCGAGGCCATTGACGGTTGTTTGGCGGCCTTCTCTTCCACCCCTAACTATTTTCTCTACTGATGAGGGAAGTTATCCCGAAACCCGAGCCATGTCTCGGGCGATATCCAAAAACCCGGGACATGTATCGGGTCTAGAGATCATCAGTTTTACAAGTACCTACTTGCACCCACATGGGTGAACCACTCAAGAACTCCATGTACCAGATTCCCGAGGGGCGATCCGGAGGAGGGGCTAGCGGTGTGCGCTCCATTGCGATTGCTTATACAAATTGGCTCCCTTGAGCTTTGAGCCGACGGGCTCCTGGACGACGCACCTGCGTGCCGGTTCGGGCATCGAGGCCATTGACTGTTGTTTGGCGGCCTTCTCTTCCACCCCTAACTATTTTCTCTACTGATGAGGGAAGTTATCCCGAAACCCGAGCCATGTCTCGGGCGATATCCAAAAACCCGTGGACATGTATCGGGTCTAGAGATCATCAGTTTTACAAGTACCTACTTGCACCCACATGGGTGAACCACTCAAGAACTCCATGTAACAGATTCCCGAGGGGCGATCCGGAGGAGGGGCTAGCGGTGTGCGCTCCATTGCGATTGCTTATACAAATTGGCTCCCTTGAGCTTTGAGCCGACGGGCTCCTGGACGACGCACCTGCGTGCCGGTTCAGGCATCGAGGCCATTGACGGTTGTTTGGCGGCCTTCTCTTCCACCCCTAACTATTTTCTCTACTGATGAGGGAAGTTATCCCGAAACCCGAGCCATGTCTCGGGCGATATCCAAAAACCCGTGGACATGTATCGGGTCTAGAGATCATCAGTTTTACAAGTACCTACTTGCACCCACATGGGTGAACCACTCAAGAACTCCATGTACCAGATTCCCGAGGGGCGATCCGGAGGAGGGGCTAGCGGTGTGCGCTCCATTGCGATTGCTTAATCAATAAAAAATGAATTAGCACCCTTCACACCATTTACACATATAAACGCCACAACACACACCTAAAATTAATTAAACAATTAACATAATCTGAAAGAGACACGTTAGTAATAGATTTCTTACCTCAGAATATCCCCAGGCGTCAAAATGGATCCGGAAAGTTTTGCTTAGCAGTACCCCTGTGCGTCAGTAGGTGGCGTCCTGTGGCTCCGCATCCATCACTGGCGTCGTCAGCGTCGAGATGATGTCACGGAGGGTACTTAGGCGCCACCCATGCGCTCTGACGTCAGTTCTTTTTCCGCGCCAGTAAGCGCAGATCCGGATTGAGCACATACATTGGTCACTTTTTGACTGCTATTTTGAGACTTTTCTCTCCCCACTTTTCTCCTGGTGCACGTAGGGATGCCCGGCTTTAAGTGGGGCATGTTGCCGGAATATGTCGGTGGTGGACCCCCATGATGTTTGCCTCTACTGCCTGGAGACCGATCACGACTCCCGGGACTGTCGTGCCATCGCCCCAAGGCCTTGCGAGAGCGACCCTGGAAATGGCTGGAGGTCCAGCATTCGTCACATCGCCCCTCCAGATCTAGGGGCCGTTCCCGGGACCGCTTGCGGGACCGTAGCCGTCGCTCCTCGGACTCTAAGTCTTCGCCTTTGGAATCCGGTAAGCGACGCCATAAAAAGAAGTCTAAGACAAATGTTCGCTCTCCGACGTCCCCCGTCGCTCCTCGGAGGCGGACGAGGGGGACAGGGGCTTCGCCCATGCAGCTCCTCTGGAGCCTGGGTGTCCCGCGGCCTACCCACTATACTCTGGTCCGTCAGCGACTCCCGAACAGATGAAAGAGTTCCTTGATGCCATGGACCGCCTTTTAGGCCTCGGGCTCCCGCCAGTGCGCCTTCGGTCCCTGCTGTCCCTTGTCCAGATCCTGTTGGCCCAGCGGCTCTGCCACCGGCTCCAGCCCCGGCGCCACAGGATCCTGTGCCATTGGTTCTGGCCCCGGCACCACGAGGTGCTGTTTTGCCGGCTCTGGCACCGCAATGGGTGCCGTGTAGCCCACCCTTGCCCTGGTTCCCAGACCATTTTGTTCCAACCTGGGATGCGCATTGGGCGGCGGTGCCAGGCCGACCCCGGCCGGTGCCATTTCCGACGCCGTACGTCCCTTCTCTGGCTCAGCCGCTGCGACCGCCCCCTCTACCCCAGAGGTGGACGAAGACTGGGAAGGGTCCGAGGACCCGCTTGCCCGGCAATGTGACTCCGAGCAAGCTTGGGTGGACGACTTGGAGGATGCAGGCGACCTCAATGTCTCCTCTGACCCGTGGTTCGCCTCACCCCCGCCTACGATGGAGGAGGGTGCCTCCTATACGATGGTGCTCCGTCAGGCTGCTGAGGCCCTCGACCTTGACCTCCCCATAGTGGCCCTCAAGACCAACCTCCTCACAGAGGTGCTCCAGACGGTGCCTACTTCGTCTGAGCCGGTTCTTTCCTTTAATGATGCCCTTTCCTGAGGTCCTCTTAGGCACTTGGTCGAGGCCAGCCACAGGGGCCCCGGTGGATAAAAACGTTGCCCGGTGACCCCGCTTTCTTGACCACTCACCCTACGCCTGAGAGCCTGGTCATTCAGGCCTCCACGTCGTAGAGTGCCTTTCCCACAGCTACGCCGGATAAGGAATCTAAAAGACTGGACCAGTTTGGGAAGCGGTTGTTCTCTTCGGCCAGCCTGGGGCTGCGGTCGGTGAACAATGCCTGCTTGTTGGGCCGCTACTCCCACGCAGTGTGGGATGCAGTTGCTCAGGTGTTGCCTCAGTGTCCTGAGGAGGTGCAGGCTGCCCTTTCTCAGGCGATTGCTGAGGGTAAAGATGCGGCTAAGTTCGCCATTCAATGTGGGTCGGACACGGTCGACGCATTGGGCAGGGCGATTTCTACGACTGGCGTTGCGGCGCCTCGCCTGGTTGCATTCGACTGGGTTCTCGCCCGATGTCCAGAGCTCACTCATGGACATGCCTTTTAATGGCACCTGCCTGTTTGGCGACACGGCTGACAGTGCAATGGAGTGCTTTAAGGACTCACGGGCTACGGCCAAGTGCTTGCGTCTTTCTACTAAGAACCCGGCCACTCCTGGTTTTCATTCCTTTCGTGGCCAGGGTAGAGGCACCCAGGCGCGCCCCTCCACCAGGCCTGTGCAGAACGAGCCTCAGCGCGGCCGTGGTCGCGGTTTCCGTAGGGGCGGTTTGGGAACCAGCGTGCGGGTCCGTCCACCTCCAACCTCGCTGCTTCCACCTCCAAACCTTCCTAATCTGAGCTTCGAGGAGCACCCCATGCCGGTGGGTGGCAGGATCCACCACCACCTCCCCGCTGGCACGAGATTACATCAGACAAGTGTGTGCTGCAGATAGTCTGCCAAGGTTACTCCCTTCCCTTTCAGTCCTCCCCTCCAGCCATGCCACTTCTGTACCCCCGCATGTCAGGGGATCATTTGGTTCTTCTCCGACAGGAAGTCACCGCCCTCCTGGCCAAGGGTGCCATTGAGTGCGTTCCTGGGCCAGAAGTAGGAAGTGGTTGTTATTCCCACTACTTTCTGGTCCCCAAGAAGGACAAAGGTGGTCTGCCTCCTATCTTGGACCTCTGGGACGTCAATCACTTCCTACGGAAGGAGAAGTTCAAGATGCTGACTCTGGCTCAGGTCTTGGCTACCCTCGACCCTGGAGACTGGATGGTAGCGCTGGACTTGCAGGACGCATATTTTCACATCGCCGTCCTGCCGGCCCACCGGCGTTACCTGCAGTACCTGCGGTTCACGGTAGGCCAGGAGCATTTTCAGTTTACCGTGCTCCCCTTCGGCCTTACCATCGCCGCTCAGGTGTTCACGAAAGTGATGGGGATGGTCGCAGCTCATCTGCACAGGTCAGGGGTATCAGTCTTCCTCTACCTCGAACACTGGTTGTTGAAGGCGGGCTCGCCCCAGGCAGTCATCCCCCACCTTCAGACTACGGCTGACCTGCATTTGCTAGGGTTCTCCATCAACGTGCCGAAGTCGCACCTGAGTCCCTCTCAGAAGTTCCCCTTCATCTGAGCGGTTCTGGATTCAACGCAGTTTTGGGTCTATCCTCCCGAGCTGCGAGTCCGGGATATTCAGGCTATGATTCCGATCTTTAAACCTCTATACCGGGTTTCAGTCAGGATGACCCTTCGGCTGCTGGGCCTGATGGCCTCCTGCATCCTGTTAGTGCAACATGCCAGGTGGCATATGCGGGCTCTGCAGTGGGACCTGAAATTCCAGTAGGCGCAGCATCAGGGCAACCTGTCCGATCATGTCCAGATCTCGGAGGGCACTGCACAACACTTGCAGTGGTGGCTCACGAATCGCGATTGGGTCAATTGCAGATCCCTCTCCCTTCCCCAACCGGAGCACACAGTAGTGACGGATGCGTCCCTCCTGAGATGGGGAGGCCACTTGGGAGAGGCGGAGATCAGAGGCCTCTGGTCTCGGGAGGAGTCCCGGCTCCATATCAACTTTTTGGAGCTTCGGGCGATCCGACTTGCACTGAAGGCATTCCTTCCCTGTGTCCGGGGAAGTGTAGTGCAGGTATTCACGGACAACACCACCGCCATGTGGTATTGCAACAAACAGGGCGGGGTGGGGTCGTGGACCTTATGGCAGGAGGCTCTGCGCCTCTGGACATGGCTGGAACGTCAAGGGATTACCATGGTGGTTCAACACCTGGCAGGTTCTCTGAACGCCAGGGCTGGCCAACTCAGCCGGCAGTGCTTGATGGATCACGAATGGCGTCTGAGCCCAGACGTGGTGCAAGGTCTCTTTCAGCAGTGGGGAGAGCCTTGGTTAGATCTTTTCGCCATGGAAGAGAACGCGCAATGTCATCATTCTGCACATTGGAATTTCCAAGGCAGCACTCACTCTGAGACGCTTTTCGTCACGAGTGGAGCTGCGGTCTGTTGTACGCCTTTCCACCTATACCACTTCTGCGCAGAGTGCTGAAGAAGATCAGGCGCATCCGGGCCCAAGTCATTCTTGTGGCTCCAGACTGGGCTCGAAGAGTATGGTATCCCGAGCTACTCAGTATGAGCATCAATCCCCCAATCTGTCTGCCTCTTCGGGAGGTTCTTCTGTCGCAGCAGCGGAGGACGGTCCTCCACCTGAACCTGTCCAGCCTCCACCTCCATGCGTGGAGATTGAGCGGCGACAGTTGGCGGCATTCGACCTTCCTCCTGAAGTCTGTAATGACATTCTTGCAGCCATGCGTCCCTCCACTAAAATGGTATACGCCTGCCGCTGGAATACATTTGTTGCATGGTACTCAGCAAAGACTGTGGATTCCCTTTCTTCCTCTCTTTCTGAGGTTCTTCTGTCCTTGGTCGAGCAGGGCTCTGCTCTAGGCACTATCAAAGGTTATCTTTCTGCCATCTCTGCCTTTCAAAGGCTTCCTGATCAGCCTTCTCTTTTTAAGTCCCCGATTGTTAACCGTTTCCTCAAAGGCATTACATACACGTTTCCTCCCGTGCCTTTCATAATGCCTCGGTAGGACTTGAATCTTGTCCTGACTTACTTAATGTGCGCTCCCTTTGAGCCCCTTCATAACTGTCCCTTACGTCTTCCCACCTTAAAGACTGCTTTCCTGCTAGCTATCACCTCTGCCAGAAGGGTGAGTGAGCTTCAGGCTCTTTCTTCCAAACCTCCTTTGCTTTCAGTTCATCCGGACAATTTGGTTCTAAGGACCCGTCCTTCTTTTTTGCCAAAGGTTGTCACGCCCTTCCACATCAGGCAGACCATCACTTTGCCCACCTTCTTTTCGCCTCCGCATCCTTCCAGGGAAGAGGAGAGGCTCCACCGTCTGGACCCAAAACGTGCGCTCGCATCTATCTGCAGCGTACACAACAGTTCCGGGTGGACGATCAGCTCTTTGTTGGCTTTGGGTGCCCAAAAAGGTTGGGCTGTGCACAAACGGACCATTTCCCGGTATGTCGTTCTGTGCATCGCAGTATGTTACGCCTTGGCCAAGAAGGAGCCTCCTGTGGGGCTGCGTGCCCATTCGACCAGGGCAACTGCAGCCACTACTGCCTTGGGACGCGGCGTTCCCTTGCAGGACATTTGTCAGGCAGCTACGTGGGCCTCGCTGCACATGTTTACAAAGCACTACTGCCTTGACAGTCGGGTCCAGAGAGACGGCTTCTTTGCCGATCTGTGCTCCGTGACTTTCTGGTGTAATCCTGTTCGTATACCCACCTCCAGGGTTGGTATTGCTGGGGTATCTAATCTAAGTAAAGGAATCTATCAGTCTCTATCAGTCTCTTTCAGATGCACAAGTTACTACTTGTGCAACGATAAATCTGTAAGAGACATTAGTTAGTGATAGATTCCTTACCGCTCCACCCATCCTCCCCATTCGTTCTGCGGACTGATTACTAGGGTTAAGGTCATCCCTTTCAGGGCCCTAGTTTTATGCTCCAATGGTCAGTATCTTGCATGGCTCTGCGTTCCTGGCACGGAAAGTCGTGTACAGAACTGACGTCAGCGCGCATGGGTGGCGCCTAAGTACTCTCCGTGATGTCATCTCTGTGCTGAAAACGCCAGTGACTGATGCGGAACCGCAGGACGCCACCTACTGATGCGCAGGGGTACTGCTAAGCAAAACTTTCCGGATCCAGTCTGATGCCTGGGGACATTCTAAGGTAAGGAATCTTTCATTAACTAATGTCTCTTACAGATATATCGTTGCACAAGTAGTAACTTGTGCATTAGTAATTGATTGATTGAAATTAATTAACAACTAATTACCTATTATTAATCAATTAACACATTAATTATTCAATACATTTTATATAATTAAATTGCTCCCCACCGTATTCCCCTATAAACACACAACCCGCTACGGAACAAAAAAAACAAATGTAAACTTAAAATAAAATAATAACTAGTAAAGTTTTAAAACATATAAAATGACAAACAATTCCCATTAAAAACACTAAATGCATAAAATTATTAATAATTCGATATTTTTGTCAACTATATTTTTATAAACGATATTTAAGACATCGATATTTTTTAAATCGATATTACTTACCTGTCAGTGGATATTCTTATCAATGATATTTTTGCGGCAATATTTATGTCCATCAATATTTCTACGTCGATATTCCTGCTCTGCACCAGCCAAAAGTGTGTCAAAACAAAAGGAGAGGCAGGGTATATGGGACACTCTTATACCCCAGTATAGATCAAGTAAACAAAACAAGAGTATTCCAAGGTAGTCAAGAACCACCGGTATGGAGCAAACAAACGGCTTCACTTAAGGCGTTTAAAGAAAGCCCTCACTCACCACCTAGTGATGACATGCTTCATCATCGGGCCCCACAAAAGAGACCTAGCGTCCCTTTTGTGTGCTTCAACGCCAGATCTACTGCGGAGCGGGTTGATGGGTAAGGACCGTGTTGTGCAAAGAAAAATTAAGTGAGTGATGTGAGGTTAAAAGAAGTCTGTAGTGTATCAAAATTAACTTTATTAAGATGATCACTAAGGACTTGGAAATAAAATTATGTGTAGGAAATGCGTCCACAATTAGTTAAGTGGTAGTTTCCTAAGTCAGTCGACATGTTTCAGCCACGAAAACGGTGTAAATTTACCTGGCATTCATCAGGACTCAGTGTGAATAAACCCTGGCGGTATGGACTCTCTAAGGCCCACCCTTACCTAGGGGCGTGAAAGTGAAAATTAAATAGTGAAAAAGTGCAAAAAAATTAGAAAGAAAAATTGTCTTTCTAATAACTCCTGGTTTAGGAGGCTTCCGAATTTACGGTTTCTGCACTTTTAGGGTGTAATGGATTCACACCATGGGTCACAGGAGGGGGGTGGGAGCGTAATTGGCACACCGCCCTCGACGCTCGGCACCCGTTGTATACCTGTAGCGACCCTCCGTTGGACCCACCACCCGCTCCGCAGTAGATCTGGCGTTGAAGCACACAAAAGGGACGCTAGGTCTCTTTTGTGGAGCCCGATGATGAAGCATGTCATCACTAGGTGGTGAGTGAGGGCTTTCTTTAAACGCCTTAAGTGAAGCCGTTTGTTTGCTCCATACCGGTGGTTCTTGACTACCTTGGAATACTCTTGTTTTGTTTACTTGACCAGCCAAAAGTGTGCCAGCTCTAGTAAAGGACAGTAATGTGCTTTTTAATGGTAAATGCGGTGCATTCCTGCCATTTCACGCAAGGCAGCACGGTGGCTTGCTGCTTTGCGCTGTGTAAAAGAATAATAAATGTGCCCATCGTTTATACTGGGCTAGGAACCTAACTTGTTGGTGGCCACAATGGTAAAGTGGGATGTACATCAGTCATCATTCATACTCTGTGTAATTGTAGAAAAATGGGGATAACATTGGTCGAGTTATTTATAACCAGTATCTTGTCTCTGTAATACCTGTGTACTGTTGAATACTGTTATGTATACTGGATATCAATGTAAAAAAAGAAATTCAACTAGGTTCTTTTGCTGCAAGACTGTGCTGATTAGTGCTCCTGGGTACTGCCATCTGGTAGATTGTGGGGATGAAGGGTGAGACTGCAGTCTCTTTTCTTCGGAGCGTGAAGGGGCGATTAGATGAGACCATTCATTTGTATATCTTCTTGATCTTTGTAAGTGTGGATGACACAGAGGTATGAACAGTCTGCACCTTGACTGTCACGTCTGACTGGAATCGGCAAGAGAGACACAGGGCAGCCCCATTGTAAGGATCATTCACAACCTGGCAACATATACTGCATTTCCAACCTCCACCCTGCCCAGCCACCCAATAGCAGTTCCAGGAAGACTAGTCAGCAGCCCACTGTACCAGAAAGGACCCAATTAAATGTATAAGGGGAAGCCTGTCTCCTCTTTCCCTGGGTTATTTGCCTCCATTCTCAAAGATTTCAGCAATCAATTTCCACCATCAGGAATAGCACCCTCACCCGTTATCTTGTACACATGAACAGGTTCAGTACTTCCAAAATGGACCCCACAGGCCTTTGTATCTGTAGTTCTCTCATACACCCATGTAGTACACAACACTCCGCTATGTTACAGCAAACAAATGATGGACGGAATGCTGACAATGCAAACAGTCTACCCAAGTCAAAAGAGCTGGTTTAAATCCATTGTTATTTTGCCCACTACGCCACCCCAGTTTGGTCCCAGCCATATGCAAATCAGTTTTGACCCTGTGCCTCATGGGAACAGTCCAGACCGAACTGCCAGGCCAGGACCTCCCAGGATCGGAAACAAGCATCCTGGGACCAGTTTCAGGGTAGGTCAGACCATGCAAGCAGTTAAGCTAAGAATTATGCAACATCAATCGAGAATCCGTTTCAGAACTCAGGGGGTCCCCTTAGTTCAACATTTCTTAGAGCACCACCATAGTGAAAGTGACATCAGGTGGTCAGTACTTTTGGTTGTGAAACCTCAAAATAAGGTGTCCTTACAAATGACTGTAAACTAACTTGAAGCTCGTATGATAGAAAAATATCACACGGCAACACATGGATTGAATGATCGTGACAAAATATGGGCGCTGATTTGATCTCCGACACGGTCTATTCAGGAGAGAATAAGATAATTCTGTTCTGTGTATATAATGATCTTGTGGAATATGTCTTGTATATAGCTGAGTATGTGGTTTGTTATCTTCCCCTGTACATTTGTGTATTGCTTTGTAGATCTTTGTACATATGTATTAATATTGCTGTATGATTAGGTTATGTTGTTCACTTTTACACTTTGCATATGTATGTATTGTTCATCTATAATACAATTTTTGTTTAACCATCTCGGCGCTGCACTCTGGAGCTGTGGGGCCGCCATCATTTATTGTGGGTCTAGAGAATCTCTTTGGGGTAGCCTATTATTATTTTCTTGTATGATTGTTGTAGTATGAGCTTGTCAGCACTTGTAACGTGGGTCGCAAAGGTCGGGGGAGCAGGAACTTGTCATACCTCGAACTTGTGGCGGCACCCTGCCTTTGCTTTGCGCATTTTTTCCTTTTTCTTTTTAAATTTTCCTTCTTTGGTGTTTTCGCCCACGGGCTTACCCGTGAGTAGACCCTCGTGGTATATAAATAGGACCGTCTATCGTGCATTTTTTGAGTGCTCTTGGTAGCTAGACGCTGAGGCGATTGTTATGATAGTCTGTTCTCCTGAATACACTGTGAGGTGCAGGATTAGTCATTTTCAGTGTTCAGCGACTCCTGGGCCGATCACGTGGTACGCTTTTGCGATCACGTGAGATGCCGAGTTTTGGGTTTTTTAAGCGCCGGTGTTCTGAGAAGCATTGTACCCCCATGTGGCTATGTCCCCCCTACGTCACGGGGTGCAGCAAATCTCAGCACCGAGCTATTCGCCGTCGCTCCCCCATGGCGCTTTGTACCCCCTACGTCATGGGGGAGGAGCGGTTCTCGTGCTTCAGTGTACTAGAAGAATTGCCGTAATTTCTTGAGACAGCGCTCGCGGGTGCCATTTGTTTTTTTTGGTTATTTAGGGCGGAGCGGCCCCCGCGCGGTGTACTCCGCAGAGCTTTGCCTACTTTGGACAGTGCGGCCCCTTTGACCAGGTTTAACTCCCCCGATGGCATGGTAGTTTTTCCCGGTTATTTGAAGCTTCGATTTTTATATCAGTGCGGTCCCTCCGGCCAGGTTTGCCTTCCCCCGATGGCCTTCTTGCACGGTGGAGTGCTCCGGGGAAATAAATAAAAATAATAAAATAAAAAGAAGCGGCGTACTGGTGGTGTTGCGCCTTTTCCCGCTGCAGTCTGTGGATGGCTCGGTGCACGAGGCTTCATGGCGCAGTGAGACAAAAGGGCAGGCGCGCATCACTTTGATTCAAGCAACCTTTAATAGCTCAGTTGGTAGAGCGTTCGACTGCAGAGCTAGAGGACCCTGGTTCAATTCCGGGTTTCGGCATAGTTGCAACTTGTACTTTTTTTATTTTTTTATTTATGTATTTATTTATTTATGCGATTTTATATAGCGCGGACTTTACCCGAAGGTTTCAGAGTGCTTCACAAGAGGACCAGTAATGATACAAGAGGAAACAATCGCAAATGAACAAATTATAAAAACAAACCTTAAATTACATGATCAAAACTGACAATAGTGAGCAACCAAAATACATGAGGTACCAATCGGTACATTTCAGGAGAAAAAAGTGATATGTGTGCAGGTTACAAAAGCATACAATGTTCAAGTAGAGGTATAATACTGCAATAAATCGCAGACACTCCAGCACAACAACAAACGTTACGTAGGCAAAGGTGGCACTTGTGCAAGTATCTAAAGCAAACAAAATGTGAGAGGTAGCAAACAGTGTGTTACAAGAGAAAAGTGACATGTGCAAGTTACAAAAGGGTACCATCACAGGTACAAGGATAATACTGCAAAAAATGGTAAACATTCAAACTACCAGAACACACTCGGAAGGAACTTCCATAGTCCTGGACAATAGACTTTTCAATAATGGGAGGACTTCCTTCAGATGATAGCGAGGGTGTGAATTAGATTTGGAGGTGTCTTTGGAGGAGGAGTCAGTCTTAAGTCAAAATCAAAATCAAATTAAGATCAAAATACGCAACGCTGGTGGCCTTATTAGACTTAGTTTTTATACTGTTTTTTCCTGTACCCGCTAACTCAAAAGGGAGCTTATACAGGCCTGTTCTAGTTTGCCAGTGTGCCTTGAGTAGGGTTTTGCTGGCGTTGATGGGTAGCAGGTAGTATTTAAGCTCCCCGTGGTTTTGTGTACTCCCTAAATCAAAAGGCACTTTATACATGCCTGTTCAAGTTGTCTGTTGTGCGTTGGCTAGGGCTCGGCTGGTGTTGATGGGGAGCAGGTAGGATTTTTGCTCCCCGTGGTGTTCTGTACCCCATAACTCCAAAGGGAGCTTATACAGGCCTGTTCAAGTTGTCTGTTGTGCGTTGGCTAGGGCTCGGCTGGCGTTGATGGGGAGCAGGTAGGATTTCTGCTCCCCGTGGTGTTCTGTACCCCATAACTCCAAAGGGAGCTTATACAGGCCTGTTCAAGTTGTCTGTTGTGCGTTGGCTAGGGCTCGGCTGGCGTTGATGGGGAGCAGGTAGGATTTCTGCTCCCCGTGGTGTTCTGTACCCCATAACTCCAAAGGGAGCTTATACAGGCCTGTTCAAGTTGTCTGTTGTGCGTTGGCTAGGGCTCGGCTGGCGTTGATGGGGAGCAGGTAGGATTTCTGCTCCCCGTGGTGTTCTGTACCCCATAACTCCAAAGGGAGCTTATACAGGCCTGTTCAAGTTGTCTGTTGTGCGTTGGCTAGGGCTCGGCTGGCGTTGATGGGGAGCAGGTAGGATTTCTGCTCCCCGTGGTGTTCTGTACCCCATAACTCCAAAGGGAGCTTATACATGCCTGTTCAAGTTGTCTGTTGTGCGTTGGCTAGGGCTCGGCTGGCGTTGATGGGGAGCAGGTAGGATTTCTGCTCCCCGTGGTGTTCTGTACCCCATAACTCCAAAGGGAGCTTATACAGGCCTGTTCAAGTTGTCTGTTGTGCGTTGGCTAGGGCTCGGCTGGCGTTGATGGGGAGCAGGTAGGATTTCTGCTCCCCGTGGTGTTCTGTACCCCATAACTCCAAAGGGAGCTTATACAGGCCTGTTCAAGTTGTCTGTTGTGCGTTGGCTAGGGCTCGGCTGGCGTTGATGGGGAGCAGGTAGGATTTCTGCTCCCCGTGGTGTTCTGTACCCCATAACTCCAAAGGGAGCTTATACAGGCCTGTTCAAGTTGTCTGTTGTGCGTTGGCTAGGGCTCGGCTGGCGTTGATGGGGAGCAGGTAGGATTTCTGCTCCCCGTGGTTTTCTGTACCCCATAACTCCAAAGGGAGCTTATACAGGCCTGTTCAAGTTGTCTGTTGTGCGTTGGCTAGGGCT
Source organism: Lissotriton helveticus (assembly GCF_964261635.1). Lineage (NCBI taxonomy): Eukaryota > Metazoa > Chordata > Amphibia > Caudata > Salamandridae > Lissotriton > Lissotriton helveticus. Next base: position 459,937,979 of record NC_136059.1, on the reverse strand, counting down.
CGGCTGGTGTTGATGGGGAGCAGGTAGGTTTTCTGCTCCCCGTGGTGTTCTGTACCCCATAACTCCAAAGGGAGCTTATACAGGCCTGTTCAAGTTGTCTGTTGTGCGTTGGCTAGGGCTCGGCTGGCGTTGATGGGGAGCAGGTCGGATTTCTGCTCCCCGTGGTGTTCTGTACCCCATAACTCCAAAGGGAGCTTATACAGGCCTGTTCAAGTTGTCTGTTGTGCGTTGGCTAGGGCTCGGCTGGCGTTGATGGGGAGCAGGTAGGATTTCTGCTCCCCGTGGTGTTCTGTAACCCATAACTCCAAAGGGAGCTTATACAGGCCTGTTCAAGTTGTCTGTTGTGCGTTGGCTAGGGCTCGGCTGGCGTTGATGGGGAGCAGGTAGGATTTCTGCTCCCCGTGGTGTTCTGTACCCCATAACTCCAAAGGGAGCTTATACAGGCCTAATCTACTTTGCCAGTGTGTGTTGTCTAGGGTTTGGCTGGCGTGGTATTTCTGCTCACTGTTTTTTCCTGTACCCGCTAACTCAAAAGGGAGCTTATACAGGCCTGTTCTAGTTTGCCAGTGTGCATTGACTTTGGAGCACTTCTTCTCACCAAGCTTTTTGTTCCCCCCACCTAATGAAAATGGATCTTATACAGTCCTGTGCCTCTTTTTGTGTGTGTTCACTAGTGTTTGGCTGGTGTTCATTGCGAGCAGCTACTATTTCTACTCACCATGTTTCTGGTGGGCGTGGACTACGGATTTGCTTGAGTTGATGGGCGACAGGTATTATTTCTGCTGTAAAGGGAGATCATACAGGCCTATTCTATTTTGTTAATGTTCGTTGACTCTGCTTTCATTGTGGTTTATGGTGAGCAGATAGTGTTTTTGCTCTCTGCAGTTCTCTGTACCTCTTAAACTTAAATTGGAGCTCATACAGGCTGCTTATATTTTGGATTGTCCGTTGATAGTGTTGCTGCCCGTCCTCTGCTGCTTGTAAACCATTGTGACTTATAGTTTGTGCACTTACATTTATTTGTAGTACTACATTGTTACCCCCCCAGTGTGCTAGGATTTCATGACATTCTACTGTTGTTTATTTGGGAACACCGCATTGTCATAGATATTTTGCACCTGCCATTGCAATCTCTTCCACATTTTGTCAGTTGTACTTTAGTATACCTCTTCAGCCGATTTTTCACATTCTGTAGAAGATCGTCTTACCGATTTATGCACTTTGGCTTCATTTTATGTTTCATGTAGGACATAGGCTCTTCCATGTTCTACTCAGTTCCGAACACACCAGGACATATGGGCTAATGTGCTTTACCCGTTTACATGCATTTCCATCAACATAAAAAATTTCGGTGTAACATAAAGTGACACTCTCTGGTTGCTTTTGTGTTACATTTTCCACATCGTAGGAAGGACACAGATTAATTGACTGAGCCTTCACCACCCAAGAACCTTCCAGGTTTTTCTTGCCACCTCTTTTTACAAAGGCTTATGCCTTACTTTGTTATTTGTAATGACAGTTCTGTAGTAGGCTTATGGCTGTTATACTTGTAGTCTAATGAATATCCCTGCCTATTTGTATGGGCCCCTTGCGTAATCAAAATTACTCTATCAAATTGTTCTAATTGCAGTTATTTTTCATGCTGTGATTATAACAGAGATACCCTTAGTACTGAACTTTACTGACTGCTATGAAAATACTCCATCGAATTTGTATACTTAACCTCTTACTCGTTCAGTGTTTTCTCCTCACAGTCCAAAATTTTATAAGTCTTTTGTCGTTGCCCTCTCAGTGCATGTTGGATCCACCACTTCATATTCATTATTAGACACCAACTTGTGTGTACCCATTAAAATAATGCCTCCAATGGCCATTCTTCTTGTTTTTTTCTTTCATTTTTCCTGCAAATTGTATTTGCCAGACCTCAATCACCATTCTCGATAAAAACCAAGAAGGATGTGAAGCAGCTTTATTTGCTACCTCTGCATGCCATATTAATCCCAAAATTATTAAAGTATTTTCTTTTCACCTTTCTGCAATGTTCTTTATTTGCAGTCTATTTGTGTTTGTGCGTTTCACAACAATTGAATGCACCATCTCCATGCATATTAAGTACCAAAAAGACTTGACAATGAAGTCACAATATTTATTTTTAATTAATCTTTATTTCATGTCTTTAAATAATTTCCACATGTACCAATTACATTCATTTATTAGCATAATAAATAGAATTTTACATCATACATCACAAGCACAAACATTACAGTAAAGAATTGTTGAGAATGTATCAAGTCACAATCGTTTCAAAAATTGCAATTCCAACAGTAAAATTTAAAAATCCAATTCTGTACTTCACACCAAAATTTGTGGGCCCACAAATAAGTATTACTATTTTTGAAAATTCTATAATGCTCTCAGTTTAATTTTAATTTGTGAACATGTCTCCAAACACTGAAAAAACAGTACAGAACAGGTCAAAATAGTTTCAATGTTTCAGAATGGTTATTTACTGTCATCTTTCTTTAGTACTGCTATATGTTACATATGTTAAAAAGTCACTTACACAGTAAGTATCTCTTTTGCAAGTTCGGCTGTACATTAACATGGTCGCTGTGTCCTGATATTTTTTCAAGGGTCTACATTCTTTTGTTTGCATCAATTTAGAGATGGTGGCAATTGGATTATGAACACTTTAATATTCTTCGATGTATATGTATATGTTAGTGAATGAAACTTGGACACTTGGTAAGTGTAACAATAAAAATAATTGTCATTTGCTAAGGCCTAAATGACACGTAAGGGCCGCTGGGGGTAGTCTGTAAGAAAAAGGCAGCTGATCGATCTGTGATCCCCAGATTCCGGAGTCAGTCATCATACGTGGTGCCACACCTCTTCCCTAACTGTACAGTGCAGCCCTGATATAGTATTGAGTGATGACATTATATATGACACTGATAAATCACTAAGACATTCAAGTATACTTTAAAAAAACGTTTGTAAACATTTAAGATACGTATATTTTCATCACTTACTGTATACCTAAATAATCTTTTATGCTTGTAAAAAAATAATTTTACTTTAATGTTAACCAATGTGTGCAAGTGTTGTCCTCTATATTGCCGGCCAATTTGTTATTCTTCTTTTTGCATAACTAATCAGATGTCGTAATCACATTCAGTCGACTTACATAGATATTTTCTATACTATTAAAAACTTGGCAACTTTTTTAATCTTAGAGATTTAAATAGGATAAATTTGCACTGATTTCAAGTGTTCTCGGTAAGTATCCATCTATCTCAAATACACTGATGCCGAAAGTGTAAGAAGAGCCATGTACAAACACCATCGAAAACTGGTGCGAAGAAGCATGGCTTAATACAAAAATCAAATGCACTTTCACTTCCAAATGGCGTCTAGAGGTACTGGAGTCTACAGAGGTAGCCATGGCCGTTGCAAATGTGTTATGCAGTTTCTTACTGTTAGCTATCTCTCTCAATTTGCTAATTCAACACGTTTATTCCTTATGACTCAAGTATTAAAGTTAATCTAGTCAAGCGTACCTATTAATTTAAATAAAAAAATAATTAATGTTTTTATGATCCACCTTCTATAATATACATGCACCTTTCTTGAAATTTGAAACTATTCTTTCTCTGACAAATACTCGCGTTCATTGAATCTAAGTACCCAATTATAAAATGTGTCGCTTACCATAAGTCCTTTTTACGGTTAAGGGCACACATTTGTAGCATTACCTTTGTATTAGTGGATATCTGTGTATTTATACTGTAATTACCACGGAGCAATTAAAAATAATGATATTGTCTGTCTTCTCTGCCTTTCTACATTGTCACTTTTGATGACATTAAAGACCTAGATTTCCGTCTATAATCAGAGTTGAGCAATTACAAATAATGTCATTATCAGTTTTCTCTGCAGTTCTACATTTTCACTAAACGATGACATTAAAGACAAAAAATTCAGCCTATAAATTCAAGGCATCATTGGCCACCACTTCATTGCGAATGAAAATGTAAAACATAGCTGAATATCATTTTTTAGATAGATATTTGTCGTACAATACAATTCCGGTGGAAAAAAAGGCTTGAGATCTTACCTGTTATATAAGAAATTGTCTGACCGCAGTATTGCCACGCGTACACAAAAAATATATGTCCGCACACCACAATTTCAAGTCTTACCAGCCAATCAAATACTGAATAAATCGCCACCCAAGTGGCTCTGATGGTCCAGATTCTCTTCATTACCAGTAAGCACTATACTTAGCAGGTTTGGTAAACGTCTGGACTCCATTGCCAACAACGTGTCAACCACAGCACTAACATGAAACATAATATATTCCCTGTTGTCAGCATTATTTCGGGGTCCATTACTGGATTTCTTAATGAACCTCAATTCAAAGAACATTATTATGTTATGTTATAGACAGGTCAGTACTTGTGAGGAGTGTGCGTAAAGTGTCCAATGATTTTGATCACTGTGAGTGTATAGATAGTCCCAAGTAACCATGATGTTGAACGTTCTTCATAAGCATAGTTAACTCACAATTTGATACAGGTGTAGCATATGATTGAGAAATGAACAGAAGAAGGTGTAGATGAACATCGGCATGTTTGCCTCAAAAACTCTCAACGGTGATTGATAGGAAGCGACCAAGAAGGTCAGCAAAAGATCATTAAATTACATTACTGACTAACCCATTTTTATCAGAAAGGTTGCATGGAAAAATGGCTTAATTTTTAACAAGGTAATTGAAAATGCAAATAGGCAGGTGCATTCTTAAAGTCTTTGCCAGGGTCAGTGCCATATCCGAACAAACCAGATAGCCTGTGTGGATGGGGGTCAAGACGTAGAGTCGATTGAACGCACAGACTCACGCTGAGGTCAAGAAAAGACCCCCGATTGTTGCGATTGTGTCCAGTGTGAATACATGGAAGTAGAACATGATGATATCTGCTGGCATCAAGCCAACTGCATGTTGAAGAACATCAATACCAACAGAGAGGTGGGCTAAACCTAATTAACCAACACGGCCATTGTAAATAATTGACATACCACCCATGTAGGGGATTATGTACACAGTACTTTTAAATCTGATTCAACTCGAAATTCATGCTCTCAACCAAAAAGATGATATTGCAGGACTTTTTGGGTTGGTGAACTGAAGTTATCGACTAATTATTACAAAAATTTGAGGCACTGACATGAATTTTGGAACTAAGGCCACTCACTTCTTACATACAGTCTGAGCATGTTCATATCATCACTCGACAGCAAGTACTCCCATTTTGAAATTCATATACATCCTTTTCTTTAAAAAATATATAACACTTGTTCTACATGCTGGATACTATCAGTTCAAAGTCAATCCATTTGTGCTTCAAAACTACATCACGAGTGTTTACAAACTCAATACCATTAATAACAGCACATCTTGGAAGAAAACATATTAGACATTAGACAACACTACAAGAAACTCGGAGCAAAACGGGAGTAAGCAGGTCTCTAGATTATTCAAGGTGAACAAAAAAAAGCATAGCTTTAAGAAGTTGGTCAATAAGACAATCGCCAAGTTCAAGAATCTAGTGGCCTAAAAGGCCCCCTCCAAAAAGCCCTTATCATCTAACCACGGTTGATGTCGGAGAAGAATTATGACATTGAAAAGATTGATGTTGAGTTTTTGAAATTGGAAGACATTGACGCAAATTAAAAAATATTATACATCAAGGAGACAGTACATGTTGAAAGTTGACCGTCATCACGTTCACACACACCAATATTTAAATGTCTTGTGACCGTACAAGCCATAAAAGAACAGTGACTCGTGGCGGCATATCAATTTAGCATCACCACATAGAGTACTGACACCTTTCGGAAAAAAATGGATATAATGGGTCCGATTTGATTTCCATGTGGATCGTTTTAATGCACACGAACTGCCATGGATTTGCCTCATACAGCCATTAATTGATCCGTGAACTCTGGCATTGACAGATTTACAATAAACCTTTAAGAAAGAGCTTGAAGGCAAGAAGGCGGCCAAGACTCCAGGCAACCAATTTGCTTTATTTGAATTAATCGAGTTCAAACAATAAATACAAAAGAGTAACATCTAACGGAAACAGATAGCCAGATGTGGCTGCCTGGAGTGCAAGCGCGCAGCATTTGACAATACACCACTAGAATTTGTGAAGAAAGAGGCTGCGAATAGCTCGAATAGTAACCTTTCACACACAACTTATAAGACAAGCTAAGAGAGGCTTCTCAGATCTGATCTTGAAAGTGATGAGCGCCGCTGCTGAGTTGAATGGAGTACCACTGGCGGGTGCAAAGCAGTCACAGTCAAACCAATGTCACAGAATACTGCGATCTGTCTTGAAAATGATGCTAAGATGCGGGCAGGAGCCTGGTTAGGAAAAGCGTCCTACTGTTGAAGACTATAGAGGAAGTTTGTAGAAAACAGAAAAAGTCTTAGGTGAAAATTATTTAAAATAGAAAAGAAAACATTTCATACACATGCCCTGCTTTGTTTTGCTAGGACCTTTATAAAGCACACTGAATAATCTGCAGATGGAAGAGCAGATGTAATGGCCTTGCTTGCTTCGATTATATGGTTGGAAGAAGTCCTTATAAGAATCATAAATTCGTTTGGAAATCAGACAATAGAAGTACAGGCCCAGAAGGGTCCTGTACTGTTGAAATCAGACAATAAAAGTAAAGTTCCAAAAAGGGCCGGAACTTTGGAAATCAGACAATAAAAGTACAGGCCCAGAAAGGGACGGAACTTTGGAACTTGGACAATACAAGTACAGGCCCAGAAGGGGCCCGTACTTTGGAACTTGAACAATACAAGTACAGGCCCAGAAGGGGCCCGTACTTTTGAATTCTGCAAGGATCGATTAATGTGACCTTGAAATTGCTGACCGTCTCAGCTGTTAGACAATACAAGTACAGGCCCAGAAGGGCCCCGTACTTAGGAAATCAGACAAGAAAAGTACAGGCCCAGAAGGGGCCCGTACTTAGGAACTTGGACAATAAAAGTACAGGCCCAGAAGGGGCCCGTACTTAGGAATTCAGACAATAAAAGTACAGGCCCAGAAGGGGCCCGTACTTTTGAATTCTGCAAGGATCGATTAATGTGACCTTGAAATTGCTGACCGTCTCAGCTGTTAGACAATACAAGTACAGGCCCAGAAGGGCCCCGTACTTAGGAAATCAGACAAGAAAAGTACAGGCCCAGAAGGGGCCCGTACTTAGGAACTTGGACAATAAAAGTACAGGCCCAGAAGGGGCCCGTACTTTGGAAATCAGCATGGATCGATCTATGGAAATCATGTAACACATTGTCTGATTTAAACACAATGGAACAGCCGAAGAACATCAATAAAGGCGCATATACATAGGAAATCAGACAATAAAAGTACAGGCCCAGAAGGGGCCCGTACTTAGGTAATCAGACTATACAAGTACAGGCCCAGAAGGGGCCCGTATTTTGGAACTTGGACAATACAAGTACAGGCCCAGAAGGGGCCCGTACTTAGGAAATCAGACAATAAAAGTACAGGCCCAGAAGGGGCCCGTACTTTTGAATTCTGCAAGGATCGATTAATGTGACCTTGAAATTGCTGACCGTCTCAGCTGTTAGACAATACAAGTACAGGCCCAGAAGGGGCCTGTACTTATGAAATCAGACAATAAAAGTACAGGCCCAGAAGGGGCCCGTACTGGAACATGGACAATAAAAGTACAGGCCCAGAAGGGGCCCGTACTTAGGAATTCAGACAAGAAAAGTACAGGCCCAGAAGGGGCCCGTACTTTGGAACTTGAACAATACAAGTACAGGCCCAGAAGGGGCCCGTACTTAGGAATTCAGACAATAAAAGTACAGGCCCAGAAGGGGCCCGTACTTTGGAAATCAGCATGGATCGATCTATGGAAATCATGTAACACATTGCCTGATTTAAACATAATGGAACAGCCGAAGAACATCAATAAAGGCGCATATACATTGGAAATCAGACAATAAAAGTACAGGCCCAGAAGGGGCCCGTACTTAGGTAATCAGACTATACAAGTACAGGCCCAGAAGGGGCCCGTACTTTGGAACTTGGACAATACAAGTACAGGCCCAGAAGGGGCCCGTACTTAGGAAATCAGACAATAAAAGTACAGGCCCAGAAGGGGCCCGTACTTTGGAAATCAGCATGGATCGATCTATGGAAATCATATTACACATTGCCCAATTTAAACACAATGGAACAGCCGAAGAACATCAATAAGGTGCATGTATTTTGGAAATCAGACTATACAAGTACAGGCCCAGAAGGGGCCCGTACTTTGGAAATCAGACTATACAAGTACAGGCCCAGAAGGGGCCCGTACTTTGGAACTTGGACAATACAAGTACAGGCCCAGAAGCGGCCCGTACTTAGGAAATCAGACAATAAAAGTACAGGCCCAGAAGGGGCCCGTACTTTGGAAATCAGCATGGATCGATCTATGGAAATCATATTACACATTGCCCAATTTAAACACAATGGAACAGCCGAAGAACATCAATAAGGTGCATGTATTTTGGAAATCAGACTATACAAGTACAGGCCCAGAAGGGGCCCGTACTTAGTAAATCAGACTATACAAGTACAGGACCAGACTCAGAACATCTAAGTTCCAGTCCGGTAGGGGCCTGTACTTTGCAATGTAAACAATGGTCAATTAAACGGAACGTAAACAGATCAGAAAGGGATTGTACTGTGAAATCGACCAAAAAAACACCTCTCCGAAAAAGTTCCAGAGTTTGAATTAAATGAATTGACAAATACATCTCTGAAGGAGCTGGACGGCTGCTAATGTTTTCTTTTATTCTGTTTTCAAGAAACTATTTAAATGCTGGCCTCAAGTTGTCCAAAATGATCATGATTTTTGTGACTGCCTCAGCTGTGCTTGGCATGTGAAAACAATAAAATTACAGGCCCAGAAGGGGCCTGTACTTTCTCATTTGAAGTCTGAACCACTAAATGGATAGTATAGAGCTCATAAAGGATCTGTACTTTGAATTGAAATAAAATGAAAAAACAGTCTTCAGAAAAGGGTCTTGAATTTGAATTAGAATTTGAAGAAAAGACAAACACAGCTCAGAATGAGAATAAAGTGCTGGAAGACTACCAGTGTTTCTTTCTATCCGGTTCTCCGGAAATGTATAAACGGCTGGCCTCGTGATGTGTAAAATGATATAGCAACATACAATGAGCAGAACTCGTTAGTACACACAATGATTGTGAATGTTTGAAAAAATGAACATTTAGACTAATGTTAAACTCTGAAGTCCATTACACAGACACATGAGTGTGCAGTACGGCACACTCCCAAATAAAATCGAATATTAACAAGCCATTGCTTGAAATACAAGCCGTTGAACAATTGCTTATCAGCACAACGAGTACTGACACCAGTAAAAAAAAATGAAGACATAATGTGTCCTGTTTGGTTTGTAACCTCACTACACAGATATGTGGCTTTTGAGCATAGCAAACTCCAAGTAAGACTAAATACTTCCACCAAACGGATAGTAGTGTTGTGGATCGTTTTAATGCACACGAACTGCCATGGATTTGCCTCATACAGCCATTAATTGATCCATGAACTCTGGCATTGACAGATTTACAATAAAACTTTAAGAAAGAGCTTGAAGGCAAGAAGGCGGCCAAGACTCCAGGCAACCAATTGGCTTCAGTTGATTTAATCGAGTTTAAACAATAAATACAAAAGAGTAACATCCAACGGAATCAGATAGCCAGATGCGGCTGCCTGGAGTGCAAGCGCACAGCATTTGACAATACACCACTACAATTTGTGAAGAAAGAGGCTGAGAACAGCTCGGAGAGTAACCTTTCACACACAACTTATAAGGCAAGCTAAGAGAGGCTTCTCAGATCTGATCTTGAAAGTGATGACCGCCTCTGCTGAGTTGAATGGAGTCCCACTGGGGGGATGCAAAGAAGTCACAGTGAAAACAATGTCAAAGAATACTGCGATCTGTCTTGAAAATGATGCTAAGATGCGGGCAGGAGCCTGGTTAGGAAAAGCGTCCTACTGTTTAAGAATATAGAGGAAGTTTGTAAAAAACAGAAAAAGTCTAAGGTGCAAATGATTTAAAGTAGAACAGAAAACATTTCATACACATGTCCTGCTTAGTTTTGATAGGACCTTTACAAAGCACAGTGAAGACTCTGCAGATGGAAGAGCAGATATCGGACAGACGCAACCGAGAGTGCTCAGTCAACGAGGACAGTCGAATGAACGCAATGACTCACGCTGGGGTCAAGAAGACAACCCCAATTGCTGTTTGTGTCCAGTCTGAATAAATGTAAGCTGAAGTGGTAAATATCTGCTGACATCAACACAACTGCCTGTGGAACAACATGAGTAATTTAGACTCTTGCATAACACAGTGATCCCTGTACATGGCGATTTTGTGAACAAAAAATAAGAAATGATCACCAGAGAGTAAACAAGGCGGACAAGTAGGATATTTCAAGAATTAGCTGCCCCCTCCCAGAAGCTCATCAAGGGTCCCGGGCAGGGGAACGGGACACATATGTAGACCTACTTCAGTCTTATTCCCTTAAACTAAATGGCAAAGTACAGCAACGTTATGGAACCTATCACCACATTGCTTCAAGATTCCAATGTACACTTCCACATGTACGCCGATGACACCCAACTTTATCTCAAACTACAATCACCGAAAGACATCATGCTCTCGAATTCCACGATCATAAGCATCCAATCCTTGCTGGCCGCTAATCATCTTAAAGTCAACGCTCTTAAAACAGAGTTCCTTCCGATCTCTCCTCCTGCGAACATTACTACCGTACAAATTTGGCTTACACACCGAACGGCACTCAATGTTCAACCCACCATCGTGGACTCAACAAAATCCTGCTTTAAACACAATGGAGCATCCGAAGAACATCAATAAGGTGCATGTATTTTGGAAATCAGACAATAAAAGTACAGGCCCAGAAGGGGCCCGTACTTTGGAAAGCAGACAATAAAAGTACAGGCCCAGAAGGGGCCCGTACTTTGGAACAACGGAACAGACCTCAAAAGTAAAAGAACAGGCCACTTCTGGCCATATAATTAGGAAATCAGAACAAGCAATCAACGGGCAGGCAATGAAGGTGTCCCCGCCGACGAGGCACAGACACGTGGTCAATCAGAACATCAAAGTACAAGCCCGGTAAGAGCCGGTACTTTGTAATTTGAACAATGGCCAATTAAAAGGACCGTAAACAGCTCAGAAAGGGGCTGTACTTTGAATTGAAATCGACAGGAAAAACACTTATCAGAAAAGGGTCTTGAGTTTGAACTGAATGAATTCAATGAATAGACAAACACATCTCTGAATGAGCTGGAAGACTAATATTGTTTGCCTCAATTCTGTTTACAGGGAACTATAAAAACGCTGGCCTCAAGTTGTCCAAAATGATCATGAATTTTGTGACAGCCTCAGCTGTGCTTGGCAATGGAAAACAATTAAAGTACAGGCACAGACACTTTGGCAGTGTGTTTAAATATAGATTGAACAGAATTAACCTGAGCAAATACACATGGATTAAAGTTAATGAAAAATGTGCAATTGGATTAAGCACATGAGCTTCACACTGAATTAGCCTTATAGCCAAAACGATTGTATGGACATACTGAAGGAGGCTTAGCGACCTTCCACTAGGACTTCTTCTGCTTATAAGTGCAAGAGGTTTTGCATCTGGTGCAAGTCTAAGAACTATGATCCGACAACATGCAAGAGTTGGCGAATGAAATTCATGAAATATTTTGCTACCAGCGTCAACACCAACAACAATTTTCCTTTTAGTATCTTTAAAAGTATACAACAAATATCCATGTATGTAGATGCTCTACAAGGAATATCAAAGTGAACAAACAAAAGCAGGAAGCCCAGAATGTTGGCAGCGGAACTTGTAGAAAGCCAAGAAAGAAGAGGGAGTCTTGGCAACAGAATAAGTAGAAAAAAGATAACCTTGAAGTAAAGAAGTAATGGAGCAGAGCGATGGTGAGTTCGCAGCTATGAAGGAGTATGGACAGGTCAGTACTTGTGAGGAGCTTTGGGAAAGACAACAAAAAAAAAAGGTTGAAAGCTGAGAAGGCTCACGAAGGCCACATTTGCCCAAGAAAAGAGGTAGGTACATAGAAGGCACACAACTCGTGAGTATAGCGATAGAGCCCACTCAGAAAGACCATCAATGTTTGAATAGAATTAAACAGATTTTATATACATGGATTGAATTGAATGAAACATGTGAAATTGGCTTTGGATTAAGCACATTACAAAGAGACTCTCGCCGGGGTCACGAAGATACTGCCGGCGTTTGAAATAGTTAGTCTATAGGTAGAGGCCCTCGTTAATATAGTGCTAGTTCCCACTTACTAATATTTTAAATGTTGAAAAATGTCAACATAGATTTAACAGATTTGCTCGGCACGGATTTTGCAATTGACAGACAGTACACTAAAACAATTTATTATTTAGCTGTTAAAGTGGAACAATAAGTGTCATTGTATATATAGAGCAATCACACTTGCATACAACCTCAAAGATTGGAGGAGCAACATATTTTAAGAAATGAAATTTTCTAAAATTAGTGTACTGTTGCCTATCGGATGATTCGAGCAGAAGCGGAACATCTGACTGATCGCCTGACAAGAATCACCAAGCCATCAGCCTACATAAGTCCGAATTAACATAAAAACAAACAATATCATGATGTTAGGACAGGTCAGTACTTGTGAGGAGTGTGTGTTACGTGTCCAATGATTTTCATTACTGGGAGTGAGATTCCCATTGACGGTGATTGATAGTATACTACCAAGATGGTCAGCAAAGGATCATCCAACTGCATTAGTGACTGCATTTCCATCAATACGTGTTTCTTCTAAACCAGGATTAAAGCCAGGTGGCAAGACCAATACTTCATTGGGGCAGAAATACATCCATTAATGGATACATGAACTGTGCCATTGACCGAATCACAATAAACCTTTAAAAAAAGAGCTTGAAGCCAAGAAGGCGGCCAAGACTGCAGACAACTAATTTGCTGGCCCCCGCCCTGGAACACAAATATTGAGCAACAAGAGGCAAAATGACGACAACAAAAGTACATGCCCAGAAGCGGCCTGTACTTTGAAATTTCAGTTAACAGCTCAGAAAGGGGTTGTACTTTGAATCATAGGGGTATATTACCAACCAATAGAGATAATTTTTGTCTCTAACTTGTTTAGAGACAAAAATTATCGCCGCACATCGGCGATTTTTATCGCAGATAAACCTTGCTATTAGCAAGGTTTATCGCAAATGCGATAAAAAACGGCCGCAATGCATGAATATCGCTGAAAAGTCAGCGATATTCATGCATTATTGAGCAAATGCTCTTAGCCATGTTATCCACCTCCCATTGGTTAACATGGCTAAGAACTGCTCAGGGCAGGTGTTAGCTTTTGGAGATATTCGCGCTTAGCGCGAATATCTCCAAAAGTTGGTAATAGGAGATAGCGATGTTAGCGACTGTTTCCAGTCGCTAACATCTTGGCACGCCCACTTTGCATGTCATTAGTGATAAATATCACTGACATGCAAAGTGGGGCCCAAGATGGTCGCTATCTCCTATTAGCTGTCGCTAACTGGTGTTAGCGACAGCTTGGTAATAGGGAGATAATTTTATCTCCGCTTTCTTGGCTTTTAAAGCCAAAAAAGCGGAGATAAACCCCCTTGATAATATGCCCCATAATTCTCAGAGAAGTGGAAGAGTATCGTATCAGCTGAAACTGGATTAAGAACATTACATAGACAGGTCGGTTGGTCAATTTTGAAAGTTTACCAAGTACATTAAAAAATATACAGAAAACCACTGCAACAGAAACGTACATTCACATCACCAGCTCTACTAATAGGTAAGTCCAATCTAAATAAAACCGGTCTTTCACTTCAAGATGACACTACCCTTGATGGTCGAACAAATGGCATGAATGGCTTGAAGATAGAAGAAGCATCGATCAAAAAATGAAACAGGCAGCGGAGTGAACAGCATGACAAAACAAATGCTATTATGTCAAGCCTTCATAGAAGGTTGTTCTGACTAAATGATCTTGCTTGCTTAGATTATACGGTAGGATGAAGCCCTTCTAACAATCATAAATTTGTTTTGAAAACATACAATAAAAGTACAGGCCCAGAAGGGGCCCGTACTTTGGAACTCGGACAATACAAGTACAGGCCCAGAAGGGGCCCGTACTTAGGAACTTGGACAATACAAGTACAGGCCCAGAAGGGGCCCGTACTTTGCAAATCAGACTATACAAGTACAGACCCAGAAGGGGCCCGTACTTAGGTAATCAGCATGGATCGATCTATGGGAATCATTTGACAGCTTGCCCAATTGAAACACAATGGAACTTCCGAAGAAAATCAATAAGGTGCATGTACTTTTGAAATAAGACAATACAAGTACAGGCCCAGGAGGGGCCCGTACTTAGAAAAGCAGACAATAAAAGTACAGGCCCAGAAGGGGCCCGTACTTTGGAAAGCAGACAATAAAAGTACAGGCCCAGAAGGGGCCCGTACTTAGGAAAGCAGACAATAAAAGTACAGGCCCAGAAGGGGCCCGTACTTAGGAAATTGGACAACACAAGTACAGGCCCTGGAGGGGCCCGTACTTAGGAAATTAGACAAGAAAAGTACAGACCCAGAAGGGGCCCGTACTTAGGTAATCAGACTATACAAGTACTGGCACAGAAGGGGCGAGACGTGCTAGAGACGGGGCTAGCCGTGCTGGAGAAGGGGCGAGCCGCCCTAGAGACGATGAAATGTGAATTGGAGTAGAAACATTTTGCGATTCTGGGAAACGTGATGGTGACAGTCGGAGAGGTGCAGGACATGATGGAAGCACAGAAGAGCAATTATCACTGTTCATTCTGCCTGTAGAATTTTTTGTGGCTAAAAGTACATTATTAAAAAGATCATTCAATAAACACAGTACTATATCATATACCTATAGCAAATAAAAACATAACAATTGGTCTGAATAGTCAATTAGTATGGTATTTTAAGGATCGTGTTCAGAACAAGTCTGTTCATATCACTTAAAAAGTAAAATTAGAAAAGCTGCGGATAAAAACACCATGAATATTAGGTCAAGAATGAAAGGAATGTACTAGAACAAAAAATTACCTGTTTTGTTTACATTGTAAGGCCTCAACATGTCCAAATTAAAAGTTCTACTTAATACTGTGTTTTTAGCATTCATTAGCTTTACACGCTTCCCTTGTACTTCTGAAACAGTGTAAGGTCCTGAAAATCTGTGCTCCAAAACGCCACCTTTTCTGGTGGAACGCCTAGTATTTTGCAATAACACTAACTCTCCTTTTTGAAAGATGTATGGCTGATATTTCTAGCAAACTTTATTTTACATTTTGTTAAGTAGTGAAGTCTTTCACCACCTCAGTTGGACTTGGCAATGAACAATAATAAAAATACGGGCAAAATTCAGGAACCTTACTTGTGAAATCAAACCGAAAAAGTGCAGGGCCAAAAGGGGCCCACCCTTAGGAAAGCAGACTATACAAGTACAGGCCCAGGAGGGGCCCGTACTTTGGAAAGCAGACTATACAAGTACAGGCCCAGAAGGGGCCCGTACTTAGAAAAGCAGACAATAAAAGTACAGGCCCAGAAGGGGCACGTACTTTGGAAAGCAGACAATAAAAGTACAGGCCCAGAAGGGGCCCGTACTTAGGAAAGCAGACAATAAAAGTACAGGCCCAGAAGGGGCCCGTATTTTGGAAATCACACAAATCTTCAACCCACCATCGTGGACACAACTAAATCCTGTTTTAAACACAATGGTACACCCGAAGAACATCAATAAGGTGCATGTATTTTGGAAATCAGACAAGAAAAGTACAGGCCCAGAAGGGGCCCGTACTTAGGTAATCAGCATGGATCGATCTATGGGAATCATTTGACAGCTTGCCCAATTGAAACACAATGGAACTTCCGAAGAAAATCAATAAGGTGCATGTACTTTTGAAATCAGACAATACAAGTACAGGCCCAGGAGGGGCCCGTACTTAGTAAATCAGACAATACAAGTACAGGCCCAGAAGGGGCCTGTACTTTGGAAAGCAGACAATAAAAGTACAGGCCCAGAAGGGGCCCGTACTTAGGAAAGCAGACAATAAAAGTACAGGCCCAGAAGGGGCCCGTACTTTGGAAATCAGACAATAAAAGTACAGGCCCAGAAGGGGCCCGTACTTAGGTAATCAGCATGGATCGCTCTATTGGAATCATGTGACAGCTTGCCCAATTGAAACACAATGGAACTTCCGAAGAAAATCAATAAGGTGCATGTACTTTTGAAATCAGACAATAAAAGTACAGGCCCAGAAGGGGCCCGTACTTAGAAAATCAGCATGGATCGATCTACGGCCCATCACCAATATCCCCACCCTGGCCAAACTGCTGGAAAAATGTGTCCAACTACAACTAACTAAACACATTGACCATTTTGACCTCCTCAACCCTCATCAATCAGGCTTCTGAGCGAAACATAGCACGGAAACAGCTATGACACACATAATTGATGACGCCCTCCAAATTCTTGATCGCAATGAGTCCTGCCTCCTCATCCTTCTTGACCTCTCGTCAGCATTTGACACGGTCAAACATGAGAACTTGCTGGAGCTGCTAAGCACTAGAATGGGTCTATCGGGAACTGTTCTCAAATGGTTTTCGTCCTTCCTTCACAATCGATCACAGAAGTTCAAGATCGACAATGTGCTATCCACACCTGTGCCTGCAGATCTAGGCGTCCCACAAGGATCCTCCCTCTCCCCCACACTGTTCAACCTCGTCATGGAACCGCTCGCCACCTTGCTCCAAGCTTCCAATGTCCAATTCCATATGTACGCCGACGACACACAACTCTACCTAAAGCTACAATCTCCGGAAGATATCAAACATCTGAACTCCATGCTTATTAACACTCAATCTTGGCTGGCAGATAATCACCTCAAACTAAATGCTCTGAAAACCGAGTTCCTACTCATCTCACCCCCGACGAAAACTTCCACCACCCAAACATGGCTCAATAATCTAACAGCACTCAATGTCCAACCTACCATCGTGGACTCGGCGAAATCCCTAGGCATCACACTCGACGCCAAGCTCAACATGCGGCAGCACGTTAGCAAAGCCACAAAAGCAGCTAATTTCCAAATCAACACATTGAGGAAAATGAAACCTTTCCTCCCTGCCGAAGACTTCCAAACTGCTGTGACAAGCTCTAGTCATCCCTCGAATAGACTATGGAATTGTGGCCCTCAGCGGACTCCCGCTATCCACAACCGCACCCTTAAGAGCCTCCCTGAACGCTGCCGCGAGACTCATTACTGGCTCAAGAAAACATTCGCATATTTCCCCAGACTTAAAGTCTCTAAAATAGCTGCCTTTTGAAGCCAGAATACAGCTAAAAATTGCAGTTATGACACACGCGGCCGTGGACCACAATGCACCCAACTACCTCGCTCAAAATTTGTCTATCTCAGGAGGTTCGAGGTCCAATAGAAGCACAAAAAACCTACTCCTGAAACCTCGTAGATTCCGGAAAGAGAAAACATACAAGCGCTCCTTCTCTGGAATGGCACCCAGGATTTGGAACGCGCTCCCGCCTGAAACTAGGCTGATTTCCTCCACTGCACTCTTCAAGAAAGAGGTGAAAAACATCCTTCTGGCCAAGATCTCCTGAACATGATTGGTGCTGGATCAGAGACTCTGCATTGCTTTGTATCACTGCTCACCTTGTCCTCTGGCACTATACTTCTAACCTGATGTTGTCACTACCAATATATGTTACACGTTGATTCACTCTCCAGATGCCCCCACTCAGTGTTCTCGCTACACTAAGGCTTTGGTATAAGCTATCCACACACCCAAGGTACACATGAACACCCCTGTAGTGGGATCAATGACTTGTGCCGTCTAATATTACTTGTTTACCTGATTGTATTGTGATATGTTTCATGTATGTTACTATTACCCCATCATGTTAGTGACTACTATATTGCTCCCATTGTCTCTGTTCACTCCTACTGCCCCTACCCTGTCTTTGTGAAGCGCTCTGATATCCGTAAGGATCTTGTTCGCGCTATATAAAACTCTGAATACATAAATAATTAAAAAAATGGGAATCATGTGACCACACCAAAATATGCAACATCACAACACACGGCAAAGGCTCCATACTTGGTCTCATCATCACAAAGACTGAACCCAAATAGGGGAAATCAAACCTTGTGATTGGTCAGACCGCCACATTATCACCTTCTACATAATTGAGAAAGGTTAAACCAATCGCGGCACAACCCACACAAGTTAAGATCTAGAAAAGGGACATGAAGAACCTGAACCACAACTCACTGCCTCCCAACCTCACCAATCGCCTCCTTCCCCCTCCTGGGACCTCAGATGTTTAATCACCGACTGATCACTACCTCGACTCTATGAATTCAATAATCAATGAAGCCGCCCCACTGCAAGTAAAGAGCGTGTCCACCAAGATCTAGAACCCTTGTTAGGATGGCAGCCTCAATGAAGACAGGCGTGCTATGCGAATGACAGAAGGCACATGGACATCTGACCCCTCATCACAGCATCGCAAAATACTTAAGACCAAACTAAATGCATACTTTAGGAAAATATAAGGCGCAATATGTGAGTTCAGCCTACAGCGGGACCCAGCAAAAAAAGACAAAAAAGATGTTCGAAGTAGTCGAGAGTCAAACAAAAACGCAACCCTTACTATCAAAAGACACAAGAAACGACATCCCACACTGTGAACACTTTTCTGCTTCCTTTAAGCTAAAGACCAACAACATAAGGAGTGACCTCCTTAATGATGTGAGTCGATACACGAGCCTCATCGAAAGGCCCGACACCCAACCTGAAAGTAACACATGCTGGTCGTTTCTACACACCAACTCTGAAGAAGCAATACACAAAATGCTCGGCAGTTTGAAGCCCTCTAATAAACTCACAGACCCACTACCTGCTAATGCTGTTACAGAATTCACCCCCGTTCCCCTACCACTCTGGACTACAATCATTAACAGCTCCCTTCAGCAAGGTGGGGCAAGTCACGCGCAGACTCAATAAACCTACAGCTGACCAAGCTGACTTCAACAACTACCGCCCTGTCACCAATATCCCCACTCAGGCCAATGTACTGGAAAAATATGGGCGAGGATACGTGACACACGCATACCTCAAAATGACAATTACGAGAGACGGACTTCTAGAAATTGGAAAAAAAGACTGTCGTTGACCACAAGCATTAAACGGCTAAAAAATGTGTCCATGATAAAACACGGGCCTCAAGTTGTCCAACATGATCATGAAGTTTATGGATGCCTCAGCTGTGGATTACACAGAACTCGTTAGTATACTGGTAGAGCCCACTCACAATTACCTTCAATCTTAATGAAAGTACCTATAGATTGAACAGAATTGACATGAGGAAACACACCTCGATTTCAGAGACTCAAAAAAATGCCAATAGATTGCACACATGAGTTAAAGACAGAATGACCCCATTATCAAAAAAGATATAGGAACATATGAGGAGTAGAACTCGTTAGTATACTGGTAGACCCCACTCACAATTACCTTCAATCTTAATGAAAGTACCTATAAATTGAACAGAATTGACATGAGGAAACACACCTCGATTTCAGAGACTCAAAAAAATGCCAATGGATTGCACACATGAGTTAAAGACAGAATGACCCCATTATCAAAAAAGATATAGGAACATATGAGGAGCAGAACTCGTTAGTATACTGGTAGACCCCACTCACAATTACCTTCAATCTTAATGAAAGTACCTATAGTTGAACAGAATTTTTTTTCTTTTGTGAAGTCAGCCCCCTCACCACCCTCCGCGACTCTCAAGACAGTTCAAAAATGTAGGACTTTACAGAGCTCCGGGGGGTTCCCAGCGATGGCGGCCTCGGTGCAGAAAGGATACTCGCCCAATATGAAGCAGAACTCGTTAGTATACTGGTAGACCCCACTCACAATTACCTTCAATCTTAATGAAAGTACCTATAGATTGAACAGAATTGACATGAGGAAACACACCTCGATTTTAGAGACACAAAAAAGTGCCAATGGATTGCACACATGAGTTAAAGACAGAATGACCCCATTATCAAAAAAGATATAGGAACATATGAGGAGCAGAACTCGTTAGTAAACTGGCCCATAAGGGGCCCGTACTTTCGAAATCAGACTAAACAAGTACAGGCCCAAAAGGTGTTCCCTACTTAGGAAAATCAGACAATAAAAGTACAGGCCCAGAAGGGGCCCGTACTTTGGAACAACGGAACAGACCTCGACACTAAAAGTACAGGCCACTTCTAGCCATATCATTAGGAAATCAGAACAAGCAATCAACGGGCAATGAAGGTGTCCCCGCCGACAAGGCACAGACACCTGGTCGATCAGAACATCAAAGTACAAGCCCGGTAAGAGCCTGTACTTTATTTTTCCAACAATGGCCAATGAAAAGGACCATAAACAGCTCAGATAAGGGCCTGTATTTTGAATTGAAATCAACAGAAAAAAAATGATCAGAAAAGGGTCTCGAGTTTGAACTCAATGAATGAACTGAATGAATTGAATGAATAGACAAAACACATCTCTGACTGAGTTGGAAGACTAATAATCTTTTCTTCTATCCTGTTTTCCAGCAAAGAATAAAACGCTAGCCTCAAGTTGTCCAAAATGATCATGAATTTTGTGACTGCCTCAGCTGTGCTTGGCAATGGAAAACAATAATAGTGGGAGATCCCACTTACAATTATTTTGATTGTTGAATGGAACAAATGTAATATACATGGAATGAGTTGAATGAAACATGTGGAATTGGATTAAGCACATTAAATAGAGACTCTCGCCGGGGTCAAGAAGAGACAGCCGGCGTTTGAAATAGTTTATTCTAGAGGTAGAACCCCTCGTTAATATAGTGGGAGATCCCACTTACAATTATTTTGATTGTTGAATGGAACAAATGTAAGATACATGGAATGAGTTGAATGAAACATGTGGAATTGGATTAAGCACATTAAATAGAGACTCTCGCCGGGGTCAAGAAGAGACAGCCGGCGTTTGAAATAATTTATTCTAGAGGTAGAACCCCTCGTTAATATAGTGGGAGATCCCACTTACAATTATTTTGATTGTTGAAAAATATCAACATAGATGTAACCGATTTAATAGACATGGATTGAATTGAATGAAACTTGTGGAATTGGATTAAGCACATTACATAGAGACTCTGTAAAACAATGCCCTCGAAGGCTATAGAAGAAGCTGAAGACCAATGTGTGATGCACCAAAAGACAACCGTAAAGACCAAGCAATCAGCGGGCAATAATTGTTGCAGCCAAAGGTTTGCGTTATGCTGTCAAAAAGGTCTATAATAACACTAGTATCATTAGTACATCAGGGTAGAGGGGTATACTTACTATACTCCCATATCCCCAAAAATGAGAAGTCCATAAGACCAATATTAGACCTCAGAGCCCTAAAAAGGTCAAACTGCAACACGTACTGCCACTGCTGTGACAAGGAGACTACCTGGCAAATTTGGATCTCAGACGCTTACTTCCACATACCGATACACACCGCACACAGGAAGTATCTCAGATTTACCATACAAGGACAACACTATCAATTCATAATGCATCCATTGGTTGCCAAACAGTGTCTACACTTATTTCTTAAGTTCCCCATGCTTACGGGTATGACGTCTGCATTATAACATTCATCAATATCATATTAAGATTGACATAAAAGCAATGTGCGATATAAGTATATACACAAACGTGCTGTTTGATTGGAAACCATAACTTCAAAGGTTCCCAAAAAACAGTGTATGTATAATGTCTTGGCTGTTACACACATTATTTAGAGTTACAAATTGTATCATTAACCCCTTTTTTTATAATTATAGTATTGCATATCAACTACATTTCATAACAAGATTAACATTTAATGTGGCATTTGTCTACCAAGTGGACGTTGGCTGACATTTTATATATCTAAATTTAGGAAAGAGGTCATTTGTTATGTTATGTTATGTTATGTTATGTTATTTGTAGTTTTGTATAGCGCAACGGTTACTCAAAAAGAGTGTCCCGGCGCTTTAGGTAAGGGGAAGTAATGCAGAGTAACATAACACAGATTAAAAGAAATGAACAGCACACAGACAATAAAAAAGAACAACCTGGAAACCTACTGAGAGAACAGCCAGGTTTTAAGCCCTTTCCTAAACTCAAAAAGAGAGGTAGCCCCCCGAAGTGGGAGCGGCAACGAATTCCACATCTGTGGGGCCAATAAACTAAAAGAACGGCCACCCAGGTGGGCCCTCTTAACCCGAGGGACCGTCGCCAAGAGTAGAGATTCAGACCTCAACGACCGCGCCGGATGGTAAAAGGCCAGTCTCTTTTGGAGATACTTCGCCCCCACCGCATGGAGCGCCTTATAGGCCAAAGTCATAGCCTTGAAGGCAATCCGCTTGCGGATGGGTAGCCAATGTAGCGCCAGCAGTAGCCCAGAGACGCTGCTGCGTCTATTTAGACCAAAAATGGCCCTGGCCGCCGCATTCTGCGCCACTTGAAGCCGCTGTAGCAGATACTCTGGTAGGCCCAGGTAAAGAATGTTGGCATAATCCAACCTGGAGCCTATCAGAGCCTGCACAGTCAACCTCCTGTGCTCCTCAGACAGAAGAGGCAAAAACCTCCGCAGCATTTTTAATAGGCCAAAGCAGGTGCCGGTCACCCCCAGAATCTGGGCCTTCATCGTCAACCCCACATCCATCTTAACCCCCAGGTTTTTAGCCGTAGGGGAGGAGCCGGATGGTGGGAACATGTCGACGGGCCACCAGGTCTGCCAGCTGGGCTCTACATCGCACCCGAAGAAGAGTACCGGTTTTAAAATGTTATGCGTAGCATTTAAATATGATACACATTTTTTAATATAACCGAACTATAACTTCAAGTTTGTGTGCTTTTGGGCCAAGACTTTGTTAAAAATGTTTTGTAATTAAACGCTATATGAATTGTTATCATATTTATGTTGTGAATTAACAACACAAAATAAAATCTGGAAATAATGAGCAATTTGTACGTCAACATTTTCATCCAGGATGCCTACTCCAGATTCACATTGCTTATGAAGTGTAAAGGAATTTTTGAGATATTTGGTTGGCGTGCAGTCATTGACATAATAAGATGTCTAATGTTGACAAGAACTCTTTGCACACGGCTTAACATGACTGGTTTGTCAACTGTAAGCAGAGGGACTGATCACGGTCAAAGTGATGCAGTCGCATTGAAGGACAAGCACAATATGTGTTACAATTTAAGGTTATAAAATAACTTTGTATTTTAGTGGAATACAAAATTTGTAATCTTTGAGAGGTGGCTCATAGTACAAATTTTGCAGAGGCTAGATGATAAGTGAAAACTGAAATTGCAAAGCATAGACATTGTATGTAAGGAGCACAGGCGTAGATGTTTCGGTATCGCCAAAATAGTTATAGAAAATTTTGGCCGACAACCGAGTTGAGGGACTTCTCAAGGTAGATTTTCGAGGTGAGGTAAGTTGAAAATCAGTAAACAGTAAGGAACTGCATAACACATGAAAAGACACAATGAATACCTTTTTGAATTGTGCCAGTGTTCCAACCATACAGACAACTAAAAAGTCAAATCCTCATTATTATTTGTGGATACATGCTGCTAAGAAGGCATGGTGATTTGAGGGGAAAACAGAAAGCCACAGTGCTATCAACAGATAGGATCGAACATAAGGCAAGCACCGTATGAGTGATGAAAATAGGTTGCTTTAAATACCTAAAAGCACATACTAACAACTGTCGATAATGGCGGTTGGTTTCAAGTTCGGAAATGTGCATTTCAATGTAGTTAAAGGATGAAGTACAACTAATTTTATAATGCAACATTCACTCACCATTTTTCAATCATGGATTTCAATGGAAAATATCGCTAATGCCAAACAGTAAAAAAGTTAACTTGCTTAATACCGAGAAGAGCACAGGACATGACACTTCAGACCATGGTGATGTACAGCTGATTTGCAAAAACATGATAAATAACATAATTACCATGCTTTTTCAAACACATTTGATACAAATGAAACCTTGATCAAAAGTCAACGAAGACATGTCAACTTTTATGCATTTAAAATGAATCCATCGGCGGCACTCATTGCATAGGACGGTGGACAAACCAGAGGAGGTACAATTACATCCGCCACAGAGATCTAAGACAGAATCTAAAATTTAAGAAAGAGAAACAATGCAGCATGAAACGGGGGTACTGTAAAATGAACATTATTTAACGAAGTGATAACCAATCAACAGTGGAGACAGTGAAAAAAATAATAAGTCTTCGATTCATTGAAAACAGCCAAAAACACCTAATACGTAGAAAATGTACAGTTCGCAATCCAAAAATACAGCGGTTGTATTTTAAAAAAGAATATTGTAGAATAATTCCCTCTAACCTGAGGACTCCATGAGCTTCATTGCAATAAATAGTCTGTAATCCTCCAGAAAAGCAGCATTTATTATCTCTTGATGCGGAACAGGAAAACCACTTAGGTACGATTCTGCAAACTAAACAAACATCGCCAAAAATGATATTTTGAGAAGTAAGGAAATGTTTCCTAATTGATCTTTATAAACAATTTACTATTTTAAATTTGGGAAAAATCCATCAAAGCTCAGAAAATAGCGACATTCATTTCGTGAGAATAATATTAAAAAACTAACAGTCAAAAACATAGCAACATACACTTGCATTATCACCAAAGTAAGTTCAGAACTTTGAACATAATAAGCATAGCTTAACTTAAAATCACCGAAGATAACATAAATAGATGAAAACAGTATTGCAAAATTACCAGCATGCAAAAAACACCACAATTGTAGCTGTCCTGTTGCTTGGCGTTACTTTCTACCACTAACTCCCATTGGTCATGGTCTTTACAACCGATTGCCTGTAGGAAAGCACTTTACAAACATATGAAGAGTTATTTTTCATATTTCTTCTACCAACAAAAAAAACACAAGATGTAACTAGAGAGAACAATTACTATCCTAAAGTCATAACTCCCCAGTGTAACAAGTCTTCTAGATTTACAAACATTTAAAAAACAAGTAAAGTATACTCTTACCTCCAATGTAATAAACACTGACGGTACTTCGCCACATCGGCAACGATCGAGTCGTATAGTAATAAAATTTTGGACAAAGGTTTCACTATCTGCAAAGAAAAATAGAATGACACAAAATATTTGAAACTTCATCTTTCCACATACATTTAAGATTTCAAAACTTGTGGAAGGGAAATGCTAGCAGAGGGAGTAATATAATAACAAACATCAAGCATAACATCTATTACATGACAAACACATGCAGATAAAATCATTACATTTTAGACTCACAATTAGTATCCAATGCATTCCGGTATTGGTGGGACACAGGACAGTCTCATTTTGAAAAAGTGGAAGCTATGAAATAAATAACAAAATAAATATATTCAAAATTCTCACAAAAATGAACACCACAATATTCAGATAAATAAAATCACATACAAGAAAAACATAACAGTATTTACCCGGCAAGAAGATGATGGATAATTGCCACTGAATACAGAGGAAGCCACTGTGCAAGACATCAATAAACACTAAATATTACAGAAAAATAATGAGGTGAGAATAGTGTCAGAAAATGTAGTTTAAAACTGAGTAACAATAATAAGTAATCCGATTACTTATTGTTTCAAAGATAAGTACCTTTGCTCTTGGCATACATAGTCTTGACAGATAAGCATCTATCACCTTGAAAAATATAAGAAGAAAAACTGTGCATTACGACTTGCACAAAAATGAAAAGCATACAAAATTACAGTACGTACACTAGAATATTTGTTAAAGTAGGCCTACCTCATCACAAATCCATTCGTTTGGTTTCAAGGTGGCAAACGAAGAATCATATAGTTTAAAACTTGAAACTATTGCTTCCAACCTTCCAGTGATAGGTTTATTCCAAACATCGAGAACTTGCTTCTTCAAAACAGACTCAAGGATAGAGGGGATGGAGGCCATGATGGAGACACTGTAAGCTGTGTTGTAGACGCAGAAATGTGTGGTGGAGTTGCTGAGAAGCTTGATGGAGATGGTGCAAGCCGTGCTGGAGACTGGGCGAGCCGTGCTGGAGACTGGGCGAGCCTTGCTGGAGACTGGGCGAGCCATGCTGGAGACGGGGCGAGCCGTGCTGGAGACGGGGCGAGCCATGATGGAGACGGGGCGAGCCGTGATGGGGACGGGGCGAGCCCTACTGGAGACGGGGCAAGCCCTGCAGGCGATGATGAAAGGTTACTTGGAGGAGAGACATTTTGCAATTCTTGGAAACTTGATGGTGACAGTCGGAGAGGTGCAGGACATGATGGAAGCACAGAGGAGCAACTATCACTGTTCATTGTGCCTGCAGAAACATTTTTTATAAAACATTATTAACACGTTCATTCAATAACCACATTACTATATCGTATACCTATAACAAATAAAAACATAAAAATAGTTCAGGATAGTCAAATCATCTGGTATTTAAAGTATCGTGTTCAGAACAAGTCTGTTCATATCAGTTTAAGAGAAAATTAAAAAAGCTGCACCATGATAAGTAGGTCAAGAATGAAAGCAATATACTAGAACAAGAAATTACCTGGATTGTTTACATTGTAAGGCCTCAACATGTCCAAATTAAAAGTTCTACCTAATACTGTGTTTTTAGCATTCATTAGTTTTACACGCTTCCCTCGTACTTCAGAAACAGTGTAGGGTCCTGAAAATCTGTGCTCCAAAACGCCACCTTTTCTGGTGGAACGTCTAGTATTTTGCAATAACACTAACTGTCCTTTTTGAAAGATGTATGGCTGATATTTCTTGCAAAGTCTATTTTTAAATTTGAGTTTCTGCCTTTCCTGGGCAACCTCTATATTCTGCTTTGCCTGCTCATGCAAGTCTGCTGCTCTAATTTTCATTTCTGCAACAAAGGAGGGATATTCGTTTTCTGATGGTAGTGCATACTCAAGCTAATAAAGGAAACATAAAAATCAATATATGACTTAATTGCATACAAACAAAATTAGACTTTATAAATAACAATCGATTAACAAATAAGTAATACTTAATTAGTGTGGAAAGAAAACTAAAGTACTACATAGCAAATTTTGCACACATACCAATTAACAAATACCAATATTAATTCAAGTATTGGAAATCTCATACCTGCTCATCATCAAGCTCACAAGGGAATTTTGGTTCACGACCCAAGTACAGTAGAAAGGGGGAAAATTTCGTGGTGGAATGCGGCTTCGATCGTAAGGAAAACAAAACATGGTCCAAATAACGATCCCAATCAGTCTGGTGCTCATTCACGTACTTGGTCAATGTGCTGTACAAAGAAACACGATGTTGCTTATGTGTTTTTTAAAACTAACAAATCATTATTGGACATTGTTTTCAACAAACATATGTGATGATTACAGACTTAACATACAAAAAAACATTAATGACGTTCAAAAGAGACACAATATAGAAACGATACAGCAAAGTATGCACTAGTCACAAAAATAAACACCTTGTTTGTGTGATTGTGAGCACATGGTATAAATCATCCATAGAGCCAAAGTACACAAAATCGATTGCAGCTCAATAAGAATTTTCGCAATCTTATTTTACGGCTTACCTGATTGAGGTATTTTTTGGATACACGACTGCTAACCTATTAAGCCTCTCATTACCACACCCTATCCATTATGAAGTGTAGTAACCTCCCTGTTGCCCCTATCCCTGTCTCTGTAAAGCGATTGGATACCTGTTAAGATCTTTTGCTCGTTATATAAAAATTTAAATAAATAAAGCAACAATTACCTTTTTATGTTAGCATTTGTACGCTCATCTAAACCATTTGTCTGGGGATGATAGGGTGCACTTACAGACCGTTCAATGTTCAACAGCTTACAGATGTTAGCGTTAACCTGAAAAGAAAAGATCAGAACTTTCTAAAACAATTGTGCAATACAAGTTAACAATCAGAAGGATTACAAAACGACTCACTACATAATTCACAAATAAGAAAAACTATGAGAATACATGAAAACAGGACAACAATGTCAGAAAAAGATACTTTGCTTACCTCATTGACAAACTCCCGCCCTTGATCTGAGAGGATCCTTTCAGGACTACCATGGCGCAGAAAGATTTCCAAAAGTTTCAAAGCAACCTCAGATGCAGTCTTTGTTTTTAAAGGGAATGCCTCAACCCATTTCGACAAATAATCGGTTGCAGTTAAAATATATCTGTATCCAGCAGGAGTTGTTGGTAAGGGTCCCATCAAATCCACTCCTAGAAGCTCCCAAACACGAGTCACCTACAAATAAAACAATTGCAAAAGTATGGGATATGAAATAGCAAAACATGATTTTGCGGATAGACCTTCAAATATAAAGTATGACATTTCTTAACATACTTTTATCGGTTTTAACTCGGGGCACTTCATGAGAGATGGCTGTTCTTTTTGACATGCATCACAAAGTTTAATCTGCAAATACATAATTGCGATGCTCAGTTAAACATGATGTCTGATTATAAAGAAACGCTCACATTACAGCAGATCATAGTAGAAAAAAAAGGAAAAACTAAAGAAGATTTACATTCAACATAAGAAATTGAAATAACAGGAAACAGTAACACTCACCCATTCTTTGATATGAGTTGACATATCGGGCCAAAAAAAACGGGCACTGATGCTTCGCTGTGTCTTATTAATACCAGAATGACCACCAAATGTCGAAGAATGAAATTCATGAAATATATTTCGAGCAGCTTCAGCACCAACAACAACTTTTCTCTTCACATCGTTCAATTTATGGAACAAATATCCATCTATCAACGATAATGAATAAGAAACAAAAACAAAGATGTACCAAACAAGCATGATAGAAATCCAAAGTCAACAAGCAGTACAGCACATATTATACACACTTTCGACCATTGAGAATTAACATTAAAAAATAAGATACCTTCACATACGAAGTTTTTGGACATTCGACGCAATGCATGCTTATCAACCTTGGTGAAACCAACTGGATACACATTACGGCTCAAATATGCCAGAAGCTGATTGAACTTTAAGGGATCCATTTTAATTAGCACTAAAAAGACAACATTTTTTTTTTTAAATATGCATAAACAGCATGGGGACGACAGAAAAATAAAATGACACCATCAAAACCTCGAGCATGTACAAATGATAACATAAATAGATGCCATACACTTTGAACTCAAAAAAAATACAAAGCCATTAAGGAGATGATAAAGGGAAAATGGCATCAGAAAAGATGTCTGACTTTACAGTACAAGACAATGTAATATACAGAAAGATGATATCTTCAAAATTTTAAAAAGAACAATGAATGTCAAACACTTTCAACAACATTAAACGGCTAATAAGACTACATCATTTTAACTCAAAGCTAAAAAATAGAGGCAACATAGAAGGAATGCTACAAAAAGAAGGTTTCAGTATCATTACAGTGTGCTGAGAAAACTTTATTTTCACTATGGCTATGGAAATGACTTCTAATCATAAGACACCATACTGCTTGAATACGGAGTACATTACCAAGGGTGATGATAGCAATAATGACATTCAGAGACAATCAAATTAGAGCTCACGAAATGAGGTTTAAATAGAGTATTTCAAAAACAAATTCATTTTCAAACATTTTGCTGACGTCAGGACATAATTTATATTGACAGCTCATTCAACCACTTATGTCAATCGATGAAACTTCTAAGAATACTCAGAAAAGAAAAAAGATGGGGTTAAATATCAGGGTGAAATGACAATGTAAAAAGCACTCACCAACTACAAGGAACACAAGAGCCGTTTGCCGTGCTAAGAGAATGCTTATTGAAAACAAGGAAGAGATGGAATACACACTGAAGTGGAACAGACGCCAAACAAGGTTTGGACAGCAGACTGTAAGCAGGGCTGTGACTGTTATACTGTCAGCAGGGCTGTGAGTGTGACCTAGGAAACAGAAAAAAATAACAATTATTAATGTTGACTCACATTATATTACAGACGTTGCACAATGAAGGTGTGATGATCAACAACTAATACTTCATAAAACACTTCCATAAACATCATCATTAATCACAGACCAGACACATGAGGTGGTTAACAGAAAAAATCAGTCGAGAAGGAATGGGCGGACGCCATTTTGAAAAGTACCTAGATGCGTCACAGTTTTGAAATAATACACACATTGGTGGGGTAAATAGAATTAAAGTTGAACAAATGCAATGCAAGGAGACGCAAAGCACAATATTATTTAAGATTTTTTGTTGACTGCGATTTCAAACAAGCAGTGGTAATGCAATAGGTCTCGCATTAGAAAAGTTGGAGCTATTGGTCTTGTAAATGACAAATATTTTATTTATGTCTTGCTTTTTAAAATAGCTAAATGGATAGCTTTGTCATTTTCAATGCCAATAGTTATAACTTTTGAGAATGTGACACTTGTAGCATTTGGAATGCAACATGTTTTTTATTTACGTGACTTAGATGCCAGCTCTGGGCGTTAGGCCACATATCTAGAGAGCACGACAGTGCAGCAGAGGAGAGAAGCACAGAGAGGGAGATGAGAGTGCAGCAAGGAAGAGAAGCACGGAGAGGGAGCCCAAGAGTGAAGCAAGGGTGAGATGCACGGACAGGGAGCCTGAGAGTGCAGCAGGGGACAGAAGCATGGAGAGGGAAACAGAGAGAATCAGGGGCGAGAAGTACGGACAGGGAGCACAAGAACGAAGCAAGAGAGAGAAGCAGGAGAGGGAGTCTGAGAGTATAGAAAGGGAGAGAATTGAGTATAGAAAGGGAGAAAATGAGTTTGGGAGAGAGCCATGAGAGGTGGAAGGCAGAGCAATGGAGATAGACCTGGGAAAGGAGTAACCATGGGGGGAGATGAAGATGAGAACAGGAAAAAACTAGTGGTGTTGACTAATGCCGAAATGGTATAAATGATGCTGTGTTAGTGCTCATTGACAATCGTGTGGACCATGAGGAGAGATGGGAGAGGGGAGAGAAGGGAGAGTGAGGAAAGAGGAGAGAAAGGGAGGAGAGTATGGAGAGAGGAGAGAGGGTAGAGGAGAGAGAAGGAAGAGTGTGGAGAGAGATGGGAGATGGTGGAGGGGAGGGGAGAGTGAGGAAAGGGGGGAGAGAGAGAGGAGACAGGAGAGAGGAGAGTTGTGAGAGGGAGGAGAGTGGTGAGAGGGAGGGTAGAGTGGGGATAGAGGGGGAGGGGAAATTGATGGGAGAGTGAGGAGTGAGGGGAAAAAGAGAAGGGAGGGGAGAGTGATGGTGAGAGGGGAGAGTGGTGAGAGTGAATACTGGTGAGGTGGGATGAGAGAAGATAGTGGTTATAGGGGAGAGTGGTGAGAGGGCAGAGTGGTGAGAGGGCAGAGTGGTGAGAGGGCAGAGTGGTGAGAGGGCAGAGTGGTGAGAGGGCAGAGTGGTGAGAGGGCAGAGTGGTGAGAGGGCAGAGTGGTGAGTGGAGAGGGAAGAGTGGAGAGGAGAGGGGAGAGTGGTGAGGTGAGGGGAGAGTGGTGGTGAGGGGAGAGTGGTGGTGAGGGGAGAGTGGTGGTGAGAGGGGAGAGTGGTGGTGACAGGAGAGAGTGGTGGGGAGAGTGGTGTTAAGAGGGGAGAGTGGTGGTGAAGGGGGAGAGTGGTGAGAGGGGAGGAGAGAGTCAGGCCTGGAGAGAGTGAGGAGAGGGGTGAGTGAGCAGAGGGGAGAGAGGGGTGAGTGAGGAGAGAGAGATTGGAGAGGGAGTGTAGTGGTGAGAGTTGAGATGGGGAGAGGGGTGGGTGAGGAGAGGGGTGAGTGAGGAGAGGGGAGTGAGTGAGGAGAGAGTGGGATTTGAGAGAGGGAGGGGAGAGTGTTGAGAGGGGAGGCGAGGGGAGGTTGAGGAGAGAATGAGGGGTGAGTGAGAAGAGAGGGGGGAGGGGAGGTTGAGGAGAGAGGGAAGATGGGAGGGAGGAGAGTTATTTTTCACTTTTCAAAAAGCCTTTTAAAAATATCTCTCAAACTTTTTTTATTTGCACCTTTCTAATCAGTCATTGGTTCGAGAGCAGCTAAGGTATGCACTTCCCGGAGACAAGCATGTGATTTATGAGGTATTTGTGCTTGACTTGATAGCCATGTTATTGCGTCTTTCATCAGTTGCTGGAAACTTCCCTGTTATGGAGCCCCCATGTTTGTCCGGCATGAAAGTGAGTTTTACCATCTTCACAGCCCCTTGCCAAAGCCTTCCCGGTGTAAGCTCCACATAGGCACCGTTGAATTTTCTTTGTGCATACATATTTAATGCCCGTGCAACTAACAAGAAACTTTAAAAAGCAATTGGGAAGGGGAGCTGTGGTGCGCTGCAAGGCAGTTGGGTTCCCGGGAGAGGCACAGCTAGGAGGGTGAAGGGAACAAATCCACTCCTGCACTGGCGAGAGCTGTGAGAAAATGCGCGGATGTCATTTGAAAAGATAAAACACAGCAGGCGCCCGGTTGATGAAAGGAAACATGCTGTATGCTGCAGAGGGCAGGTGAGAATTGGTGGGTGAAAAAAGAAAAAACGAGAAGTGTTGATGAATTTTGGAGATGATTGGAAGCAGCAGCGAGATGGAAAACAAAGTGAGTGAGGAGGGATGTGGCGGTACACAGAAGCAAGGATGAAATGGCCCGAGATGCACAATTGAATTAAAAGTAGACAGGATGAAATGCCGACAGTGAAGAAGAGAACGAAAAAGAGCGGAACAGAACGATAGAGGGAGACATAGAGAGCGGAAGAACGTAAGGTAAATGGAGGAGAGTGAAACAGAGCGGGATCTATGATGTTTTTGAAAACAGATGCATTTAAAAGAACCACACAGGCATATGGCGGACTTTTGACGAACATTTACTCGCTAATGAATGGCCACACGCCATTTGCTAACTTGAATATACATCGCATGATTATGAGGAACACAACATGGCTAGATTACATATAAATCACGTTGCAAATATGCATTGCCAGTACACGACGAACAATTCTAATTTTGTGCTGGTTGCACATTCTAACACGCACATGTCGGATTTAAACGCAGACAGAATACCAATTACAGAACAGGCACATGGGGTGCTTTACAGAACAAGCATTTGCGATGCAATCGGTCTCGCCTTTTGGGACCTTATATGTATTTAGCTATGCAGCAGATTAGCCTGGGTGATGAAACATCTACTGTTCTTTAACATGGAGGGAAAGTAAGCACCAAAATACGTAACACGCCAGGTATGGGAACACTTGGAGAGAAATATTGCCATTCAGCAGGAAATGGTATAGTCCGAAGCTCTGTTTTTAATTTAAAATAAAATCAGGGCCTTCGGTGGTCATATCACTGACAATAAAAGATTAAAAACAAATATTATTGTCTACTGGTCGTTTTCTATCCGTAAAACAAAGGCAGTTGGGCAGAAAAAAATGAACCTACAAGTCCTAGGGCTGATGTCCAAAGACCAAAAAAAACATCCACAAAAGAGTATATATTAAAGTATATGCAAGACGGTTTCTACTGCTCAAAATGAAAAAAGCACACATGTGGGTCCGCACAGTCGCAGAACCAATGAAATGGGTTCACTGGTCCCCTTTCGGTTGCTGTATTAATGTGTTTAGCTGGTACTTGGGAGATAAACGAGTGCAACAGGCTTTAGCATGTGTTAAAGTGACAAAATGGAAAAGGAATACTGGTGTAACATGTGCTGCATTAGGCCGCATAAATAAATGAGCTATGCCCTTGTGTTACCTGCATCTAATCGTGCACCGGTCTGTATCATTGGTTAGGCATTCACAGCGACAAAAAGGCTTGCCAGCGCTTGGCGCTGCAACACAGGAGAGCCCTTAAAATGTCGTTCAAGAAGGAATGGGCGGGCGCCATTCCGAACAGTAACTCCATGCGTCACAGTTTTGAAAAAAATACACACATGGGTTGGGTCAATAGTATTAAAGTTGAACAACAGCAATGCAAGGAGACGCTAAGCACATTACTTTAGATTTTTGGTTGGTTGCGATTTCAAAAAAGGACATTTTGGTTTTGAAAACAGATGCAGTTAAAAGAACAACACAGGCATATGGCGGACTTTAGACGAACATTTACTCGCTAATGAATGGCCACACGCCATTTGCTAACTTGAATATACATCGCATGATTATGAGGAACACCACATGGCTAGATTACATATAAATCACGTTGCAAATATGCATTGCCAGTACACGACGAACAACAATTCTAATTTTGTGCTGGTTGCACATTCTAACACGCACATGTCGGATTTAAACGCAGACAGAATACCAATTACAGAACAGACACATGGGGTGCTTTACAGAACAAGCATTTGCGATGCAATCGGTCTCGCCTTTTGGGACCTTATATGCATTTAGCTATGCAGCAGATTAGCCTGGGTGCTGAAACATCTACTGTTCTTTAACATGGAGGGAAAGTAAGCACCAAAATACGTAACACGCCAGGTATGGGAACACTTGGAGAGAAATATTGCCATTCAGCAGGAAATGGTATAGTCCGAAGTTCTGTTTTTAATTTAAAATAAAATCAGGGCCTTCGGTGGTCATATCACTGACAATACAAGATTAAAAACAAATATTATTGTCTACTGGTCGTTTTCTATCCGTAAAACAAAGGCAGTTGGGCAGAAAAAAATGAACCTACAAGTCCTAGGGCTGATGTCCAAAGACCAAAAAAAACATCCACAAAAGAGTATATATTAAAGTATATGCAAGACGGTTTCTACTGCTCAAAATGAAAAAAGCACACATGTGGGTCCGCACAGTCGCAGAACCAATGAAATGGGTTCACTGGTCCCCTTTCGGTTGCTGTATTAATGTGTTTAGCTGGTACTTGGGAGATAAACGAGTGCAACAGGCTTTAGCATGTGTTAAAGTGACAAAATGGCAAAGGAATACTGGTGTAACATGTGCTGCATTAGGCCGCATAAATAAATGAGCTATGCCCTTGTGTTCCCTGCATCTAATCGTGCACCGGTCTGTATCATTGGTTAGGCATTCACAGCGACAATAAGGCTTGCCAGCCCTTGGCGCTGCAACACAGGAGAGCCCTTAAAATGTCGTTCGAGAAGCAATGGGCGGGCGCCATTTCGAACAGTAACTCGATGCGTCACAGTTTTGAAAAAAGAAACACATGGGTGGGGTCAATAGAATTACAAATGGAGATATGTGATGGTTAGGAATTCAACAAAGAAAAGTTTGGGGTTTAAACGCAGAATCGATTAAAAGTAAGGACCGCGCACATGGCGGACTTTCATGTAGAAATATAGATTTATGATGGCTGCGCATTCAAATACGCACATCTGGGCTTTCGACGTCGACTGAAAGCCCGGGGTAAAATCGTGCATCGTCTCTATCACTGGTTAGGCATTCACAGCGACAATAAGGCTTGCCAGCGCTTGGCGCTGCAACACAGGAGAGCCCTTAAAATGTCGTTCGAAAAGGAATGGGCAGGCGCCATTTCGAACAGTAACTCGATGCGTCACCGTTTTGATAAAATACACATATGGGTGGGGTCAATAGAATTATAAATGATGATATAAAATGCAAGGACATGCACAAGATTAATTTACAAATTGTGATGGTTAGAAAAGAAAAAAGCAAACAAATCCCCCCGGCCCTCACTTACCACATGCTGTCTGCGGCCCGCAAGCCCGTAAGTACCGTGATGGGGCCACATAAACGATGGAGCACGCACACGCCCACCACAATTAGGCCTGGAGCGCGCCTTGGAAGAGACGCTGGAGGACACTAGCGTGACGCCGTGAGCGTGCATGTTGGTGTTCCCTGCATCTCGCGCGTTTACAGCCCGGTGTAAAATCGTGCACCGGTCTCTATCACTGGTTAGGCATTCACAGCGACAATAAGGCTTGCCAGCGCTTGGCGCTGCAACACAGGAGAAGACATAAAATGTCGTTCGAGAAGGAATGGGCGGGCGCCATTCCGAACAGTAACTCGATGCGTCACAGTTTTGAAAAAAGAAACACATGGGTGGGGTCAATAGAATTACAAATGGAGATATATGATGGTTAGGAATTCAACAAAGAAAAGTTTGGGGTTTAAACGCAGAATCGATTAAAAGTAAGGACCGCGCACATGGCGGACTTTCATGTAGAAATATAGATTTATGATGGCTGCGGATTCAAACACGCACATCTGGGCTTTCAACGCCGACTGAAAGCCCGGGGTAAAATCGTGCACCGGTCTCTATCACTGGTTAGGCATTCGCAGCGACAAAAAGGCTTGCCAGCGCTTGGCGCAGCAACACAGAAGAAAACATAACATGTCGCTCGAGAAGGAATGGGCGGACGACACTTTGAACAGTAACTCGATGCGTCACAGTTTTGAAAAAAAAAAATATGGGTGGGGTCAATAGAATTACAAATGCAGATACGAAATGCAAGCACATGCACAACATTAATTTTCAATTTGTGAGGATTAGGAATTAAACAAAGAAAAGTTTGGAGTTTTAACGCAGAATCTATTACAAGTAACGAAGGGGCACATGGCGGACTTTCATGCAGAAATCTACATTTATGCTGGCTGCGCATTCAAACACGCACATGTTGGCTTACGACACAGACTGAAAAAAAGACGTCGAAAAATAATTCTACATTTCGGTATGTGGCGCATTAGTAAAAGGAACATGGGTTTTAGCCGCCGACATGAAAATACAGACGTCGATCAATAATTCTACATTTCGGTTTGTTGCGCATTACTAAAAGGAACATTTAATACCTAACAATTTACTATAACAATCACTAGAGCAATGACGACCTTTTTAAAAAAAAAAGTACCAAGAACAAGTATAAACCAGCAAAAGACAAGAGCAGAGGCAAGACTCACCGACGAGCAGCTTAAAAAGAATTTCACGAACAACGTCGTGGGATTATATACACTAACAGAATTAGATCATTGGTTAAATGGAAGTGCAAGTAAACGTAAGTCTGCGATGATTGGATGGACTGTGATTCTGAAATGTGATTGGACTGCGACGAATGTGCGCCGATAAGGGGGTACAATGAATTATAACATACGTAGTGAAACGTCATGAAAACGTCAATGCGCATGCGCAATGTCTGTACGCATGCGCACAAACAGGGGGGGGACGCTCAGTCACGGGGGACGTTGGAACATGGAACACCTGATCAAACACAGGAGTGTGCCCTGATCGAGTAGCTGTGCGAAGGCGGTGCTCCGTGTTTCAGTCATGAAGAAAGAAGGTAGGTAGGGTGCTGGCCGCTATGTGCGTAGAGACGCTTAACAGATCGAGGTTCTGGTGCATATTTGATTCCGAGGACTTGTTTGCCGTAGGGTTCACTGTGTGTGCCTTTGTGACTTGTTTGCAGAGTTGCTGGACTCCGTTAAATCAGAAGAGGAGCCGGTAGTCCGCTGCGATAGGGCGTAAGCCGACTGGCTGCGACTGTGTCTGGCTGTCTGGTAAGAGAATCCACCTAGCCTAGACATGAGCTTTAGAGGGAGCGCGACCGCTGCGATCTCTATTGATATTATGAGGGTGTCACGGTGCCCATACTAATTAGATGTCCATGCCTTCTTTCTAGTTGGATAAGAAGTAATTGAGTCCCCGAGGTGGTGTTTATGCACGGTGAATATTGGCAGAGTAGTAAGGGTTTTGACCTCCATATAAGCATGGCGCTTTTTTCTTTCTTTCCTTTTTTTTTTCTTTCCTTTGTTTACTTCTTTTACTGCTGTTAGTACCGTTTGGGTTAGACTCATTGGTGGAGTTATATGCCGCACGAGTTGACAGGCGTGCACAACAGCGTTAGGTCGGTTTTCACTGAGAAACTGTGGGGTTAAGGTGGCTAACGTGTTTGATACTGCATTAGTTTCTTTGATCTATTTCTTGCGCATTTGATTTTCACGCTTATTTTATTTGGTTTTACATTTTTTATGGGATGATTGATAATTGGGATGAATGTTGTTTTGTCCTGGGCTCACAGTGATAGTGGTGGCCACGTTGCCCGAGGTGATGTTGAGAGGGACATAATTGTGATGGATAGGTGTTTTACCTTGTGGGTTCCTTGTTTGTGTATTGATATAGGTCCTTTATTCACCCTTGTCCTGAGGAGGCCAAGATTCCTGGAGGCCGAAACACGTCCGCGTCAACATGCCATTACAGACAAGAGGAGTCTCTGTGATATTTTGTACCTGATTTAATTGATTGGCTATACACAATCTTGTACCACCAGATTTGAAAGGAGGACACTCTTGATTTTGTATGATTTTTTGGGTGAAAAAAAGAAAAACAATTTTTTTTTATTATATATTGTTTGTATCAGAATATTGTTTGTTGCTATTATCCGTATTTGCATGTGATTGTGAAATCTTGATGTGAATATATATGTGTATTTTGTACGACTAATGATATTATATATGAAAAAGAAAATTCGACTTTGAAGTACAGATCGCTATAAATAAAATTGGTGAACGTGATGATGACTAGGCCTGTGATCATCTGGTAAAAAGTTTTTATAGTAAGGCTGAGAATTGTGGGGTATATTATCAAGGGGTTTTATCTCCGCTTTTTTGGCTTTAAAAGCCAAGAAAGCGGAGATAAAATTATCTCCCTATTACCAAGCTGTCGCTAACACCAGTTAGCGACAGCTAATAGGAGATAGCGACCATCATGGGCCCCACTTTGCATGTCAGTGATATTTATCACTAATGATATGCAAAGTGGGCGTGCCAAGATGTTAGCGCCTGGAAACAGTCGCTAACATCGCTATCTCCTATTACCAACTTTTGGAGATATTTGCGCTAAGCGCGAATATCTCCAAAAGCTAACACCTGCCCTGAGCAGTTCTTAGCCATGTTATCCAATGGGAGGTGGATAACATGGCTAAGAGCATTTGCTCGATAATGCATGAATATCGCTGACTTTTCAGCGATATTCATGCATTGCGGGCGTTTTTTATCGCATTTGCGATAAACCTTGCTAATAGCAAGGTTTATCTGCGATAAAAATCGCCGATGTGCGGCGATAATTTTTGTCTCTAAACAAGTTAGAGACAAAAATTATCGCTAGTTGTTGGTAATATGCCCCTGTGTTCTCAATAGGATGGGAATTTAGAGTCCCTTTACCTCTAAAAAGTTTGAGATTGATCCCTCCCAACCATCTCCTGTTTCCGACAGCTTGGTGTCCCTTACCCAGGTTTGGGAGGGTTATTTGAGTATACCCTGACTATTTACATGACCCTTCTTCAGCCAGGCTAACTTGAATCTAGTGGCACCGTGAGCAAGAGACCCATGTCTGGGCATACCCATCCCACTTAGGGCGAAAAGTGTTACAGCAAACAAATGGACGGAATGCTGACAATGCAAACTTTCTCCCCTAGTCAAAACATCTGGGTTAAATCCATCGTTCTTTTGCCCACTAAGCCACCCCAGTTTGGACCCAGCCATATGCAAATCAGTCTTGAACCTGTGGCTCATGGGAACAGTCCAGATCGAACTGCCAGGCCAGGTCCTCCCTGGACCGGAAACAGTCCGCTAGCATACACTCATATACTCAAGCGCATGGGATCTTGGTGCTAAGATTTGTTCATTCTTCATCTTTAATTGGTTTTAAAATAAAAACCATAAAGCAATGTAAATGTTCCACATTAGACGTAAATATAAAAACATTAAACTATACATCGAAATGCATTTACTAATCTATAATGTTCTAAAACTGGATAGCCCTTCCTGCATTTTTTTAAATTGATAGTTTATTTGCAGGCAGGAGGAACCTTTCTGCACATAAACAATCATAGGCAATTTGCTGTTTCAATGTGTGCTGCACAAGGCGCGGTGGAACGCCCACTGCAACACCCATTGCCCTCCCCTTTTACAC
Organism: Lissotriton helveticus; assembly: GCF_964261635.1. Classification (NCBI taxonomy): domain Eukaryota; kingdom Metazoa; phylum Chordata; class Amphibia; order Caudata; family Salamandridae; genus Lissotriton; species Lissotriton helveticus. The sequence goes on along the minus strand of NC_136059.1, from coordinate 459,897,777 downwards.
TAAATACAAAGTGAAAGGGTGCCTTATTTACAGGGCAGCGTTAAGCCACTTTAAGTGGCTTAACCGCATGCGCGCTAGCGGAATTCTGCTCGAGTGCTGAGATTTTTAAAAACCCATTATTCATGACGAGCTGGGCTCGTCATGAGCGTGCGAGGAGGCTACCTCATGACGAGCCCAGCTCGTCATGAGCGTCGAAGGGGTTAATACTAACTTGTAAATAAGGCGAAGCCCCTATCAACATCACAACGTCACTGAAAGTGATATTTTGGTGCCGATAAGTGCTTGTAAATATGCCCCTGTGTCTTCTAATGTGGAGACCAAAAGGAACCATCAGGGGATAAGAGGATGGGCACTGCACCAAGCCAGTCCCAGTGGCAAAGAATTTCAAACCGAAATGGTTCTACCTAGATAGTCTGAGACAGAGACGTATGGACTAAAAGAAATATAGCCGAACCGCCGGGTCGTGTGCCCTTCCTACATTCAACAAGAATCTTTGCGTGAGCCTGTGTGACCGTGCCCTCTCATTGTGACCAGTCTGTGCTTGGGATATCAGCAGGTGCGACCTATCAAGCCTGACATCTAACATATTGTTGAAGTAGTAGCCATTGAATGTGAACCCACTTAGTGAGTTGCTCTAAAATACGGCACAAGAATGCGTTTTGCTCCATGTTTGGTGCATAAATGCTGCCAAGCACCACATGAGTCCCATTAAACCTGCCATCACCCCCAGACAAATCATCCCTCTCTGTCTGTCGGTAGAGCTCCTGACTTGGGGTTCCCACCCTCACCCAGATCACAGCCCCTCCAGGGTAAGCTGAGAAGTTAGTAGGGAAGATTTGCCCTCCCCGGCGCTTAAGGTTTGGCCTCTCCTACTAGCATTAAGTGAGATTCCTGAAGCAGGACTGTGTGGACCCCTTGTACCTGAGCTGTGTGTTTCCCAGTGATGTTCAAAGTGATTATAGAGCGTTTGCCTAGTCATGCCATTGTGATAGATGGTAGATATGTGCATGTCTTCAAGAGCAAAGCCCAGTCGGTCCTATGCAGCCTTCAAAGAAGAAGTATCTTTGCTGCTGTGATTACCACAGAAGTGGAGAATTACCCTGCTCCAACCCAGTCATTGGTAACCAGAACCATGAAGACAATACACAGGACAGAGGGTAAAATGCCAACCATTCATCAATACTAGGAACGTAGGTGTGTGATGTGAGGTGGGGGAGGGGGTACTGTGCAGCCAGTGCTAAGATGGGGCCCGCCCGGCTCACTGCCCCATCCAGGCCCAGATTTCCAGTCGAAAAGCAGTGCACGTAGTTGATATTCCTGAAGGCAATGTGCACTAATTTCAAATAATCTAGGGTCCGGATTTACTAACTTTTAATGCATCTCAACAAGGCAACTTACTGCAGTGTGAAAGGGAGAGAGCAGAAAAGCATCATATCTACTAACATACACCACGCTTCTGCTCTGTCATAGTGCTGGCACTATTGCGAACACAGGCTCCTTGCGCCATGGTGCAAGAATCCCTGTGTTATGGGCAGAGTTGCTTTTGTACATCAGGGACACCTGCAAAAAAACGACTCTCAGAGGCATATTCCTCTTTTTATCTGTGCTGCGGAATGCAGCAAACATGGAAAGAGGAAGTAACTAGGAGAAATTAATATTTTTCGCCTCGTTACACCTCTCTCGGGTAGGTGCATCATTTTGGTGCAAATACAAGTGTACTGCCTGTACGAAAACTGGGGCCCAAGTTGATCAAACTTTCATACAGCACAATGCAGCAAGCCACCTTGATGTGCTGGATGAAATGGAAAGGGCAGGAATGTGCTGTATTTAACGTTACATAGCACATCTCTTTCACGAGTGCCAGCATGTCTACATAAACAATAGAGTAACCCTTCTCCCATGTGTTCACCATTTGCCCTTGAGAGCCTGCTTCTCCTTTGAAGCTAGCCTTTTGAGCTAACACCTGCGTGCTCCCTGCCAGGGAGAGGTAAAACCTCTCTCCCACGCAGGCTTCTGTTGTCTCCTTTCCTTGCAGTTTTTTTCATGCCTGCCTAAAAGGTCAGAAGGCTGTCTTGGGGACATACCCTGTGTGCAAACAAGGATAGGCACGGGGAGCACATTTATCATAATTTCACACAGCTCAGCAAGCCATCTTGCTGTGCTGCGCTGTGTATAAGTGAAAGGGCAGGAATGCACTGTATTTAACATGATACAGCGCATTCCTGTCCGTGCGTTGGCAGCCCACATTGTGCTGCTTAGTGCCAAAGCAGGCACCCTTTTTACGTGGTGCAAGGGTACCTGTGTTGCAGACAGAATTCGTTTTGTGTCGGAAGGGGCACAGTCCTGCACAAAAAGAAAGCTTTGAGTTCTATATGTGCTGCAGAATGCAGTATCTAGGAGTGCTAACCAAGCAGGAGAACATTCACTTGTACTAAGTGCCCAGAAAAGGGCTAAGAGGAGGCAGATAAGAACGTAAAACCAGATTTACTAACCTTTCACACAACGCAGCGTAGCACGGCAACTTGCTGTGCTGCATTGCATGAGAGGGAGAGATCAGAACTGCCTCATATCTACTAAGATACTTCTGCTCACTCAGTGCTGGCACACTTCAGGAAGCCTAGCACCATTGCAGACACACTTGCACAACAGTGCAAGTGTGCCTGCGTTGCAAGGAGAATTGTATTTGTGCACGAAGGCATACCTTCATGCACAAAAACTATTTCTCAAGATGTTTTCTGTATATGCTGCAGAATGCAGCAGACATAAAAAGTGGGGAAATGAGGAGAAATAAGGATATTTTTCCTCGTTACGCCTCACTTGTGGAGGCATAGCATTTTGGCGCATTCCCAGGCCTACCAGTAATGGTAAATCTGGGAATGTAACTCAATGTATTAACACTTTTTAGACCCGATGCACGCTTATTGATTCTCGGTCACAGGAAATTCCCCCTGATGAAGGGCAAGACCCGAAATGCATCGGGGAGCTTATGTCCCTGGATAAATTCATTTGATATTTTGAATTCGATGTTTGAAATATGAAGATCATATGAAGGTGAAACTTTACCTTTGAATAATTTAATTAAAAATTTGTGAAGAGAAAACAAAATGAAGCATAAGTATTGAACTTTCATTGACTTTTAATTGCATTAGCTTAAATTTCTGAAAGCACCTAGAGCGTCAACACATAGTGCTGACGTGAGCACGCCTTTTCCTTGTAGGAGGGCGCACTATTTCAAATCTGGGAATGTGCCAAAATCCATGCTCCACCCATGGAAAGTCTCTCTGGGGCAGAGTAATGCATCGCAGCAATTTGTGATGTGTTTCATTACTTTAGATTTATCAAGCTACTCAGAACCGCACAACGTGAACTTGCATGGATTGATAAATCTTACTTTAGTTTTGCGTCACTCTTGCGCCCCCTTTCCTAGCGCAAAGGTGAGGTAATACTATGATTAGTTTGGCTCTGGGTGTGTATCAAAATACCTAGGTAGGTGCATGAGAACTCCCATGCTCCACTCATGTATCACCTACCGAACGCAGTGTAACACAACGTAGCATCTTGTTGAATTATTTTTTTTAATAAAAAGTCACTCACGGCAATGCAAATCTACTCTTAAATGGTTTTTTAAAGCTAGCATTTTGCGTCATGGCTGTGCCAAAAAAGTAGTGAAACCATGGTTCACAACGTTAGTAATTTTTGGCCTCACAGAAGGGCTAATCAGACAGGATAATAAACACTTGTACTAAATGCCCAGAAAGGGGTAAGAGAAGGTAGATAAGAATTTAGGATTAATTTTACTAACCTATCATGCAACGAAGTGTAGCAAGGCAACTTGCGGTGATGCGTTGCGTGGAAGGGAGAGATAAGAAATGTGTCATATCTACTAAGATATGGTATACTTCTTCGCACTCATAGTGCTGGCACACTTCAGGAAGCCTAGCGCCAATGCAGGCACACTTGCACCACAGTGCAAGGGTACCTGCTTTACAAGGAGAATTGTTTTGGTGCAGGACTGCACATCTTCCTGCACAAAAACAATTTCTGAAGGCATTTTCCTCTTTCTATGGGTTTTGCAGATTTCAGCCACGTATAAAGAAGAAATAACAAGGAGAAAATAGGATTTTTCTCCTCATTATGCCAGGCTCTGGAAGGTGTGGCGATTTCATACAATCACATGTTTTACAAGCCTTTGTAAATTTGGGATTGCATGAAATCCATGGGTGGGTGCATGGGAATGCCCATGTTCCACAAATAGAACACCTCCCCGAAAGAAATGTAAAGCAATGCAGTGCTAGCTGCTGCATTACATGACATTTTTTTTTCACAAGGTCAAGTAAGGGGCGCAAATCACCACTTGCGTGGCTTTGTAAATATCGACTAGCATTTTGCGTCATGGCTGCGCCACTAAAGTGGTGCAACCTTGATGCAAAATGTTAGTAAATCTGGTCTTAGAGTTGTGTAACGCCAAAGCCTGAAGTGTCAAGAGCAAGGCGGTGCCAGCCAGAGTCTAAGCCCAGACTAGGCAAACCATCTCCCACCAGAGAAAGTCATGAACCAACTGAGGTCACTACTGAAAGTCTGAAAACGCTATTTAAACTAGAAAGTACTGCAGGACTGAACAGACAAAGTGCCCAACCGAACGGACCTGACTGTCTGGGTAGCAGTGCTTGGTGAATGTGTGTGTCACGGCCCACATCGTTGCCTGGCAGTTGTCCAGGACTGGCCCTCCGCCTGCTAAGGAGATCGCAGCTTTGGGTCTGTGAAATGAGCACCCAAACCCTCAGGGGTTTACTTCTTGGCCAATGCGTAGCAGATCTTAATGCAGAGTACAATCCATTGGGAGATGGATCATTTCTGCATGGCCTTCCCTTTCTTCGATCTGACATACCCCACAAAGAGTTGATTGTCCACCCAGAGCAGTTTTGTGTGGTCAAGGTAGAATGACAAAGCTTTTTTTATCCAACCAGTTCACTCCACTTCCTTAGAGGTACGAGGCAGAGAGTAAAAGGTAGGCACGGTGTTGGACTGGCCTACGTGGAATAGGGTGACTGCATTTGGAAAAAAGGATGCTCGAGTCAGAAGGACCAGTTTATCTGTATAAAAAGTAAAGTACAGCGGCTGATATGACAGTACCTTCAGTTCGCTGAACCTCCGGGCAGACGTAATTACCACCAGAAAGGACATCTTGAAGGTGATAAGCCAAAGAGGGATGGTATGAAGTGGCTCAAGTAAGTAAGGTCCCATTGGGGCATAAAGAAGGGAGTAGGAGGAAACATGTTGCAGACATTTAAGAAACCTATTTACGAAGGGGACTTGAAGAGTAAGGGATGATCTGGCAGTTACAGAAAAGCGGATATAGCAGACAAATAACCCTTCAATGTGCCCAATACAGAGAGAGCCCTTCTGGGTTAGTGTAAGGCCGAACAAAAGAACTTGGGAAAAGAGGGCCGATAAGGGGTCAACCTCTTGGGCTTTACACCATGCCACAAACTTGCTCCAATGACCGGCGTATACTGTTTTGGTGGAGGGACACTAAGCTTACAAATAACATCACAGACTTCGGGCGGGAAGTGCAAAGCTGTCAACTGTCACCACTCAATCTCCATGCATGATGGCGGAGTGTTTACAGGTTTTGGTGAAGACCCTTGTCCTGCTGCTGCGACAGAAGATCCCCCCCAAAGGGGCAGCCTGATCGAAGGACCAATGGACATGCTCAGTACGTCGGTATACCAGACTCTCAGAGCCACAGGGATGACTTGGTCCTGGTCAATCCTGATCTTGAGACGTCTGGGCAGGAGTGGTATTGTGGAAAGGCGTACAACAGGCTGGAGCTCCACTCAAGACTAAAAGCGTCTTCATACTATAGTTGCCTTGGAAACTCCAGCATACAGAAGTGATGGCATTGTGCGTTCTCGGTAGTGGCGAACAGTTCGATCCAAGGTTCTCCGAACTGTTGCAAGAGACCTTGCACCACCTCTAGTTGGAGACACCATTTGTGATCCACTAGTCCTCGTCAGCTGGATTCATCCAGTCTGGCATTCAGGGAGCCCGCCAGGTGTTGCACCACCAGGGAAATGCCCTGAAGTTCCAGCCATGTTCAGAGACACAGGGTCTCTTGGCAAAGGTCCACAACCTCACTCACATTTTTTATTGCAGTACCACATGGTGGTGTGTCTGTGAACACCTTCACTAGCCTTCTGTTGATAGAGGGTAGGAAAGCTTTCAATGCAAATCGTATCGCATGAAGCTTCAACAGGTTGATGTAGAGTCTGGATTCTGCCCGAAACCAGAGTCCTTTGATCACCACCACTAGTAGATGGCCGCAATATCCCAGGAGTAACGCATCTGTCACGACCATCAGATCTGGTTGGGAAGGGAGAGGGAGAGGAGTCTGCGGCTGACCCAATTGTGGTCTGTAACTCGCCACTGCGGATCTTCCACAGTGATCTCTGAGATCTGGACCATGTTGGAGATATTTTCCTGAAGCTGCGCCCACTGGAACTTCAGGTCCCACTGCAGAGCCCACATATGCCAACGAGTGTGCGTCACTAGTAAGATGCATGAGGCCAAGCAGCTTCAGAGCCAGTCTCATGGAAACCCAGGATAGAGGCTAAAATATCATATCATAGGAATATCTTTAACTCGCTGTTTGGGAGGATAGGCCGAAACTACTCTGTGTCCAAAACTGCTCAGATGAAAGAAGGTGTCTGAGAAGAGATCAGGTATGACATCGGTACCTTGATAGCAAATCTCAGAGAATGCAGAAGGTCGGTCAAAGTTTGGAGGTGGGAGAAGACCGCTTGGGGCGAGCACGCTTTCAACAGCCAGTCATTGAGACAGGGGAAGACTTGCATCACTGATCTCTGCAGATGAGCTGCAACCACTGCCATTGCCTTGGTGAACCCCCGAGGGGCTTTGGTAAGGTCAAAGGGGAGCACAGCAAACTGAAAGTGATTGCGGCCAGCCGAGAATCGCAAGTAATATCTGTGGGGAGGCAGGACGGGAATGGGGAACTATGTGTCCTGGAAGTCCAACGCTACCATCCAGTCTCCCAGGTTCAGAGAAGACACACTTGAGCAAATGTGAGAATTTTGAATTTCTCCTTTTTTAGGAAGAAACTGAGAGGTTGCAGGATAGGATGAAGTCCTCCATCATTTTCGGGCACCAGAAAGTGACTGGAATAACAACCATGACCTACTTTGAAAGCCGGCACCCTCTCTGTGGTACCTTTGGCCAAGAGAGTCCCCACTTTCTGACGGAGCAAAGAAATGTGTCCCTACATCAGCCTGTCACAAGTGGGTGGCATGGGTTGAGAGTTAGTAAAAAATGGGAGGGAGTAGCCCTTTCAGACAATCTGGAGAACCCGGAGGTCAGGTGTTACCATCCTCCAGTGCGGCAGGTAATGACATATCATACTACCCACTGGGTGCCCATGATGGTCGGAGGGTAAACTAAAGAGGCTTGGAGGCTGTGTCTGCAAGGGGGACAGTGGACTGGCCCGACCTCGGGCTATCTGACCCATGACATCTGTGGGTACTGCAACCTTGTCCATGCAGGGGCTGGGAAGCTTGCGTGCCACAGTGGCTGGGTGATTAAGAACAGAGCTGAAAGCTCCCTCTGTGGCGAGGGGCCATAGAAAAGCCCAAGGACCTGGCCGTAGCTCTCCTATTCTTGAAGCACTCCATAGTCTGCCATCCAAGGGTATGTCCATAACTGAGGCTTGGATATCACCAAAAACAAAAAAGCCAGTGGTTCTCAACCAGACACGGTAAAGAAGGGCCATCGACGATGAAACCGCTCTGCCTAGCTAGTCTGTCGTATCCAGTCCATAACGTATGGTGAACTTAGATACATCCCTCCCATCAGCCATAGCCTGAGAGAGTATGTCTCAGTCCTCCTCTGGATCAACAGGCAGCACCTGCGCAACTGAGTCCCAGGGTGAGTGCAACTATTGGCCTAAAAAGGCATGAGGTGTTTACCAACCGCAGAGCGAGGCTGGTGGAAGCAAACATCTTCTTACCCAAGGTATCCAGCATCTTGGATTCCATAATAGGGTTAGCGACTCACTATTAGGAAGGGCCGTCCGAGGTTGTCCCTTCCTAATAGCGAGACTGAGTCCTATGTATGACTGTTTTGCGACTGCAATTGCGGTCGCAGAACAGTCGCAGTTTACCACCCTTCTCAGAAGGGTGTCAAAGCACTCGCAAAAGGGAAGGGGTCCCCAAGGGGACCCTTTCACCTTTATGAATGCAGGGGTAAAATATTTTATTAGGGGCAGGCAGTGGTCCCATGGACCACTACCTGCCCTTAAAAAATGAAAGGAAAACGTTTCATTTTTCTATTTTTAAATGTATCATGTTTTTCTTTGAGGAAAAGGGGCTGCACTTTAAAAAACAGCTTTATTTAAAAGCTTTACCAGATATGGGGGTCTGCTGAGCCCAGCAGGCCACCATACCAGGAAGGGCCAGACATTCCCAATGGGATCGCAAATTGCGAGTGCCTCATAAATATTCATGAGGAATGCAATTTGCGACCCCAATGGGAATCGCAAACAGTGTCTCTGACACTGTTGTACATTGTGATTTGCAACTCGCAATATGTCGCAATTTGTGAGTCGCAATTCACAATGGTCGTACATCTGGCCCCTAGTCCTAGGAGAAGAGCCAGGTGTTCAGTGCCTCAAGCGAGTAAAGAGGGGGTTGGCTTTTAGTATCAGCGGTAGGCCATTCGAGAGGACAGCCGTGGTCCCGAAAAAGCTCTTCCCTCCCCTGGTGGTCCTCTTAAAAGGGAGACTTATCAGGTTCATAGCAGAGCCTGAGCAAAGAGTCCTCCCTGGTATTCCAAAATGTCAATAAGTGTGCTCATAAATTATGTTACCATGATGGGTTATGGAGCAAACTATTGCCGTTCTTATTTTCAGGGCTCCTTGAGAAAGGCCGACCCTTGCCCGAAATGCATCGGAGCATCATTGTTGATATCATTTAAGTGAACCATATGGAATTTTGAAATGAATGTGATGAATTGAATCCACTTCGTTAACTTCAAATGAACTACAAATAAATCCAATTTGAAAATACAGAGGAGTCTGTCTTCTATGACGAACCTTAAGGAGTGCCCAAAGCTGGGATGTGCACATAATTTATGAGCACACTTATTGACATTTTGATTTAACTGGTGTAAACGGACGGTTACGCCACTAGCATGAGCGCCCACATACGAATGAATTTAGGCAAAGTACACAATAACAGTACTACAATTCCGCTGTGCACCGCACTTATTGCTTTGTTTCATAACTCCCTGGTATTCCACCATTTGAGCTTCTCCTTGAAACGGAGTGGCCCCAGTCCATGCAATGATTTGTATGCCTGGCAAAGAGCCTTAAATCTGACACGTTGTCTGACTGGTAGCCAGTGGAGTTTCCGGATCGCTCTCCTGGCTGATTCACATTCACATTCAAGGATTTAAAAAAGAAAGCGTGCAGCTGCATTCTGCAGCGTCTGAAGCCTTTTCATGGGGCCTGCGGTACTGACTACTGTTTACAAAAGCTCAGGTGGCAGGAATTTTTGAACCTTTTTTACAAGCCTCAAGGAGCAGAATGAGGTGGATGTCTTTGTGTTTACTTGGTATTTCAGCTTCATTTCTTTGTCTGACAGGAACCCAAGATTTTTTACTTTGCTTGTTGGTTTGGGAAGGAGGCCCAGCCCTAGCGGCCACCACCCGGCGTTCAGAAGGAAGGATTATTGCCAAAAATAAATAATAAGCTCCGTTTTAGTGACATTTATTTGAGACAGTTGTTGTCAATCCAATTGATTATATTACACATGCAGGTTCTGAAGACAGAACCCGAGTTTCCGTCAGATTTTGCTAATGACACCACGATTTGAGTGTCATCTGCATAAGACGTTAAGGAGAAACCCGATTTCTTGATAAGTGTTTACAACGGTGTAACTTAAAGGTTTAATCAGAGCTGGGCTTAGGTCTGAGCCCTGAGGGACTCCTCGGGGCAGGAAGAAAGGCCTGGAAGTTAAATTGCCCAGCGCCACACTTTGTTGTCTATTGGCTAAGAAGGATTGGAGTAGATCTAGTGCTGTATCCTCTATTCCCAGGCTCCGCAGCCGGTCAACCAAGATCTCATGGTTGACCGTGTCAAACACCGCAGAGAGATCAAGCAAAATTAAAGCTGCCGTCCCTCCTTTGTATAGCATTTCGCAGATGTCTTCGGTGGCTAGCACCTCAGCGGATTCAGTACTGTGGGTTTTCTGAACCTGTGTTGTGTGTCATCCAGCAGATCGTTTTCTTCTATATATTCTGCTAGTTGTTCATTCATTACCTTCTCCACTAGCTTTGCGGCAAAAGGGACTCTAGAGATAGGGCGATAGTTGTTTTGGTCCGTGGCATTTAGATTTTCCTTTTTTAACAAAGGCAGAATGGAGGGAGCCTTCCATAGCGTAGGGAAAACTCCCCCCGCAAACATGTTATTGAAGATTTGCCTCAGATGTTGTGCCACTTGTGCTGGGATCATGTGCATTATTTTAGGTGGACAAAGGTCTTGTGGAGCACCAGATTTAATGGCTGGAGTTGTTCTTCCGAGGGAACCTTGAAGGTAGAGAATTTGGCTGATGTGGGGTTTAGAGCTTGTCCATTCGGATGGATGGTTGTTCTGCCTGCGATTAATTTTTTGAAGATGTTGGCTACTTTTTCTTGAAAGAAGTCGGCCAGAGCATCACAGTTTTTTATTTGGTATGGCGGTGTTGAGGCTGGTTGGTGTTACCAGTTTTTTTCATGACTTGGAGTAGAGTTTTGTTGGTGTTGCAGGCTAACTTTATTTTCTCTTAATAGTAGTAACTTTTAGCAGCTAAAATGCATTTTTTGTGTTCTGCTAACTTATTTTTAAAGATAGTTTTCTCTTTGACCTCATTGTTTTTTCTCCATTTTTGTTTTTGCCTGCAGCACTCCTGCCTAGATGTCCTGAGGGCTTCGTTGTACCGAAGCTGGGAGACTATCTTTGCCATAGTTTTTAGTCTGATTAGGGCTAGAATGCCTAGAGCCGAGTTTAGCCAGATCGAGATGTTTTCAACACTCTGCTCCAGATTGTCATCTGGTTGCCAGGGTATGGTGATGAGGGTGTTTCTTAGTTTGGTGGGCTGTACTTTATGCCAATCTCTACTTGGAGTTGGTTGCGTTAGATATCGTGGCACAGAGGTTCTCTGAAACTTTATCTGCCAGTTGACTACCTAGTGATTGGACCAGATAAGAGTTAGAGATGGTAGTATATTAATAGATTGATGGTTAGAGAAGATCCCATCTAGCATATTCCCAGCCATATGTGTTGGACCTCTAGTGATGAGGGCTAGGCCAATTGCATTCATTGCATCAATCAGCTTTATGGAGTCTCAATCGGCCTCGTTTTCCAGATGGAAATTAAAATCACCTAATACCGAGAAATTAGCGGTGGGTATAGAAGTTTCAAGGGTCATGCTAAGCTGATCAACAAAACCACTTGTAGTCCAAGTGGGCGGTAGATTAGCATACCCTTAAAAGGCTGCATTCCGGGCAGTTAAACAGAGCATGCTATAGCTTTAGAGCCAGAAGATGTTAACGGTTCAAAGGTTGTTTTGAGATAATTCTGATAAAACACCGACAACACCCTCACTTTTTAGGTCACGTCTATGCAGTGCGCATGCGCTGCATAGGCAAAAAGACCTTTAGCCGTCGCTTTGGCTTTTCAGCCAAAAACGTGCACGCATTCCATTGCCTTCAATGGCAACGCATGGACGTCTGGCTATGCACGTGCGGGAGCGACTGCTGCCATATGGTAGCAATTATCCCTCTCGCAAGGGAATCACACAGCCCCTCTCCAACCCCCTGCTGCCAGCAGCCTGCCTCGCTTGTTCTCTGAAGACCGCCGCCGGCGTTACCAAGCATTGGGATTGCTGGACACCAAGGCTGTCGAGTCTCAATTCCACCTCACGGCGATTCCATCCACCACTGTATACACACTGCCCCTACATCGGATTTTCTCAGGGTCTTTTATATCCCGGCTTTCTCCTTCTGGTACTTATTGCTCTGGGTCTTCACAACCGGGCATGAACCAAGACGGAGCCCAGTCACGACCATGGTCGCTCAGACACCACTGACACCTTTCAAGGTGAAGCCAGGTCAAAGCAACACGCACACGGCATTACTGGTGCGTGGCCACACTTGCTGCTGTCATGATGAAAAATAAATGGGGCCCGTCTTTGTCATAAGTACACCCACATATTAAGTATATTCGAATTTTTCAAAAATAGAGGGCGGGTGGTAGACGTGCAAATTCCTTTTGGGTATTAGCTTTCAGACGAGGGCTGGTCCCTCTGCCCCAGACGCCCTTGCTCGCCGCCTCAGCCGGGCCCCCGCCTCGCACCTCCATCTTACCTTCGAAACCCCTCCCTGCTCTCACTGTGAGCGCCCTCAGCCAGAAAGCAGGACGGGTCTCAGGCCGTTGTCGGCTGCGGAGTCGGTATCTCCGTGCCCAATCGTACCTGGTTCAAGGGCGCAGAAGCTCCTTGGCGCTACCGGCGCCAGACTCTCCATTTGATTTGCATCCGGAAAAAAAGATGCGTCTAATTAAAGACTCAGAAAAAATGTAATTTGGCCAGACCTTGAGCTCAGGAAGCGGACTGCTGCCCCTGCACAGCCGGGTCCCTTCCACGAGCAGCGCAGAATACAGTCTGAGCTCAAGAAGCGGACAGCTGCCCCTGCACATCTGGGTCCCTTCCACGAGCAGCGCAGACTACAGTCTGAGCTCAGGAAGTGGACTGCTGCCCCTGCACATGCGGGTCCCTTCCACGAGCAGGTCCCATGACTGTCCCACATTCAAGTAATGTGAGCAAATCCCTTAAATACCTCTCCACTAAGGGTTCCTTGGGACTGGTTCCCGGCTGTATGCACGGTGGTACCTCACATGGAATTTCCGATACCGGGCAGTACCACGGTGCTTCTTTCTGCCAGGCCTTGGGCCTTACGAGCTCTCACAACTGAAAGGGACATTACGAGGGGAAATCGGGATCACTCCACCGTTTTCTGCGTGTTTTCTATCCATACTTCCACCTGCTTTTAGCAGGTAGATATGTGCACAGGGCCACTTGTAATCCAGTTTCGTCCAAAAACTGGAGTTTTCAACCGGAAGCAGGATCACCGGCCCACACACAACAGTGCCCTACATAGTGGCTAAGCGGGTGACCACCGTAGAAATGGGGGGGCAGCTCAAAAGTTGCGGGTGGGCGGGTTTTCTAAAACAGGTGATGGATCTGTGTGTGGTGGGGGAGGGCACAGCCAAAGTGACTCATCAGTGGGCCAGGTGCCAACACAGTGTCGTCTCTGTGAATGACTATAGCTCGGGCTTTTGAGCCTGGGTGGCACTAATGATCGACTCTTGACCCTAACAGGTAGGTCGCTCCCCCTCCACACAGCACTGCCTGTGTCTCCCTGCCCCAGCTGCCGCTGCTGAGGAAGTTCGAGGCCCTCCACCACCCGCAGGCTACCACTTGCGCCTCTTCCCTGGTGGCCAGTGGTAGGCCGTAGGTAGGTTTGTTCATCCTCCGCTTTATTGCTTTTATTGTATTGCCTGTATTTTCATTATTGTGTCTGTGACTGCTGATGTCTGTCTTCCCCCACTGCCTGTACGTGGCCCGTGCCCCTTTTTTCTTCCCTCTGTTCCCCTCGCTGTCCCTGTGCTCTCTCTGCCCGGTCTTTCCTTCTGTTCTTAGCTGCCCCTGTATTTCTGTATTCTGTATTTTGCCTCTGCGCCCCTCGTTGTTTCTGGTATTTCTGTGCCCTTTTTGCCTTCTGTGCCACTCGTTTTTCCCTCGTTTTTGTGCCCCTTTTGCCTTCTGTGACACTCGTTTTTTGTGCCCGTCTGCCTTCTGTGCCACTCGTTTTTCCCTCGTTTTTGTGCCTCTTTTGCCTTCTGTTCCATTCGTTTTTTGTGCCCTTCTGCCCTCTGTTCCACTCATTTTTTGTGCCCTTCTGCCCTCTGTGCCACTCGTTCTTACCCTCGTTTTTTGTTCCCTTCTGCCCTCTGTTCCACTCGTTTATCCCCGTTGTTTGTGCCCTTCTGCCTTCTGTTCCGCTTGTTTTTTGTGCCCTTCTGCCCTCTGTTCCACTTGTTTTTCCCTTGTTTTTGTGCCACTTTTGCCTTTTGTTCCACTCGTTTTTGTGCCCTTCTGCCCTCTGTTCCACTTGTTTTTTGTGCCCTTCTGCCCCCTGTGCCACTCTTTTTTCCCCTCATTTTTTGTGCCCTTCTGCCTTCTGTTCCACTCGTTTTTTTGCCCTTCTGCCCTCTGTTCCACTCGTTTTTTTTGTGCCCTTCTGCCCTCTGTGCCACTCGTTTTTGTGCCCCTATTGCCTTCTGTTCCACTCGTTTTTTGTGCCCTTCTGCCCTGTGTTCCACTCATTTTTTTGTGCCTCTCTGCCACTCGTTTTTCCTTCGTTTCTATGCCCCTTTTTCCTTCTGTTACCTTCGTTGTCCCTCGCCGCTGCATCCCCTGCAGCCCCGCCCCCTGACTGCCCACTGACAATTCGATGCCCCCGCCTCCCAGCTGCTTCTCCCTCCCACTTCCCCATATATGCCGTGCGGCCAAGCGCAGCGGTCGCGCCGCTGGCGGGCCTAAGGCAAGCACGTCTGCCCCTGGACCTCACCCAGCACCAGAACCCCTGCACCCGCCACGATGACTGCCGCCACTACGACACCAGCATTCTGCATGCTCTAATCTCCGGACGAAGCCACACCTGCTTCAAGGCTGCCCCGAAACGCACACACGGCCCCTTCACCTGCCGGAACTGCAGCTACACCAGCCTCAGAGCCGACGAACCACCCGCCAAGAAAGACTCCACCCTCAGAGGCACCCTCGTCTACCGACCCCCCGGACCCTGCCCCCAGTTCAGCGACTCCATCGCCGACTTGATCAGCACGCACGCCCTGACTTCCACCAACTACATCCTCCTCTGAGACCTGAACTTTCACCTTGAGAACAACAACGACAACAACTCCACAACCCTGATCGACAACCTCGGACTGAAGCAACTCGTCACAACGCCCACCCACTCTGCCGGCCACACCCTCGACCCCGTCTTCTCCTCAAGCCTGCACGTCTCCGTCAGCCACACCACCGAACTCCTCTGGACCGACCACCGCTGCATCCACTTCGCCTACCAGAAACCCACCACATACCACCGCACCCAACAGATCTCCCGCTGCTGCTAGAGCAAAATCACCGAAGACCAACTAGACGCAAACCTCGCTCTCAGCCCACCCACCGAACCCTCCAACCCCAACGATGCTGCCCACAGCCCACAGCCTCAGACGCTGGATCGAGGACTGCGCCAACACCCTCGCTCCGCTGAAGAAACCCCCCCACAGAGACACCAGCAAGAGGGCCAGCTGGTTCACCCCAGAACTCCTAGCCTCCAAGCAAGCCTGCCAGAAACTAGAGAAGAAATGGCACAGTGAACAAACTCCGCACAACCATGCAGCACACAAGGGCGCCATCCACAACTACCACCACCACCACCTCATCAGGGCGGCCAAGAGGACCTCCTTCAAAGATCGCCTCGACAACAATGTACACAATAGCAAGGAGCTCTTCAACATCGTGAAGGAACTCTCCAACCCCAGCTCCAACACCAATAACATCCTGCCATTGCAAGCCCTGTGCGACTCCCTCGCCACCTTCTTCCACCGCAAAATAGCAGACATCCACGACAGCTTCAACACCCAGACAGCCTCAACAGACAGCAATACAACAGACCCTCCGCACATCATCGACCACGACCCCCTGCTAGCCTTGGCCAGCGTGAGCATCGATGACACCATCAAGACCATGCGCACAATCCACTCCGGCTTTCTGTCAGACCCATTCCCGCACCACGTCTTCAACAGAGCAAGCAGCTCCATCGCACCTCACCTACGCAATGTCATCAATCTCTCCCTCGAGACCGCGACCTTCCCAGAGATCTGGAAAGACACCTAGATCAACGCTCTACTCAAAAATCCTACGGGAGTCCCAAAAGACCTCAAGAACATCCGACCCATCTCTCTGTTCCCCCTCCCGGCCAAGGTCATCGAGAAAACCGTCCACAGACAGCTAACCCGATACCTCGAAGGAAACAGAATCCTGGACTCTTCCCAGTCAGGGTTCCGCAGCAACCACAGCACCGAGACTGCCCTCATCGCCACCACCGACGACATCAGGACCCTGATGGACAACAGCGAGACTGCAGCACTCCTCCTCATAGACCTCTCTGCCGCCTTCGACACCGTCTGCCACCGCACACTACGCACATGCCTCCACACCGCAGGGATCCGAGACAAGGCTCTGGATTGGACCACCTCCTTCTGCTCTGGCAGAACCCAGAGCGTCTGCCTCCCGCATTCCGTTCCAAAGCATCCGAGATCATCTGCGGCGTACCCCAGGGATCCTCCCTCAGCCCGACGCTGTTCAACATTTACATGGCCCCGCTCACACACGTAGCCCGACAGCACAACCTCAACATAATCTCCTATGCCGACGACACTCAGCTGACCCTCTCCCCTCACCAAGGACCCCATCACCGCCAAAGCCAACCTCCACAAAGGAATGAAGGCCGTCCCCGACTGGATGAAGACCAGCTGTCTGAAGCTGAAATCGGACAAGACGGAGGTCCTCATCCTCGGCTCCAACCCTTCAGCCTGGGACGATTCCTGGTGGCCGACGGCACTGGGGGCAGCGCAGACACCCACCGGCCACACATGCAACCTCGGAATGATCCTTGACTCAACGCTCTCAATGACCAAGCAAGTCAACGCCGTCTCCTCCTCCTGCTTCAACACCCTCCGCATGCTCCGTAAGATCTACAGATGGATCCTGACAGATACAAGAAAGACAGTCACCCAGGCCCTCGTGAGCAGCAGACTCGACTACGAAAATGCCCTCTACGCGGGAGCCCCGACCAAGCTCATCAAACGACTACAACGCATCCAAAACGCCTCGGCACGACTGATCCTTGGTGTACCACGCCACGGCCACATCACCCCCCCACCTGAGAAACCTGCACTGGCTCCCCGTTAACAAGAGGATAGCCTTCAAGCTCCTCACCCACGCACACAAGGCACTCCAGAAGACCGTCCCAGCCTACCTCAACCGACGGCTCTCCTTCTACATCCCCAACCGCCTGCTACGCTCCGCGGACCTCTCACTCGCCACCGTCCCGTGCATCCAAAGACCAACCACCGGTGAGAGATCCTTCTCCCACCTCGCCGCCAAGACATGGAACACCCTCCCACTGAGCCTACGACCGATCCAAGACCTGCTGACCTTCAGGAGGATACTCAAGACCTAGCTGTTCCATCAGCTGACCCCCCCCCCCCCCCACTCCTTTAAACCCTCGCGGGTATGTAGTGCGCTTTTCAAATGATTGATTGATTTATTGACTAATGAGGACATGTTGAGTGATCCCCAAGGAGGAGAAGGGTAAGCAGTTATTGAGGAGAAGCTTCATAGCAGAGTGTGAAGGAGTGCTGAACGGTATAACATACCTCGACATTTTGAAGCAGTTTCTGGAATGAGACCCTCAATGCCGGACGGGGCTTCCGTTTTATTTTTTTTACACAGTATGATTTTATTTTACTGCTGATATCCCTGTTATTAGCACAAGCATTGCCTACATCAAACACAAATGCACGCAGTCTCCCATAGCTTGCAAACCACCTATAAGTGTGTCTTTACAAGTTCAAAATTGAGCCGATTTGTAAATGCAGGCCACTTTTGTAACTTTCCGGTTCACTACTGGGTGGCACTTTTATGTTTTTTATCCCAGTCCGAATCTCTTTATAAGCCACGGTAACACAATGGACTTTCCTAAGGGGATTTGGTTTTCAGACACACATATTTCTGTGGCAGGTGCAGTTACCCACTTAGCTGTCCTTCTATGGTTGAGCCCTGTGACCTACAATTATACACTGGTCTCTTCAGCAGGTGCTGTGATCCGCTGAACTGCCTCCCTAGTGCTTTGACTGCTGTCCAATGCGACTCTCGCAGTGGATGCAGTAACTTCCTGGTGTGGACTCCAAGATCTGCTGGTACACACAGATTTCTATACTCAGCCAAGTGTGTCCGTAGGGTGAAACGTGTGTGTGAGTGAAGTTGGGGGAAGGGAGGTGAGGAGAAATGTTCTGTTTTAAACCATACATTGATTGCGGGTATTTGTTTGGTCCGAGTTTTATATATTGCCCTCGTCACCACTCATGCGCTTAGGAGCATGGCTGTCCGAAGGCAGAAGGATAGCTCAGTGAGATGTATGTTCTGAACTTAAACGAAGTGGAGAATTCGGGTTACGAGTTCGAATCCTATGTGGGCGCCTCAGCCTTCCACCCCCGGGAAGTTTGTGTTACTTTCGTGTTTGGCATCTTTGTGCTGCAACGAGCAGTATGTGTGGAAGAGGCAAATCACAAAATTCATAGGGCAAACCGAGCCAGGGTCAGACTTGACACCAAGGGCCAAAGTAGGGACCCAGCCATCCATAGACCCATTGTGTGCAGTGGACTAAAGAAAGAATCTTTACCATCGAAAAATACTGTGTTTCAATCTACTAAAACGATTACTTGGAATAGCAATTTATAAATTCTAAAGAAAGACTTTAAGAAGAATGCCCCGATGATGTTGCCGTGAATGATGTAAGAGATATTATACAATTCAATCAATAAATAAAACCTATATACGGTTGTTCACAGCCACCATAAAAACACACAATAAATATCCTTAAAAACATAGAAATAAAACACAAGTACATTAAATACCGCATAAAACCAAAATACAGTAAACAACCGCCTAAATCATGAGGGACACAGGTTACCAATTAATACACTACTTGGTTAGGGTTTGAGCACCTAGACACCAAAACTGCTCTTAACAAGCATCGGCATAGCAAAAGGGTCTCGCCGTTGAGACCTTATAAGTGTTTAGCCATGCAACAGTTGGTGTTGTTGCACTAAGGATAATGTGCTACATAACTAAATATTTATAAGGTCCCAAAAGTGAGACCTATTGGCTATGCTTGTTTATTTGCCTGTCTCCCCGATAGATGGCATAACTGGGGGGTGGGCGCGACAATTTCTGGGCCAGAGCTTGAATCTGCCCATGTTTCAGTTACAAACACCTCATCTGCATGTTGTGCTTGTACTATATCAGAAAATCGGAGTGATGCTTCACTAAAGAGCTAGGGGCATATTACCAAGGCAGGCGAATTGAAATTATCACATCACTCTATTAGCAAGCTGTCGCTAACATCAGTTAGTGACAGCTTTTAGGTGATAGCGAGCGGTTTGGGGCCCGCTTTGCATGTCATTAGCGATAAATATCGATGACATGCAAAGTGGGTGTTCCTAACCTGTTAGCGACTGAAAGCAGTCGCTAACATCGCTATCGCCTATTATCAACCCAGGCGTAGCAATTACAATATTCGCACTTAGCGCAAATATCGCCAAATCCTAACGCCTGCTTAGACCACTTCTTAGCCTGTATATCCAATGGGAGGTGGATATTCAGGTTAAGTCCCTATTAGCGATAATGCCTGAGTATCGCTGAATTTCCAGCGATGTCCACGCATTTCGCCGCTATCGCCGGATATTTTATCGCTTTGGAGATAAAAGTTGCTAATAGCACGTTATCCCTGCTATAAAATCGGCGATGCGCGGCGATAAAAAATGTTTTGCTAAACCTATTTAGCGATAAATATCGCTAGTTGTTAATAATATGCCCCCTTGTTTTTGGGTGTATACAAAAAGGTTTTGGGTCCAACAAACTGACCAGCCTAGACCTCAACAGTTGCGAAACAGAACAAAGTGGCTAGCCAGGACACTCTAAATTCAAATTAGAACCCACACAGCCCATGTGTACTGCGTGACCAAGCCACTTGTTTAGCAAAACATTTATTTTAGTTCATAATCAAGTTTCAAAATTCATAAAAAAATGTCATCAAAAGGAAAACACTGTCAAAAACAGTCAAGTCAAAAGCAAAAACAAACAATTGTGTGCACAATAAATACAAAATATGCAAACATTTATACTGAATATTCAAACATTTACATGACACCAAAGTGCAACTTAAAATACAATACATACATTCCAAATCAATTGGGATCAAGAAACATTACATAAGACATAAACGGAAAAACCAGTCCTTTAACTGAAATACCAGTGGACAGGCGGAATTAAGGGTGGAAAACAACTGCCTGCCTGTCTCACAAGACCTGTGACTAAATATTCAGTCTGGTTGCACGCAAGGGCCCACAACAGTGGAATAAGTTGATCCCTAGCTGCACCCTGCTTTCTTGTCACAGGCTGGGGGTCAACGCGTTTCGAACCAAAATAATTAAAGGTTCTCCTCAGGACAGGGACTGGGTACGATTTTCACTGTGAAAAAAATTGAAAGGGGTGGTGTCAAACTGTTAGTGTCACAATTTGAAAAACCTCTTTGTCTATCCAGAGAGGTAACAGGGTTCACATTCCTTGTATCAGCTGAGGAGGAAAAATAAGGAGGAAAAGTAACCCACATCAAACAGTGAACACCGATTAAGTGGACACGATTTAATCCAATGATTTGCGGCGCTTCTCCTACCTGCTCGTGGTGCAGGTAACTTGTTTCTTTCGTACTTGTGGATAGACAGAGAGGTTTTTCAAATTGTGACACTACCAGTTTGACACCACCCCTTTCAATTCTTTTCACAGTGAAGATCGTACCCAGTCCCTGTCCTGAGGAGAACCTTTAATTATTTTGGTTCGAAACGCGTTGACCCCCAGCCTGTGACAAGAAAGCAGGGTGCAGCTAGGGATCAACTTATTCCACTGTTGTGGGCCCTTGCGTGCAACCAGACTGAATATTTAGTCACAGGTCTTGTGAGACAGGCAGGCAGTTGTTTTCCACCCTTAATTCCACCTGTCCACTGGTATTTCAGTTACAGGACTGGTTTTTCCGTTTATGTCTTATGTAATGTTTCTTGATCCCAATTGATTTGGAATGTATGTATTGTATTTTAAGTTGCACTTTGGTGTCATGTAAATGTTTGAATATTCAGTATCAATGTTTGCATATTTTGTATTTATTGTGCACACAATTGTTTGTTTTTGCTTTTGACTTGACTGTTTTTGACAGTGTTTTCCTTTTGATGACATGTTTTTATGAATTTTGAAACTTGATTATGAACTAAAATAAATGTTGTGCTAAACAAATGGCTTGGTCACGCAGTACACATGGGCTGTGTGGGTTCTAATTTGAATTTAGAGTGTCCTGGCTAGCCACTTTGTTCTGTTTCGCCCTTGTTTTTGGGAGCATACATGTAATGCTTGAGAATGTAGGGCTGATATTTTCCCTTTTTTGTTGATCAGATGACCCAATGTTTGCTGTTAGCCTGACTTATCAGATGACCCAATATGTACTGAGTGCCTCACTAAACTGGGTCTTAGATCCCTAACATGGTTGAGACAAGAGTTGAAAGGTCGGGTTGTGGAAGGGATATTTGGATTGGTGAGATGAGGATCTTCATTATTGGATCTTAATGATAATAGGCCGACCAGGGGGACAGGCACTGGGCGTGGTCCGGGCGTGGTCCAGGCGTGCCCGGGCGCAGACGGGCTTGCCTTTGGCACGCCAGTGGCGCATCCGCAGTGCATCGACACCATCCTCCATTTTTATTCTTGGAGGCAAGAAGATCTTAGGAGAGAGACTAGACTGTCTCACTTCGAAGATGGCGCCCGAGAAATGGCACTGCAGCCTACCACTTCTTCCTCCACTCAATCAGCATGCAGGTGCTGCGGTGGACTGGGGAAGAGTGAGGCAAAATGGCAGATCACTTTGCATGGCGCGATACTGGAGAAATGACTGAGTAACACGTATAACGTTCGTTATTCTAACCTAGATAAGTATCCCTAGATGTGGTTATTGCAGCCTAGATATGTATCCCAAATAGTTTGCCCAGTAACTAAAATCAAATTTGAAGTGAGTTTGTTTTAAAAACAGTTTTAAGAACAGTTTTAAAACAAGATCAACGTTGCTGGCCGTGCTGCACTTGTTGGCCTCTTGTACCTTCCAACCAACAGCCGCCAGAGTCAGGAGAGTCTCATAGCCAGCCCAATCCAAGTTCCTCACAACGGTCTTGGATGACATCATCAGATTGGTACCCCACTATCTATACTTCCCCCATACTGTGCAGAAACAGTTGGAGACCAAGCAAGGCGTCTACGCCATAGCTGGCTTCCCACATGTGTTAGGGGGCAATTGACTGCACACATGTCCTGCTTGTGCCCCCTGGCAACACTGCACACAATAACCGCAACAGAAAGCATATGCATTCCATCAATGTGCAGGCAATAGTGGACCACCGGGGAATCTACACCAACATCGTCGCCAACTACCCAGGCAGTGTGCATGATTCCTACATCTACCGACAGTTCATCATCAACCAGCACTACCAGGATTGCACCCATGGAAATGCACTGCTCGTTGGCAAGTACTAAATGAACACACCACACACCTCAATGCCACAACCATGCAACTCACAACACTGGGAATGCACATGTTACAAACTCACATACAACATGCCACACAACATGCCCACCCACCAGACACAACAGCACAATTTACTGTGGGATCCTGTGCCAGACATTTACATAAGCCATCAACGGCATGGCACCTCAGCCACATGATAGCAGATTGTGGGGAGAGATGGGAACCAGGCATGTGCGAAGGAGGCAAGTGACCCATGAATGAGAATGTACACAATGCTAAGTGTGGTGTGGATGTGATGGCCAGACTGCAGTATGCATACCACACACATATCCATGTCGACATACACCGCTGGTGTATGGAGTGTAGTGGACAGTGGATGCAACCATCTCACCCCAGCCAGTGGGGAAGATCGCGGAAATGTAGCGTGTTATGTCCCCCCCCATAAGCGTGAGCGGAGTGGGCTGGCCTGGCGTACGCCAGTCCAGCGTAGGGGTGTGGATAAAAAGCACGTAACTCTGGGCATGGTTCTCTTCCGGAATGCCCAACGTCTCTGCCAGGGCCGCGCTTCTCACCCCGCCATGAGGCCAAGGCAGTTGCCGTGAGCAGTGTTGCTTGCGATCGTGTGCGCCTGCTGCACCCCGCACCGCTGGTCCCTGAACCCGTCTTGCCTTTCTCTGCGCACCCAGGCCTCACTGCTCACCTGCAAACAATGGTGTGTGTCAAAGAGGGCCCACCACGTGCCAGTGCAAGCTCCAAGCCTGAGGCCTCCGACCCTGAAGCCTCCTCAGACCATCACAGCCTCGGCAACATAGGGCCGCAGTACTCCTTTCTCATTGACATACTCCACCGGCATACACAGCGGACTAGTAGGTCACACATTTGGAATCGAGTCTTGATTACACTACGGCAGAGTAAATTTTTTATGGCGAAAGTTTATATCACCATACTCCCTTTGATGTGATGCCATCAAGTCTGTCTATAGCATACCAACCACACGTGTGTGTGGGCCCACGCTGACTACTGCCCTCGGGCCACACTGCGCTCAAGTAGGTCACACATTTAGAACTGAGGGGCATGTTATCAAGGCAGGCGAAATTAAATTATCGCCGCTTTTGCGGCCGTTTTCAGCCACAAAGCGGCGATAATTTCATCGCCCTATTAGCAAGCTGTCGCTAACATCAGTTAGCGACAGCTTTTAGGCGATAGCAAGCAGTTTGGGGCCCGCTTTGCATGTCAGCGATATTTATTGCTAATGACATGCAAAGTGGGCGTACCCAACCAGTTAGCGACTGAAAGCTGTCGCTAACATCGCTATCGCCTATTAGCAAGGCAGGCGTAGCGATAAAAAAAATTCACGCTATGCGCGAATATTGCTTTAAACTAACGCTTGCTCAGACCAGTTCTTAGCCATTATATCCAATGGGAGGTGGATATTCTGGCTAAGACCCTATTGCCGATGACGCGTGAATATCGCTGGTTTTCCAGCGATATTCACTCATTTCGCCGCTATCGCCGATTATTTTATCGCATTGGAGATAAACGTTGCTAATAGCACGTTCTTTCTGCAATAAAATCCTGCGATGCTTGGTGATAAAAAAAAATACGCTAAGCTTCTTTAGCGATAAATATCGCTAGTTGTTGATAATATGCCCCTGAGTCTTGATTTCTTCTTGGCAGAGTTCATATCATTGCACGCAAGGAGAGTTGTAAGAGGAAGACGCGTGTCAGTTAGGAGGAAAAAAGGATCATCGTCACGGAGGTGATCGAACACTACGAACAACTGCCCTGGAGTCACTAACTCTGTGCATTGCAAGCCAACGACACGTGGCTGTGGACCCCTGCTGACCGCTGCCTCCGGCCTACACTGCAGTCGAGTAGGTCACACGTTTGGGACTGAGTCTTGATTTAGCAATGGCAGAGTTCATATCATTGTACTGGCCTCATTGCAGACTGCATCCCCTCTCAGCCCCAGTGCCACTAAGTCTGTTTCCCGACATTCATGGACACTCTCTGGTTGAACTTTGGTGGCGTCTGAGTCTATGGACTGGGAGTTGTCTTCATCCTCATGTAGCTGATACCGACTTGGTTGTAATAACAAGGCAGTTGTGTTACATTCTTGTTTATTTGCTTTATGTTTCCCTTTTAAACTCATGTTTCCCTTTTAATTGTACTGTGTACTTTTGATCTATGGCACCTGTCCTGCAGTTGTAATTACATCATATGGAACTAGAATGGACATTCTTTTTCTGTAACTCTGCAGGAGAAGTACTGTGCTCTTGTTCGTTAAACTGGATTTCTACTCATATGGATTTTATTCAGATTTATTTTGAAACTTAACATTGGCGACGAGGATGGGATTGAAGAAGTAGAATCATCGGAGTGGGTTTCTCTGATAGTTTTGGCACAAAAATCAGATAATAGTTTGAGATTATGTGTAGATCTACGTGCTCTCAATGCCAATATATTAATTGATTGTCATCCCTTACCTAATATTAATAGGTGGTCAGTATGTTGGGTGGTGCCACAGTTTTCTCCACATTGGACCTTAGATCAGCTTACCATCAGATTGAGTTAACATCTAATTCTCGTCACATGACAGCTTTCTTTACACCACATGGATTATTCAAGTTCAGGAGGATGCCGTTCGGATTGGCATTCACGGCCTCAGTGTTTCAGAGATCAATGTGCTATCTGTTTGAACATTTAGGTTCCTTTGTGAAGTGTTTCCAGGACGACATCTTAATTTATTCTCCAGACAATGAAACACATTTGGGGCATCTTAGAAGTGTTTGTGGTATTCTCAAGAACTTTGGTCTTACTCTTAAGAAGAATAAATGAAAGTTATTTCAAGAATCTGTTGAGTATTGACACACGCTTACTAAGGAAGGTGTAATTCCCAAAAAATCACTAGTTGATGCAATACTCAAGGCACCATCTCCTGATTCTAAAGAAAAACTACTCTCATTTTCAGGTTTATGTGAGTATTATAGTAAGTTCATAAAAGACTTCGCAAGACCTTTGAGGGAATTAACAAGGAAAAATTTTAATTTTGTGTGGGGAGACAAACAACAAAGAGCTTTTGATAATATTAAGGCTGAAATGGTTGCAGCTCCATCTTTGAAACCTTTTTGTATTGGCAAGACTTGTATTTTCACTGTTGATGCTAGCTCGCACGGTCTTGGATGTGTTGGAAAGGATTTGTGGAATGTGGCTTCGCATCTCGTACTCTAAATGCTACAGAAAGACGTTATGCAGTCATAGAAAGAGAACTATTGTCATGTGTATGGGGCGTGGAACAATTCAGGAATTATATTTGGGGTGCAAGGTTTATTTTAAGAACAGATCATAAACCTTTGATTCACATTTTATCTCCATCTCCAGGAGGAGGATTGAACGCTACTGCTAGAATTGCAAGGTTGATGTCAAGGTTGCGGGCATATACTTTTACTATTTAATATGTTCCAGGGAAGTCCAATGTCACAGCGGATTTTTTTTATCACGGCTTCCCTGTGAAGTTGAGGATGTTCCTTGTGGTAAAGAAATATTGGCTATTGTTTGTGAAGTTTTGTCAGAAAAAGGTTCTATCTCTGAAGAACTGTGAGAGAAGAGTATGAAAAGTGACAATTTGCTACAACAAATTATTACATATTGCTCTGTGGGTTGGCCGCAAAAGAAAGAATTTCCTGAAGAGCTATTTCCTTATTGGAAGGTTTCTGAAGAAATTGTAAACAAAACTTCTTTCAACAACAAACAGGGAAAGTGTATTCCTCCAGAGTCTTTACGAGAAACAATTTTATCTGTATGTCATGAAACCCATTTGGGAATGTCTACTATGAAAAGAATCATTAGGTCTACATTTTGGTGGCCTGGGTTGGATAGGTTTGTGGACAGAGTAGTAAGGGAGTGTCCTGAATGTGTAAGAAGTGAAAAATCTCTCCGGTGTAATCCTGCTCCTCTTATTCCTCTCAAATGGCCTAATTTTCCTTGCCAGAAGGTCGGTTTAGACATTGCTGGCCCTTCAATTTTTTGCCGCATGACTGTAGATTTGCCATTGTTATGGTAGACTATCACACAAAATGGCCTGAAGTTAAGTTGGTTCCACGTGTTGATACGGGAAGTGTTATTTTGTTTTTAAAGGAAGTTTTTGCTAGGGAAGGCACACCTGAAAGTATTATTTCAGATAATGGAGTACAACTGAAATCGCTTGGAATGAAGGAGTTCTTAAGGTTTCAAAATTTCAAACATATTACCACAGCTCTTTATGAGCCTCAGGGTAATAGTCAGGTGGAAAGATTTATTAGGGTGCTTTAGGAAGACATTATTTGGGCAGGGAGTTTTGGAGCAGATTGGAAAGACAAATTGATAGAGAAATTGTGGTTATATAGGATAACTCCTCATTCAACTACAGAGGTTTCTCCTTTCCCATTACCTCAGGGGACATGATCCCGTGTCTAAATTATGCCCATTGTGGTTTAAGAAAGCAATTAAGTCTCAATCCCCTGAACCAGATAAAGAACTCATAGCCCGCAAGATTGCAGAAAAACAAATTAAAAGTAAGAATTATTATGACTTGCATATGAATGTCAAGTTACCTGAATTGAAAGTTGGTGAATTTGTCCGAATACGAAAACCTGGAATTCTTCTAAAAAATGAAACATAGTACAGCAGACCCATTAAAATTGTCAAAGTCAATCGTAATCATGTAGTTACACAAGATGGTCAGGTCTGGAATGTAAGACGTGTTTTTAAGTGTAGAATGTTTGATTCGTAGTGTTTTTAAGGGAAAAGATGTGTTACAGTCTTGTTTATTTGCTTTATGTTTCCCTTTTAAATGCATGTTTCCCTTTTAATTGTACTGTGTACTTTTGATCTATGGCACCTGCCAGCAGAAGTACTGTGCTCTTGTTCATTAAAATGAATTTCTACTTATATGGATTTTATTCAGATTTATTTTGAAACTTAACAAGTAGCATCCCACTCCTCAATTTACCTCTTCCGAATGGCTTCTGCCCTCTGCATCATGCCCTGGAGGACACCTTCCCCTGTCCGCCGTAACTCTCCGCCACATTCACCTTCGATATCGACGAGGACCATTTTTGTGTTCCGTCCGCCGCGCAGCGCCACCACCGCCATCAAAGTGCGCCCGCCACCGCGGTGGCGGGAGCCAATCGAGACCCTCCGCCGCGTCCGATGACGTCCGCCCCGCTCGACAAATTAGGATGGCCCAAACAAGTAGGCGCACCGCAGCGGAGACACCGCACAGCTGAAGCAGGCGGAAAGTCGACAGCGGAGCACGAACACCGAGACCCGACATGAACCCCATGGACCCAGCCCTCCACATGCCTCCGGTCATGTACCTGCTGCAACACTATCGCCAGATGGGCCGCCGCGGACGCCGCCGCAGGTACACCACTACACATATGCACCACACAACACACATGCCCACACAGGGCCCAAGCCCCACACAGGCATCCTACTGGGGGGCACAACACATCCACATGGGCACCCACACATCACCCACCACACAACAAGGCAACCTACAGCATCCGGAACACACAACGTCCGCCAACCAGCAGCAACGTCCCGGTCACGGTCACGTCACCGCCGCGGTCAACACATGCGCACTATGCAGAAGGCAGGGCCACACCAAGGCATGGGCAGGGCACAAACATCACAGGGACACACCACCCCAAACCACACTGCACCCCACTCGAGCTAGTCACAGGCCAGGTGCTTATCCCGTGCACCCCCATGCACACCAACAAGCACTGTAAACAACAAGCACAATACACACACACTGCAACACACAACACACAACCAAGGATACAGGCACTGCAGGATTGGCTGACAAGGAACACACAACACCAGTGCACTCCCCACAGCCCACACAATAGGATACAATCATCCACACAGGGCAAGACCAAACAAACAACAGGCATACAACTCCTGGCTGACACATGTGTGTCTCACACTATACAGGGGCACACATACATACACAACAAACTTACACCCTCACACTGCACACCTCTGCTACACCCAACACCCCACATGTCATGTAAGCCATGCCACCAGGACTAAGGGCCAACACAAGATGACCATACACATACACGCCTGGGCATACAGAAAGGAAAACACACACATACCTCATGACATCACAGCCAGCTACAAAACCTCTGAACAGCAGCACACCCTGTGCTGCCAGTGTCTGCCAACATGACCTGTGAACAGTGTATGCAACAATAGCAAATCACCAACAAGATAACTGAATGGCCTTTAAAATAGCCATCACAGAGTACAACATCAGCAGGGCCAGAATGAACTGAAGACCCTGTCACCCCTGTCTAAAAATCAGATGGCTACAAAGAGCCTTGCAATGTTGAACTGAAAAATAGAGCATGGTACACAGTCAAGCAAATGCAAACAAGAAAAGGACTTTAATCAGCAAGGAGACTGATAAAACACACACCAGAAGTAACTGTATTTATTCACATATTGCACAGATGTAGCAATACAACATTAGTAGACAACAGCAAGGCACAATATCATGTACAAATGGTAGAGACTATGCACAGTTGAAACACAAACAGGAAGGCCAGAGTCCATGGCACAGGGGAGAGTACGGCACAGGGGAGAGTACAACACAGCAACAGGGCCAGAGTCCATGGCAGGTGAGACAGCACGTACATGAGAGGCTGCACAGGGGAGCGTACAGCACAGCAGACCAACAGGGCCAGAGTCCATGGCAGGGGAGAGTTCAGCACAGCAGACCAAGAGGCCCAGAGTCCATGGCAGGTGAGACAGCAAGTACATGAGAGGCTGCACAGGGGAGAGTACAGCACAGCAGACCAACAGGGCCAGAGTCCATGGCAGGGGAGAGTTCAGCACAGCAGACCAAGAGGCCCAGAGTCCATGGCGTCCATGGCAGGTGAGACAGCAAGTACATGAGAGGCTGCACAGGGGAGAGTACAGCACAGCAGACCAACAGGGCCAGAGCCCATGGCAGGGGAGAGTTCAGCACAGCAGACCAAGAGGCCCAGAGTCCACGGCAGGTGAGACAGCAAGTACATGAGAGGCTGCACAGGGGAGAGTACAGCACAACAGACCAACAGGGCCAGAGTCCATGGCAGAGGAGAGTTCAGCACAGCAAACCAAGAGGCCCAGAGTCCATGGCAGGGGAGAGTACATCACAGCAGACCAAAAGGCCCAGAGTCCATGGCAGGTGACACAGCAAGTACATGAGAGGCTGCACAGGGGAGAGTACAGCACAGCAGACCAACAGGGCCAGAGTCCATGGCAGGGGAGAGTTCAGCACAGCAGACCAAGAGGCCCAGAGTCCATGGCAGGGGATAGTACAGCACAGCAGACCAAGAGGCCCAGAGTCCATGGCAGGTGACACAGCAAGTACATGAGAGGCTGCACAGGGGAGAGTACAGCACAGCAGACCAACAGGGCCAGCAACACACCCAGGTCGCAAACAATGGTCTTGGCTGGCACACCTGAGTGGGGCACAGGCGTATGAGGGTGTTGACAACTCACTCCTGGCTGTCATGCGGACTGGGACCTGGCTGTGTTTTGTGGACAGCAGGCCCACTTGACTGGGGTGAAAGAGGCCCATGTGATGTGGTAATAACAGAGGGCCTGCAAGGTGGAAGGCTGTGTGGACCAGGTGGCACAGTGGCACGTGGAGGTGGAGTCATGCACACCCCTGACACAGTGTGGGTGGGAGAGGTTGGAGGGGTGCCCTTCTACTTTTTGGGAACATTAAATGGCTTCCCTGTCTTGGGGTTGATGGCAAGTGGTGGTGAAACAACAGGCAAACACACCAACTGTCCCACATCAGGGGCAGACACTGGCACTCCCTCTGGTGAAGTGCTTGATCCTGCAGAAAGCTTGGGCTGGCTACGCCTCCGGACCACCTTACCCTCCCTGGAAGGTGTACCCCCTACAGTGCCCACCTTCCCACTTCCCCCAGGGGTGGTGTCTACAGTGCCCTCCTGTCCCTTCTTGCCAGGGCTGGTCACAACACTGCCCTCCTTTTCCTGAATCACTGGCCTGGACACAACACTGCCCTCCTTTTCCCGAATCACTGGCCTGGACACAACACTGCCCTCCTTTTCATGAATCACTGGCCTGGACACAACACTGCCCTCCTTTTCCTGAATCACTGGCCTGGACACAACACTGCCCTCCTTTTTACTGAATCACTGGTTTGCACACAACACTGCCCTCCTTTTCCTGAATCACTGGCCTGGACACAACACTGTCCTCCTTTTCCTGAATCACTGGGCTGGTCACAACAGGGCTCTCCTCTGCCTCAATTGACTGGGCTGGTCACAACAGGGCTCTCCTCTGCCTCAATGTCTGGGCTGGTCACAACAGGGCTCTCCT
The DNA here is from genome assembly GCF_964261635.1 of Lissotriton helveticus. Taxonomy (NCBI): domain Eukaryota; kingdom Metazoa; phylum Chordata; class Amphibia; order Caudata; family Salamandridae; genus Lissotriton; species Lissotriton helveticus. The sequence goes on along the minus strand of NC_136059.1, from coordinate 459,866,868 downwards.
CCACCTGCCTCGATGTATTTTGTTTTGGGGTTGATGTGGTGGGTGGTTGTGTCCCTGTGCTCTCCCCAGGTGTACCCATGACATGCCACACATCCTCTGTGGGCATAGGAGAGTCAATTTCTGGTGAGGCCTCTGCAGCATGTGAGCCTGATGTCTGCCACAATGATCTTCTGGCCTTGCTCTTCTGTGACTTTACCTTGTCTGTGCATATTTGGGGATGGAGTCTGTGGACGGGATTGTTTGGTTTGGGTCTGACGTGTGCTCCTAGTGTTGTATCGTTTAGGTGACGTAGGTGACAAGTGGTCACTGTCATCTGATGTGGCCACTGAATGGGTGGTCGTCACAGGCACCTGAGCTGCAATGGGAGCATGTGCCTGTTGGAGGGCTGACGTGACTGTGGCTGACAATGCCTGGACTGTATGGTGTAGCCCACCCACGTCAGAGTGTATGCCCTCCATGAATGCTATAACCTGGCCTGATTTGTTGGTTGAAAGCTTTATTCGATATGCAAAGATATCTTACAAGCATAAGATACATTTTAAAAACAATATTACAAGAACTACCGTTATGTCATGCATGTTTTAAGAAGATAAAATTAGGGAATCCCCCTAGAATAAATTAGCTAAAAAGGGATTAAACCGAAATAGACAATCTATTGCAACGAATCAACCAAAAACGTTTTAAAAATTTGGAAACACCACAAACTATAAGAGGGGTAGTATAAGTCAATAAGATTCGGAGGGCCACCGAGTGCATACGTGTTCCTAGACGTTTGAAGATAGGTTTCAGCCAGTATCTTCTTGGGTGGATATAGTCTGGGCACTCGAAGTACATGTGCCAACGTCTCCGGCCTGGCTGGGCAACAGGGGCAAAGGGTGGATAAATGGGCATGGGACTTCCACTTCGATACAAATACCCCCAACGGAAGAGTGCCAACTCTGAACTTGAAATAAAGGACCCTATCCATTGGCATGGTGATTAAATCCATGTAGGGTTCGTATAGTGCCACGTCCTTTGTTCTGAGGAACGCTGCGGTCAAATTGCAGTGATGTGGATTCCCAATTAGCTGGCAGGAGACCCAGTCCCAATAAAGTTTTTTAAGGACTGTTTTAGGAGGAGCAGATCTTGTGGTCCAACAATCTCCTAGGCCCAGTTCCCCCAAAAGGTTTTTTGTGTCCCTCAGCCATTTAATTTTGTTCCAACCTCCCATGCTCATTACTTCTGATAGGCCATCGGCATAGGATTTCAGTTCCGGTACCCTCCATATGCGGGACCATAGGAGCAATGGGCGAAGACGGGCCTGGTCTTTGATGCTTTTGCAACCCAAGTCCAATAGCACCGGGACTGTGGGGGTGCTCAAGGGAAAGGTCAATAGGTCCTTCAAAAATTTGTTTTCGGCCTTGGATAGAGGATCCATATTGCAATGACCCCATAGTTCTGCGCCATACAAGGCAGAAGTGACCCCCCTTGCCTTGTAGATCTCAATTGCAGGCGCCACAGCGGATCTGGAGGATGCATGATATTCTTTGAGTAAGGCACCCCCTACCCTTTTATGTGAGAGAACCATCTTGTTGATGTGGGAAGACCAACTCATTTTGTCATTGAGACGTATCCCCAAATAATCAAATTCTGGTACTTTCTCCAGAGGAACCGAGTTCAGGGTGGGAGGACGACCTGGTTTCCTTGTGGGTCGTAGTACCAGGTATTTTGTTTTTTCCACGTTTATCACCAGCCCTCTGGTTACACAAAAGTCCTGGAAACGGTTCAACAACTTCTGGAGCCCCTGGGGGGTCTCTGAAATGAGGAGGGTGTCGTCCGCAAACAACAGTGTTGGAATCTTCACGCCCCCCAGGCTGGGTGCGTCTGCAGGTTCCTGGAGCAAATGGTCCACCACGCCGTTTACATATAAAGAGAAGAGTGTAGGCGCTAACACACAACCCTGTCTGACCCCCCTACAGACCGGGATTCTATCTGTTGTTTCACCATTTCTTCCCCAACGAACCTGGGCAAAGTTATTCATGTGGAGTTTGCTGAGGAGAAACAGAATGTAGGGAGGCAAGCCCAGACCGTGGAGAACCCTCCAGAGTTCCTCCCTGGGAACTAGGTCAAAGGCAGTCTTCAAGTCGATGAAAGCCAAATAAAGACTGCCCTTGCCCAGTTCCACCACCTTCCAATACAGAAGGGTTAGCCTGAAAACCTGCTCAATTGTGCCTGTGCCTGAGCGGAAACCAGCTTGAAAGTCAGAGAGGACCCGGCTCTCATCCACCCATTGGAGGATTCTCCCCAAAATGACTTTTCCAGCTAGTTTTTGTGAAGAGTCAATCAGGCTTATTGGCCTGCAATTCCCTGGGATGTCTCTACTACCCGTTTTATAAATGGGGACTACCACTGCCCCTCTCCATGAGTCTGGGATCGGGCCGCCCTCCAAGATGGCATTCAAGAGGGCCGAGATCATTAGATCCCACTCAGATGAGTAGGCACGTAGTAGGTCCCCTGGGAGCCCATCCGGGCCAGCAGCCTTCAATGGAACCACAGTCTTAATGGCATTCTCAACCTCACCCACAAATCGAGGGTGCCAAGCGCCAACGAGGATGGGAATACAAATGGCTCGTTTAGGGGCCCTTCTATAGCTGAGTATAAGGCCCCGAAATGATGGGACCAACTCTGAGGTGGAATAGTACAGGTCCTCAGGGTATCATCGGGTCTACTGCGGGAACTTATCAATTTCCAAAATCCCCTGGCGTCTTTCCGTTTGCTAGCAGCCAATAAGTCAGTCCAGAATCTCTCCTCCCATTCCTTTTTTGCTAACTGGATAGACTTAGAGTAGACCTTCCTGGCCTCCCTTGTCCTGACTTGGGATTTCGCTTTTACTGCCTCAACTAGGTTTTTTTTCACCTTCCTACAATTGTGGATGTACCAGCCCTCATTTTTCTTAGCCCTGTCTCCCACCCCAATATGCCTCTGACGCACGGTAAATAGATTTGTCAGGGCCCCAGTTAGGTTGCAAAACACTTCACAAACCTCCCCCAAGCCTCCGCTAACTTTACCTAGGTTGTGATGGGCTAGGGTCAACAGTTGAGATACAGCCTCCACCTTCCCGGCTGACAAAAGAAGTTTTGACCACTTCAAGCGCCTACCGCAAAGGGAAACCTCCAACTCACCTAATTCAACCGTAGGACTAGGCACAGGGCCCCCACTACTAACAGACCACCAGGGGGCTAGGGTGAGGGACAGCAAATTGTGGTCGCTTTCAACTGAGGGTACTATTACCATATCCCTCACTGAGCTCCATAAACACACATCAAGCAAGATATAATCGATTCTTGATGTGTGTTTAGGCCTGTTATATGTATGGGCGCCCCCCTTGTCCGAGCTAGTCCTTCCATTAAGGGCCCTCAGGCCATACACTATACTAAGAGCATTTAGCTGCAGTGCCACCTCTGTCCACTTTTTAATCGGTGGCAGCTCTAGAACTGGTATCCCCCTCCTGCCATCCTCCTCATCCTGGTCCTGGGTGACATCCGAGCCTAAGGGCTCAAATGTACAATTGACATCACCCGCGACCAGGGTGCGGGCTTTGTGTGGGGATGCCACTAACATTTCCTCCAACAATGCGATTGTGGGAGAATGCCTCCCCCCCTTAGTACCTCGGGCATGAATAATAAATATGTTCAAGACAACGCATCCCCTGGCGTCCTTCAATGTAATATTAAGCAGATCGGGGCTATTAGTCTTGGTTTCCACTACCCTACAGTTTAGGGATGAGGATACCCAGATAAGAAGCCCCACGAGGGTCGTCCCCTGCCCGAGTCTGGGCAAACAGCTGGGATAGCATGAGCAGAGTACCCCACCCTATGTGCTGGCTCCCTGCTCCATGTCTCCTGGAAAATGCATATAGTATGCTCTTCCACTAGTGCAATCCAGTCGGGCAGTGACAGTTTTCTGGCTAATCCAGCAACGTTCCAGCTGAGGACCTTCAATACTTGGTCCGTCACAGGTGGAGCGCATGGGGAAGCTATCTCTTGGCATGGGGCCATAATATCCAAGCATGGCAGTGATTCCCTACGACTAATTGAAACCAGGTCCCCCGAAGGGTCTAAAGTAGCCAGGGGTTCAGTTAGGGTGTTGTTTGGAGAGGGGGGAGTAGGTGGCGTTTCAACCCCATGCGAAGACTTTCCCAATTCTCCCCTATCCAATCCCACCGTTACCTCAAGTCAGAGGCTCCTGGGGCCCCAATTTTGGCCTGGCCACCCGGTCTGGGGATAGAACAGGGGCTCAACCGTGCCACATATTCCACCAAATGCACCCCTACTATTTAACCCCGTAATAGGTCTAGAAATAACATGATTAGGAGCCCGTGGGTAGAAATAGGTCAGGTCCACTGCGCTGATTCCGGGGCCACCCACCACCTGATCTTGAGTGCATATCGATCTCGCTACTCTATTATCCTGAAAGTTGATGATAACGCAGTCTCCCTCCAACAGCTTCTTGCCCTTTCCAACCCATTTCACCCTCCGGACGCCAAGGACGAGTCCTTCTATGCCCAGAGGTAATGGTTTATTCATTTTTAGCCAGTGCAGGCTTTTATTTTTTAAGGTCTGGTGTGTCTCTAGTTGGTTATCTACCAGAGGTGGGACCTTAACCAGCACTACAACATAAGGATGGCAGTCCGGGGGAAGTTCAGCATGGGGAGTGCGAGACACTTTCTGCAAGGTGGATGGAACTAAAGGAGGAGGTACCACCGAGGGGCTTTTGGAGGGATTAGCCAACAAAGCTACACCGTCTTCCTTAGTCTTAGCACTTTCTAGGGGAGGCTGCCTTGGTTTAAAATTGCAGCCACCAGCTGGAACCTTTGGTTGCGTCGGATGGCCAAATTTGGAATTACAGCCACCCGGTGGAACCTTAGGTTGCATTGGTTTTTTATGAACTTTAGGGCCCGTAATAGTATTCACTTGGGTTGGGATAGAATGTACAGCGGGACCTGCTTTAGACATAGGTAGAACAATGGTAGTAGGAGTTGGAACCACACTTGGTTCTGTTAAGGAGGCCGCCAATGGCGCGACAGAATCTTGCACCGGAGCAGCAACCAGTACTGTTCCTTTTCCCAACCTTCCACATGTGGGGTCCTCACTACTCCTAGTTTGGTGTTTGATCAGAGTTTTGAGGGAAAAAAAGTTATCAAGTGTCGACTGCTCTAGACTATTTACTCTAGCCTCCACCCTCTTGATTTGGTCTATAAGCGGTGACAGAGAGTGATTGAGGACCGTGACAAATTGATCCAGAGAGGCTGGGACCTGGGTAGGCGGTAGCTTATCGTTGGTATCACGCTCCATTTCCTGGGACGGAGACCCTCCCTGCCCATCCAGGTACTCAGAGCTCGGACCATTACCTAGTTTTACACCCGTGGCCGTCAGCCCGTGCTTTCTAAAGCGCTTAAAGAACGTAGGGTAACTACCTTTGCGTATGCTCACAGCCCTTTTCCTCTTAATTTGTTTCGGAGCACCCTGAAACACACAGGGCGATGGTAGACCCACAGAAGAAGCCAGGTTAAGCACCTGGGAGTTCTGACTAGTTGCAGGGAAAGCTAAGGGTGGAGCACACCCTCCCGCAATCTCATCAATGGCAGCACCTGGTGTTGACTGTACTACTAGGTTCTCTAACCTGTCTATACTATCACTTATTTCAGACAGCCTGGGGTGCTCAAGCACTTCTGGAATGAGTGGGGATGGAGCCATAATTCGGAGAGGTGACAAGGCTTTGGCCGCAGTGCCAAGAGAGGAACGTCTAGCTGGTAGGAATTCCCCAGAGAGGCGACGTTCCGTCATCGCAATCTCCTTCTCTATTACTGCCGCTACTCTTGTGATGAACCTATCCATGGTTCCTATCGTAGAAATTACCCCTGCTCCTTCATGCCCAGCTCTGAGCAATTTCCCAGAGCGAGTAGACATGGTTATGATTTTTCCCGATGGCAGTGTCACAGTACCTTTCAAGACCAATGAAGATGAAGTTAGGGACGTGGCCCAGCCCAGCCTCTGTCAGCCCCTGACTGCCACAGACTGCCCGCCCTTTGCCCGGGCTTCGCTCGGCGTCCAGCTCGCGTCCCGCGGAGCGGCCGGCGTTCTCCAATTGGATAGCGTTGCAGGCGCGGTGGGCGGGTCTCGCTGGGGGCGCGGTCGTGCACACCTGTGCAGCGCAGGGACTCCTGGTCTTTAGAGTCCCTGCAGCGCGCTCCCTCAGCTGCCTCCGGTGATCTTGCCCCAAGCGTCCAGAAGTCTCCTCTGCCCCTCGCCTCTCCCTCGAAGCGGCACCCGCGAAGCGGGTGCTGCGAGCAGTAGCGGTAAGAAGCGGAACCCCCACGGGCAAGGACAGGCCAATGTCAACAGCTCGGAAATCCTTAGGTAAGGTGCAGCGTTTGGCGTTTCCCGCCGATGAAGGAGAACACACACCCTTTAACTGTTCAGGCGCGGTGGGCGGGTCTCGCTGGGGGCGCGGCCGTGCACACCTGTGCAGCGCAGGGACTCCTGGTCTTTAGAGTCCCTGCAGCGCGCTCCCTCAGCTGCCTCCGGTGATCTTGCCCCAAGCGTCCAGAAGTCTCCTCTGCCCCTCGCCTCTCCCTCGAAGCGGCACCCGCGAAGCGGGTGCTGCGAGCAGTAGCGGTAAGAAGCGGAACCCCCACGGGCAAGGACAGGCCAATGTCAACAGCTCGGAAATCCTTAGGTAAGGTGCAGCGTTTGGCGTTTCCCGCCGATGAAGGAGAACACACACCCTTTAACTGTTCAGGCGCGGTGGGCGGGTCTCGCTGGGGGCGCGGCCGTGCACACCTGTGCAGCGCAGGGACTCCTGGTCTTTAGAGTCCCTGCAGCGCGCTCCCTCAGCTGCCTCCGGTGATCTTGCCCCAAGTGTCCAGAAGTCTCCTCTGCCCCTCGCCTCTCCCTCGAAGCGGCACCCGCGAAGCATGTGCTGCGAGCAGTAGCGGTAAGAAGCGGAACCCCCACGGGCAAGGACAGGCCAATGTCAACAGCTCGGAAATCCTTAGGTAAGGTGCAGCGTTTGGCCTGATTTGTTCTCGTGGGCACTGAAGGCATTGAGCAGGGCGGTCTGGCCCACGCAAAGTTGGCGCAGGAGCTCTACGCACTCTGCACTGAGGGAAGCAGGGGGGACAGGTGCAGGGGCAGCGGTGCCATGTGTGAATGTTACACGTCCCCACTTAGTAACAAGGATATGGCCAGCACCAGAGGAAGTGGATGGGAGGCTGGGCAGTGGCCGCTGGGTGTCAGATGCTGCAGCAGACTCCCCATCCCCTGTGCCTGCTAACAGGGATGCATCCCCGCTGGCATCAGATGAAGTGGTACTCTGTGTCTCAGCCACGGATTCCTCCTGCATACTCCTGTCACCCTCAGGAGCGCTGGTGTGCTCAGTGTCACTTGGCTCAGTCTCACTTGCCTCCGCTGCCGCTGTCGTGCTGGTCTCGCCACCACTTGTTTCTGGATAATGTTCCGCAGTGGTGTCTTGCGATTCTGCATTAGTGAGAGAAACAGGGTTGTGTAAGTGTCATCATCTGGTCACACGATTTCAGATCAATGCTGCACAGTAGAGGCCTAGAGCTACATGGTAACCACCACACCCTGCAATCACTGTACAGCTACACCCTATATAGACCACAACAGTGCCTGTCATGCAGACAAACTGCCAGGAGTGAGGCATGTCGATGCCACACAGCACTACACCCTGCCCATGGATGGTGTGCCCCCAGCCCACGTTGACCTGCCCCATGGACATGATGTGGCCACAACACACATCACCACTGACAGCCCTACAGGGAACCAGAGGGGAACACACACCTCTGTATTGACTACACATGCCACAATGCCAACTAGACCATAGCAATCACCATGTGCCAATCAGGGTTCACATTGTCGTCGGATGTGTGGGCCTCAACCATCATGGTGCATGCAAAGTAGACAGACATGATGTCACACTCATTAAGTGGACACTGCAGTTCGCCACAATATGGACTCCCCACACCATCCCAATGAAGAGTGACCATGTGGACACAAAAAATCTGTCAAGGATTGAGAACTGCAGGCAGGAGCAGCACAGTAAGGCCATGGTGGCCCAATGCCTCATACAGGCACACATCACAGTCGCCACTCACATCACATATTACAGCATGGCAACACACGCATATCACATGTATCACCGCTGCCACAGGCCCTGTACACATGCATCCACTCCCAGACAAACTCTCCCTCCCCAGATACTCACCATCACTGTCTTGCTGCTGATGCCCCTTCAGACGTGCATCCAGGTCTGGATTGGTTACTGCCAGTATGCGTCCCATCAGCGGAGTCATGGTGCGCCGTGCCAAACGCCCTGTGCGTGGTAGCATCCCTAAGGTCATCTCTGCCACTTGCTTAGCCAGCCGGCTGATGTCGTCCCACCTCTTGTGACAGTGTGCGTGTCATCTGTTTGATACCCCCAGGGCTTGCACCTTTGCTGCTATGGCCCTCCACACAGCCTTACGTTGGTGTACCTTCAGCTGCAGGTATGAGAGTAAAGAAGGGCAAATGAACAATTACACAATGTCAGATGTCAGCATCTATCAGTACAGCAGCCAGACACTGACTCAGGACTCACAGTAACCTCCCTCCCTCCAGAACTGGGGGTACCCTCACAAGGGCACTCTGCATGGCATAAACATTAGTGAATGCATGCACACATTGTGGTTCCTAGTCTCCATGATCTTCACACAAATGCATGTTGCCTCAACACGAATGCATCGACAGCAGTGTGTAAGTCAGAGATTGTACAGGGCACTGATGGGGCATATCTAATATTCAGTGTGAAGCAACTGTAGCAGGTACGTCGGATGATGTTTAACATCTGGCTGTGCAGCCACTGAACCTACTCTGTGGGTCACACTGACTCTGACTACAGAGGCACCCTGAAATGTCCTCACAAACATTCACTTTCCTGGCATCTAAAAGGCTAACAACCGTTGGGTCTGTATGCCCGACAATGTCACACACCCCACTCACACATTCGAGTACAGGCCTAGGAAAGAGTCACATTGCAACACACACACTCCCTCGACCTGGAGACAGCTTGTCTGTCAGTGTTTGTCATCACCCCACATCCCCAAGCATATACTGCAGCATCACGACTACACGTATGACACCACCCTGCCCTACAGCTCCCTTCATGGTGACTTACCACAAAATTGGGACCACCAAACAGCCGTGGGTACTGTGTCAGCACCTCGTCCACAAGGACATCCAGCTCCTCACTCGTGAATGGGCTGGCACGGATCTTATCTGTTCTTGATATCCCTGTGGATATGGCAGACCTGTGGCGGAGGTGAGTTGTGAGGGGCTCTTGAGGCAGCAGCAGGAGATGGTCCCAGGCAGCAGGCTCTTGAGGCAGCAGCAGGAGATGGTCCCAGGCAGCAGGCTCTTGAGGCAGCAGCAGGACAGGGTCCCAGGCAGCAGGCTCTTGAGGCAGCAGCAGGAGATGGTCCCAGGCAGCAGGCTTTTGAGGCAGCAGCAGGAGATGGTCCCAGGCAGCAGGCTCTTGAGGCAGCAGCAGGACAGGGTCCCAGGCAGCAGGCTCTTGAGGCAGCAGCAGGACAGGGTCCCAGGCAGCAGGCTCTTGAGGCGGCAGCAGCAGGATATGGTCCCAGGCAGCAGCAGGAGATGGTCCCAGGCAGCAGGCTCTGTGAGCAGTGGCAATGTGAGGCTCACTCCCACAGATTTATAGCCCCCTGGGGTCGTTTGGAAGCTTAAAAGCTGCTACAATTCGTTGTCCGGGTCTGCCTTATTCAAAAGCATCCAATGACCGCCTCCGCGGTAGCGGTGAACATCTTCCGCGATTTTCAAATCTGCATCATGCCACCGCGATCATCGCTGCCATTGGCTGTGTGCAATAAATGCTCCACGGTGGTGACGCACCGCGGGTTCCCGGGGTGCGCTACCGCGATGGTGCATCATTCAAAAGCATCCAATGACCGCCTGCGCGGTAGCGGAGCACATCTTCCGCGATTTTTAAATCTGCATCATGCCACCACGATCATCGCTGCCATTGGCTGTGTGCAATGCTCCACGGCGGTGACGCACCGCGGGTGCCCGGGGTGCGCTACTGCGATGGTGCATCATTCAAAAGCATCCAATGACCACCTCCGCGGTAGCGGAGCACATCTTCCATGATTTTCAAATCTGCATCATGCCACCGCGATCATCGCTGCCATTGGCTGTGTGCAATGCTCCACGGCGGTGACGCACCGCGGGTGCCCGGGGTGCGCTACCGCGATGGTGCATCATTCAAAAGCATACAATGACCGCCTCCGCGGTAGCGGAGCACATCTTCCGCGATTTTCAAATCTGCATCATGCCACAGCGGTCATCGCTGCCATTGGCTGAATGCAATGCCCCATGGAGGGGACGCACCGCCGGGGCCAGGCGGTAGGTACCGCGACTCATGCGGCGGAACATACCCACCGCCATATACACATGTCCATATGCCAATGGCTACCGCACTTGTGAAGGGGGTGGTGCTGGGGTCACACCGCCAAGGCCAGGCGGTAGGTACCGCGACTCATGCGGCGGAGCATACCCACCGCCATATATTTGGGATATTTGTGGGGGTATTTCTAAAGCGCAACATTCACTCCGGAAGGAGCATCTTGGCGCTGAAATTCCTGATAGAGGGTCGAAAACCAGTCAGGGAGGCGGTGTGAGATTAGATGGCTGCCTTGGTGTAGTCATCCGGAAGGTTAAAAATCCAAGTTTTTAGCAGTTTTCTGAAGGGCTTTTCGTGGGTTTGTTGTCTCAGATTTTTGGGCATAATGTTCCAGGCTTTAGTGGCCAGGAAGCTTAAGGTTTTTCCGCCCTTAGTCTTCAGGTTGCACCTAGCGGGGAGGATAAGGTTGTCCTGAGAAGAGCGGAGGGATCGGCTCGGGTTGTAGTGGGGGAAGCGTCTGGTTAGGTATTTTAGACCGGATTTGTTAAAAGCCCGAAAGGCAATAATCAACATTTTGAAAAATATTCTTTTATGAAGAGGGAGCCAATGCAGGGATCTTAAGGCTGTGGAAATAGATGAATCTCTGGGCAGCTTTAGGACCAGTCGGGCAGCAGTGTGAAGAACACTTTGGAGCTTATTCAGAGTAGTCTTTTTTGCTCCCGCAAGGAGACCATTACAGTAGTCCAAGCGTGAGATTATAAGGGCCATTGCTACTGTTTTCCTGGATTCCAGCGGAAGAAAGTCGAAGAATTTTTTAAGAGATTTTATAATTCCGAAGCATCGGCCCGCTACCGTCCTGACGTGATGGTCGAATGATAAGTCTGAGTCGAATAGGACACCAAGATTCCTTGCTGTTGTTACGGTCTGGGGTGGGGGGGCAGAGTCATCCGGCCACCAGAGGGCTGGGCAGAAAATGGTGTTTTTTCCAATGGGGAGGATTTCTGTTTTGCTGGAATTACATTTGAGATGGTTAGTATCCATCCATTGGAAGACCGCCGTCAAGCAGTTTTTGAGGTTGAGCTCTGCCTTGGTTGAGTTATTCTCTAGGGGTACGATAAGTTGTGTGTCATCGGCATACGATGTTACTGGTATGCCGAATGACACGATCAAGGATAAGAGTGGGATGAGGTAGATATTAAAAAGAAGGGGACTCAGGATGGAGCCCTGAGGTACCCCCGAGGAAACCTTCTTCTCTATGGAGTGAAAAGGGCCAAGAGCGACAGTTTGGAACCTGTCAGTTAGAAATGATTTTATCCAAAATAGGGCGGTTTCCGAAATCCCTATGTCCGTCAATCTGCTGATCAGGATGGAGTGGGAGATGGTGTCAAACGCCGCGGTGAGGTCGAGGAGAATGAGAATTGCATTCTTCTTCTGGTCTTGCAGCATCTTTATTGAGTCTGATAGTTCAATCAGAGCTGTTTCTGTCGAGTGCTTGGGGCGAAAACCAGATTGTTGCGGATGGAGTATATTATGGGCTTCCAAATATCGCTTGAGTTCTCTATACACCATCTGTTCAGTTATTTTTCCCAGTGCTGGGAGGAGTGAGATCGGGCGAAGATTGGTGAGGTCAGACGGGGATTTGTTGGCTTTTTTCATGAGGGGCTTGACTATACCCTTTTTCCATATACGGGGAACAGATCCAGTGCGAAGCGACGAGTTAACTATCTCATTAATGATTGGGTTCACCACGTCGATGAGTTGGTGGAGGATTTTGGGAGGACAGGGGTCAGAAGGGGAACCAGATCTGCACGCCAGAATGACTTCTCTGGTTTGAGCCCAGGAGACATATACACATGTCCATATGCCAATGGCTACCGCACTTGTGAAGGGGGTGGTGCTGGGGTCACACCGCCGGGGCCCGGCGGTAGGTACCGCAACTCATGCGGCGGAGCATACCCACCGCCATATACACATGTCCAAATGCCAATGGCTACCGCACTTGTGAAGGGGGTGGTGCTGGGGTCACACCGCCAGGTACCGGAGGTAGGTACTGCCATTCTCGTACCCATTGCTGTGTATGTCAATCCAGAACACTGTATCAGCACCCTGCAGCAACATGGTGAAGTTCACATCATTTTACACATGATGCCACACAGCCATGTCATCCACAGGTGGACGCACGTTCAGTGTGAGACACTTTGGCCTGTGGTTCAGCCATTTTAGTAAGAAATTTGATGGCTGATGATGATTGACAGACTTCAGCTGGTGTAAATGATGTTGTGACGTTTAATGTGTTGTGGGTCAGTGCAGACCATGACCTGGCTGGTGTCACTGCATTGTATCGTACCAGACTTGTGCATTCACAACTGCTCATGCACACAACCGGAAGTGTCCCTGCTACTGTGATCATTGTGTTGATGAATGTGTGCCGACTTTGATGATGCATTGAGGTGTGGCAGGTATAGCAGATGGGTATGATAGACATGGTAAGTCACAATACATTGGCGGTTCTTGCTGCACCTTGTCTGCACATGCGAATTGTTCATCCATTATATCCGCATTCACAGTCCCCGATGTGTTTGTGGCACTTGTGTATTGTCACTGGAGAGGCGTGCCCTCTGTGTGTAGCTATTGGCCAGCCATGTAACCTGATGTGCCATGCATCTCTCTGGCACTCGTTGTTTTCCCATGACATCATTGATGCTTTGTGCTATGCCCATCTCATGATGCTTGTCACTGACCTATTCATTTTACTCCTCAACTAGGAGGAGGCCGAATCTCCTACCTCACCTGACAGTGCTGGAGGACATGGAGAATGAGGCAATCATCAGGAAATTCAGGCTGGACAGACCAACATTGAAGATCCAGCGTGATCTATTGGAGCCCCACCTGCAGCCTCGCCGTCACTATTCTACGGCATTCACACCCACCTACAAGGTGCGACTGGTTCCTTCCAGGAGACCGTGGCTAACGCTGGGGGGATGTCGCAGCCCATGTTCAGCATGGTGCTGAGGGATGTTCTTGCGGCCATGATGCTATACCGCAATCGCTACATACATTTCCCCAGGGGACGTGAATTGGCTGACGTTAAGGGTGACATCTATCCCCTTGGGCGCATCCCACATGTAGTCGGTGCCATCGATTGCACCCATGTAGGTCTGGTGTCACCGCAGGCGACGGAGCACATTTATCGGAACCGCAAACACTACCACTCCATAAATGTGCAGGTGGTGTGCCTTGCGGACATGACCATATCACATGTGTGTGCAAAGTATCCCGGTTCGGCCCATGATTCGTACATCATGAGGAACAGCATGGTGCCACGGATGATGGAGAATCTGCATCCCGAACGTGCCTGGATTGTGGGTGAGTATCACCACTGCTATGGCGTGCTGTGTGTCACTTGCTGCACTCTGGCTGTACAACATTGCAATGTGTGTTTGTCATTCACAGGTGACTCAGCATATCCCAGTAGGCCATGGCTGTTGAGCCCACTCCGGAATCCCCGGACACCAGCAGACATCCGCTGCAATGAGGCCCATGGCAGGACCCGACGGGTAATCGAGTGGACTTTCGGCCTGCTGAAGTCAAGGTTCCGGTGCCTTGACAGGACCGGAGGAGCACTGGCATACTTACCTGGGAAGGTGTGCAAGATCGTTGTGGCATGCTGTATGCTGCACAACCTGGCCATCCACAAGGGGGTCCCCCTGCTCCTGGACGATGGTGAGGAAACAAGGCAACCACCTGCTCAAGAAACTGAGTCCAGTGATGAGGACAGTGGTGAGGAGGAAGGAGTAGACCTGCGCCAGCAGCTCATCGCCCGCTACTTCACCTGATGGTGGGTGATGTGGTACACCTTGTACATTGTCTGGTGTGGTGGCTGTTGTTGTGAATGGCTATGAGCGGATGTAACCGATAGGCACATGTTCTGTCACCTATTTGTGTGGTATTGGTGAGATTGACGTTCCATACGGAGATGTATGCTGGACTGTATTTGTGCACACATGCTAGACATTGTGTAGTATGCCTGTGATGTATTGGGTATATTTTGTGCAGTGATCTGTGTGTGTTGTCACAATGAGACCAGGGACTGTTGTTCTGTTGTGTCTCCCTAGGTGCTACAGAGGGTTCCTGCCCTGCATACTGTACATTATTTGTACACATCATGGACATTATCAACAATGTAAATACTGCACTCAAGAATTAACTACACAAAATCTGGAGCGTCAGGTATTTTATTTTGGGAGTGGACATGTGATTGGTGCGGTAATATTTACATGAAGGTGTGGAATGAGCAGTGAGTTGACAGTCCTGTTCGATGAGATGCAAGAGTAGACACCACATGGATGTGGTGACCCAGTCCAACAGAGGTGCCATTGCCAAGTCAATGTGGGGAAAGACAGTCCAAACAGTGAATGCAGTTGGGAAGAGGGTTGTCTTCACGGCTGGCTCCGTGACTGGCGTGTGGCAGGTGCTTTGCCTCCAGAGACTCCCAGGCTCTTCTTTGGACGCCCCCTAGATCTTTTTGGCGGGGGGGGGGGGCCTGCTGAATGGCCAGCGGCGTCAGAGGACTCGCCCCTCTCTGTTGGCGCAGGGGAGGATGGAGAACTGTCATCCTGCGGAGCAACAGAAGGGGACGGAGGTGGTGGTTGGGACACAGGCCTGTCCCTCTGCAACGCTACTTGCTGGCCCATGAGGTCCACCATCTGTCCCAGGCGGTTATCGATGGACCTCATCAGCAGGATGAGCTCACGTAATAGTTCATCAGACCGGCCACTTTGTCCCTGGATCTCTTGGTAGGCCTGCACAACTCTGGTGAAGTGGTCCAGGGATGGTGTCATCTCCTCCCGAGGTCTGGTGGTGACCCTGGCCCTCCCACCTGCTCTGCTGCCACGGACCTCTTCCCTCGCCACTGGGGGGCCACGCACTCTCTCCCTGCCCTCCACAGGTGTTGCTGTGGGATGGTCCTCCCTAGGGACAGGGAGGGTGCTGCAGGTGGTACTGGTGGTGTTGGTGGCAGTGGCGGTGGTGGTTGCGGTGGAGGCAGAGGCCGTGACAGCAGGGGTCTGCTGCATTGTCGTTGCAGCAGAGGTGGTGGTGGGGAGGATGGGGGCCTGGGACCTCTGGGTCTGTGGCACACCAGATGGGCCGGGCAGGAGCTCATTGTCCAAACTGTCATGGGAGTCTGCATCTGAGAGTCCATGTGCTGGGGGAGGAGACTGGCTCTGCTGGTCGTTGGTGTGGTCCTCAGCAGTGAGTTCTTCATCACCTGTGGAGTAGATGGGGAGTGGTCAGTGTTTGTGTCATCTGCGTATCATCATCTGTCTAGTTATATATGCAGTCATCAGTAGTACAATTCATGCCAACACTGTGTAACATTTCATAGTGCAGAGGGACATCATGGAGTCATACATGTTGAATGTCAATGCATTGCGTGCAATTGTTGTTGGTTTTCTGGATGCAGGTCCCCCACACACACTTCATGAAGAATTACGGTAGGTACGTACCTGTTAGGTGAGGGTGCAGGGTGCAATGGCTGACAGTTGCTCCTGGGTGGGGGAGGCCTCCATGCTGCTGGGGTGTGGGACAGGGGGTATGCTGTGAGTAGTAGTGCAGGCCTCCCTCCCACACACACCCTCCCAGTGAAGATGGCTACCTACCTGTGAGTCTGTTTGTTAGACAGTGCAATGGCTGACACATGCTCCTGGGTGGGGGAGGTCTCCATGCCGCTGGGGTTTGGGCCAGGATGGAATGGTGGGAGCAGTGAGGCTGGCCTCCCACCCCCAAACAGTGCTCCAATACAAGATGGCTACCAACCTGTAAGTCTGTTTGTTAAACAGTGCAATGGCTGACACATGCTCCTGGGTGGGGGAGGCCTCCATGCTGCTCATCTGTGGTTCAGGGGCTATGGTGTGAGTTGTTGTACAGACCTCCCTCCCCCATACAGGCCTCCTAAGCAGTATGGCTGGCTACATGTTGGGTGGGGATGGACAGTGTAATGGTGTTTGGGTATTGCAAGGAGGTAATTCTCATTAGGGTGGTTGTCATTTGTCTGTACTTACCAGCCTCCGCTCCCCCGGCTACTCCTGTGAGACTCTCAGGAAGCAGGATGGCAAGCACCTTCTCCTCCCATGGTGTGAATGTCTTTGGTGGGATGGGAGGGCCACTGCCAGTCGCGTTTGCCAGCGTCCAGTTCCTTCTCCTCCTCTCCTTGACAACCCTCTTGAGATCATGCCACCGCTTCATGATCTCCTTCCTGGATCTTGGGGTGGTCCCTACTGCATTCACCCTTTGGACTATCCTTTCCCACATTTGTGTCCTGGTGGCTAATGGTGTCTGTTTGGCCAGGCTACCAAATAGTTGTGGCTCTACTGTCACAATCTCGTTGACCATGACTGTCAACTCACTCTCGGAGGATTTGGGCATTTTTTGTGATGTCATGGTGTGTGGGGGTTGAGGTGTTTGTGGGTGCAGGGGTGTGTGGGTGCAGGGGTGTGGTGATGATGTGTGAGGTGTGTTGTGTGCTGGGGGTTTGTTTGTGATGGTGTGATGGCGGTGTTGATGGTGGTGGTGGGTGGATGTGTGTGCTGTGCTCTTTTGCCTCTCCTGTCAGATATGGTGTATGGCCTTCTCTTCTGGAAAGATGCAATGGATTGTGGTCAGTGAAGGGGGTGGCTTTGTACTCAGCTGTGTGGGTGTGTCCAATTGGATTTTGGTTGTCAGGTGTGTTGTGGGAGTAGTTCTGTGGTTTTGTATATTTATTTTCGTTATTTATGTTTCTGTGTATGTGTGTTGTATATTTTGGGGGCAGGGCTACTTTGTTTATGCAATGTTAGGCATCACTGCGGTGTTTTCACTAGACCGCCATGTTTTTCATGTTCGTCCGCTGCGGTGGCTTTGCTGCTGCTTGACTGCCATTTCTCCCATTCACTCCTGGGTGCGACCGCGGCGGTCGGTGTCGTCGGTTCCGGCCGCGACGCCCTCGGGGATATCGTAATTTCACGTGCGGTGTGTCCGCTTTCCCTGCGGTGGGTTGTGCCTTTTCTGCTGCTTATCCGACCGCCGCGGTCAGTTTTTTGCCATCTCCGCCCGCGTCGGACGGCTTTGCTTGGCCCTCTAGCGCCGCGGTTGGTCTTTTGTGGCGGTTGTTCCTAATGTGGCGGACGGTATTTCCGCAGTCCAGGCGGGTGGTTGATTTCCGCCTCCATGGCGGTCGGGTGGTTTTCCGCCCGCTATCCTAATGGGCCCCTAGGTATCCATGAATTTTAGGGTTTTAATTGTTCCACAACCAGCCGACACGTGTTTCGTCGGGTTAGGAACAGAGTGTTCGCGACTCCTCAGGGCTTGCCTGTACAGCGTAAACCAAATTATGGTCGCTCCACCGGTGATACTGATGGAGCAAGGATTCGCATATTACGCGACTTGCTTGGATTCATGAACCTCGAATAACTTGTAACAATGTAATTCAACCTGTTTGTTTTACTAATTTCCCTTTATTCTGACATTTGAGATGTCCTAGCGACGCTTGCATATGTGTTTACTAACTCCATAACGCTCGTAACTAAAAATGGCCGCTGCTTTGCAGGTTTTTTTCTGCGCATGCGTTAGTCACACTCACTTGACGTGACGTACTTGCAGTTCTGGTGGGAATCTTTGCGCCT
Organism: Lissotriton helveticus; assembly: GCF_964261635.1. Classification (NCBI taxonomy): domain Eukaryota; kingdom Metazoa; phylum Chordata; class Amphibia; order Caudata; family Salamandridae; genus Lissotriton; species Lissotriton helveticus. The sequence continues at coordinate 459,848,752 of NC_136059.1, read as the reverse complement.
GCGCACTAGCTTTTAAGATGGCTGTTTGTGTTCTCACATGGTGAAGCTTGCGCTGATGTTTCATGTTATTGTATGTTTGCACTAATCTCTCACGCCATAGTATATTTTAAGTAAAGGGGTATAGAGTAGCTATTCATGGTATACAGTGTATTCATTTATTTTCTATGTTTTAATTTGTTTTGGCTTACTTTTCATGTACCGCGATATTGAGGGTCTGATGGGACACTCGAGAATCCATATTGAAATGCTTTTCTGCGCATGGCAGTCTTCGGCCGATGACATTGAATGGCTGCCAACCAGAGGTCGCGGCCAAAACGTGCCTGGGAAGATGCACCTTCACCCAGCCGAAGAAGTTGAAATGTTCTGCATTTGCAACATTTGTAATGTTTTCCATTGTATTCTGTAGAATAGGTCATGGGAACCCCAAAATCAATAGGCGGTCCCAGAGTATGCAAAACTAGGCTTGTAGAAATCAAATGTGATTGGTGTGTTAACCTATCCTACTTGGGGACCAATCGAAATTGGGGATTCTGACACTTGCAACATTTGGGGGGTGGTACACTGACCCGAAAAACAGTATAACTAGCCTAGGTTTAGCTAGAGAAATTGTCCGACTTGTCCGAATAGCTGACCTGTCACTGACCCAACGCACTCAATAGGTGACTGATACAGAGCGCTGCGGAGCACTCTGTCCGAAATATTCCATAGACTCAGAGGTTTTACTAAACCTTAAGTGCTGGCGGAGCACTTTGCTGGGGAATTTCGCTAACCCAATCGAGGTTCTGGCTGATAGCTGCAGAGAGGGTGGAGCGCAGGCGTTGCTTCCGAACTGCGGGTGCTGGTCGTTCCTTGGTGGTCCTGTCCTGATCCTAATCTGGGTTTCCTGTCCTGTCCTGGGGTGTCCATTCTGCACCTGCTGTCCTGTCGATGACTGTCCTTCCTTGGGGTTTATCCTGTCCTTAACTGACCCGTGGCCAGGGTTGGTCTTCACACCAGTCTAGGTAATTATAGTGCTAAAAAGACTATTCTACACCTTCTACTTTCTGTCTTTTGCTTTAATAAAGACATACCTTTGCATATATTGATATCCATGCTTTTCGCAAACCTACTAAATGACATGATTGCTGTTTTCTAGCATGTTCCTATGTTTCCCTACCTTTAAAGCACATTTTCTCCATACTGTTTATGAAATATAGATATGGTTTACAATTTTCTTCTATAAGCTGATTGAAGTAATATTATTAGAACTATAGCGTGTTCCATTTTTACCCACCCTATAGATGTATAGGATTCTCAAAATTTCTCACCCATCCTTTTGAAGTATTATCTCAGTAGATGAAATTCAAGTATGCTCCTTAAATTTGCCCCATCTTTAGTTATTCATTATTAAGTTCCATCCCTGCAAGGTTTGAATAGCATGTTCCCTGTTTTTACCTTTCTTTAGACTCATAAATGGTTGCCCTGATTTATTTCTTATATGGATATGTGCTCTTTGTTATCCTGATCATTGATTGCCTATTGGTCATAAACTTTATGCTTGCTGAATCTGAAATCTAGATAAAATCTTTAAAACTTCCCAGTAGTTTGTGGTTATTTAATGAATACAGAGAAATATAAAGATTGGTATTTGTGTTGCCTGCTTTTCTTTTACAGCTAGCTCCCTGATCCATTGTGGTCATAGGATTGGTAAGTCGGGTACAGTAGAAATAAAATAGGAAGGAATCAGGGTTACTGGTAGTAGAGTGTAAGGTCACCTGATTAATGTATATGATAAATTGAAAGTTTATGGGCCTGATACTTATATGGTAAATTTGTTGGTTGGGTGACCTGCGCGCTCTATCAGTAATTTTCTGGTAGCAGAGCTATGGTTAGGGACTAGTTAAAGTTAGGTAGGACTAGTTAAGATAGGTAGGTCGGATGCTGCTAAAAATTTATTGCTGCTAATCGTGAAAATATTGCTGCTAAAAACTATGAAAATGTTTTCTGAAATTGATCGATCACATGAAATGTTTTTACTTTGAAAATTATGAAATGTTTTAAATTGTTTTTCTTACTATTATATTGATAAATGTATTAACCCACTCGTTAGTGATTTGTTTAATGTTTGTCTGGAATCCCCGGGGAATTGAATAGCGGGTGGTGAAGAGAATCCACGCCGTAGTGAGGTCATTTACTCTAGGAAAATTGATGCAGTTTAGGCAGAACTGGAAGCACTAATTAGGGTTTTCTGAATATATGCTTGAATAAATGATAGCCACGAGTTCGCTGGCAAAACTTCGATTGTGATATAACCTAGTAAGGGTCACACCGGAAGGAGTAGCAGGTTCGTGGGAGCTTGGGTGATAGCAAAGGGGTTTGCTGGTGAAACTTTAGACATAGGGGCAGATTTATGATGACTGGCGCATCCCTGGGGATGCGCCAGTCATCCTGCGCCGCTGCTTTGCCACCCATGGGGCAAAAACGGCACAGATGCGTGACGCATCTGTGCCGTAAAGGTAGCGCATTGCTGGAGCTGCGTCGCAAGCGCGACGCAGCTCCAGCAAGGCTCGGGGGTGCCCCATCTCCACAATGCTGCGTCAAGACCTACGCCTGCTTCAAGCAGGCGCAGGGTTTTGACGCAGCATTGTCCTGAAAGTGACTGAGTGAAATCTCATAGATTTCACTCAGCCACTTTTAGGAGGCGTTCCTGCGCAGGAACGCCGCCCCCCCCCCTGCGCCGGAACGCCTCCTTAAGGCGCAGGGCTTTACAACTTGACGCATCTCCTAGAAGTAGCAGGTTCCCTAATGCTTGAATGAAGGGTAGGCAGAAGAGATCTATCCGTAGTGTATGAAAAGTAGACAGAAGTGGTTTACTTGCAGTAAAACGTAATCTTTCCTTTCTAGACACTCGAGTTCAGTGGCGAATGTGTTTACGTTGTTAAATAACTAAAGCACTTGCACTTTAAAAGAGAAATCAAGTTTCTGTTACCTTGTAAAGGAGGGAGTCAGTTGCAGAGCTGCTCTGACGTCACTCTGTGCTGCGCTGGTATTGGTCAAAACAGCGGGTGTGTAGCGGAGCTGGAATTGTAAAGGAGGGTTGAGTGCCGAAGCGTGAGAAACTGTCTCGCGAAAAGACCGCGCACCCATTGGTCGAAATTATTTGAAACCGTGCATTTGATTGGTTGCACGAAAATAAAGGACGCATTTGGATTGGGAGTGATTTTGTAAACAAAGTCGCTTGCAGGAAGTTATATGTGGCATTCGTATAGACCTGCGACTAGACCTGATCCAAGACATTTAGGGTTTGAAAACAATTAGTGGAAGGGTCATAACACCAGCATTATGTACGGAAATAAGAGAAAATTGTCCCTTGCAAACAAAGTGAAGAATTATTTTAAAAAGGACAAACCTATTAAAACTAGAGAAGTGGTTTTCATACCGCCACCTAATACTCCCGCCTCTTTCATGATGTTCGATAAAGGGTACTGAATGTCAATCAAAATGATAATAAACTGGCCAAGCCTATGTTCGCCCATCGGCGGAATAAAAATTTAAAAGATCTCATCGTTAGATCTCGCTTTGCGAAATCTGCAAATATTCCTTATGTGCAGAGGTCCATCGTTGGAAAAAATGGAGTCAGTGGTACATCCCGTTGTGGCTCGTGTCTGTCCTGTGATTCTATTCTTATTAATGAAACTATGACATTCAATGGTGTATCCATTAAGACTAAGGAATTATGCACCTGTAACACCCGCAACGTGGTTTATTTAATAGTGTGTCCTTGTAACTTAGGATACATAGGCGAGACCTCCCGGGCAATTAAAACCCGCTTAACCGAACACAGATCTGCCATCAAAACGAAGAAGCATTTGGCACCTCTAGTGAATCACTATATTGAATACAACCATTCACCTACTGAAATGAAATGGTGTATTCTGGAGAGAATACACTTGTCTGATAACAAAAGAGGCGAGAAAGTAAGAAAGAAAAAAGAAGTGTACTGGATTTTTATCCTGGGGACCTTCGACCGAGGGTTGAACCTGGAATTACCGTGGGAAAATGCCATTACCTAAATAAGTCTATGATTAGCAAATTAAAGGGGGCCTCCATGTTCGCAATAATAGTGTAGGTTCCTTGAGCGCTGCAGTAATTTATTATATTTGCTCTACGATTCAGACCCCGCTGAGAATTTCCGTGTCTTAGAATCGTTTTGGTACTTGTGTTTCTTTTTTATCTTGACCACCATGTTTCCAGTTCATGGAGACACTGATTACTGTCTTCAATTCATGAACTTGCACTTTAAATGAGGGTGGAGTCATTACATCCCACCTATGAGAAGTCCCTATAAATGCACCTATCGGATAGAACCTTACAATTCCTTGCTTCTTTCTACGGATTCATCCGCCGCCATTGAACACGCCGTGGTACTATGTTTATAACAGGTATGCGCTCTGCGAACTGAGATTATGTGTGTTGGATTCCCGCACTCAAAATTTTATTACAACTTTACTGGGGAAACGACGTTATAGCTTTAAAAGTAGAAGACTTTGAAATATTCCTATGCGGCGCACGCCCCAGTATATGTCTCCTTTTAGCATTAGTGTATCTACATGAATAGCATGAGAAATATAGTCTCTGTCTATATGAGCCGTCTCTTTCTTTGCATTTAAAGGTTTCTACATCGGGAACCGACTGCCGAGAAATTATACATCTTGGGCGCCGTAACCATAGACGCTTTTCAAGTAACCCGGACGTTCTCCTAGTAATCTGGACGCTCTCCAAGTAATCTGGACAGCGTATTTTAAGTAAGCGAGATTTGTTAATCTTACGGGTGTGCAATAGAGTATATTGTCTATTCGAATTGACATTCTAAGCCAGTTCACGTTCGAAAAAGAAAAACTGCTGTGGGAATGTCCATTCTTTCTCATTCTTTGTTTTTTTTGCCATCATTTGCAGAAAATATTTTTGGCTACCAGACCTCGTAATACCGTGAATGTTGCCGTGAATGATCATGCTCTGATTAATTGAGGTAAGGGCATAATGCTCTACGGTATGAAGTTCGCATGTAGATACATGTATACAACGATTAAATATTAAAGAGTATCACTCCCTCTCTTTTTTCTCCCATCCTTCCTCATAGGTGTACTTGAATACGGTTTAAAGCAAGATATTTTCTCACAATGACAGAAGCCAATAGAACCGCTATACTCAACTACATGATAGACTAAGAGGTAATACCCAAGAGTGTTCAAATGGATAGTGTAGGAATTAAAGTTACTACTGGTATCTAATAACTCTATAAATTCTTTTGTAGATACCGAAGTAACAGCAGAACAGTATACTATATGCTGTACCAGCATTTTTATTCAACGAATCTTGAAAAATGAATGTATGAAGAAACATATAAACAATTTATTTCCGGTACGTTTCATACATACAGATTCAGTATACAGATCCAGTATGTCAAGGTAGTTTACTCATACGCTTATAAATAGGAGCTTCCTTGGAGAAATATAACCATATAGATTATATCCATTTATCACTTTGTAACACTTAGAGCATCTTTTATTAGGTAGAGAATTAGCACCAATGATCTTTGTGTTTAATTATTCCTTGGGCTTCATTATAGATTTCATTATAGTATGTTATGTTTTCCGTATTGCCTTCAATGTTACCCGTAAATCCTCTAGGCTTGTCTATAACTATGAGGCCTTATTATGAGTCCTCTTTTGAAAGATGATTTAGAGAGTGTTTGTTATATTAACGGGAGAGATACTGAAGAGTTGTTTATAATTTTGATGATTAAGTCTTCTTTATTTTTTCATGTTTTTATGTGTTTCCATAACTGTGGTATATTTTGTCCTTGTTGTAAGACATATCTGGCAGCTTGTAAGAAAAAAATAAATGAAATTGCATTTGTTAAAACACAAGTAAATATTTTGTTATCTTGGTCTTTTTAAATTGTAGAATATGCTGATATTGTCCTGATGAAGACACACTGGTTGTGTCGAAACGCGTTGGCAGCTATACATCGACTCTGACAATCAGCTGGGGAAATCATCATAATTCACTTCTCCTTTTCTATTTGTAGAGAACACGACAATTGAACATTGCATTCTCTTTTTATTCTCTTTTTATCATTTTATGTATCTGATTGAATGTGCCCATCAATTTTTATCATTGTCATAAAATTTTATGATATCATGACTACTAGTTAGTATATTTTTTCTTTACTTGTGGCTTATGTGATGTGTCTAATTTGTGCCAGTTGTCTACTTTGTTGATGCCTGGATATATATTTTTTTGCTATCGATAAAGGGTACCATTCATGTGTATCGTTGGAAAATTGGGCGGAATACACAAAGGACGACGGAATTTTGGCTTTTCCGTTAGAGGGTACATTTAATGGCAGGATTTTATTTAATTTGAGAACCCGAATGAATGATTTACATCCCAGACCCAGATTGACACAGTACGAAGCATTAGAGGAGTGGGAGATAGAGGCTTTTGAAAGAGATAAGCCCCGAATGGATAAAGGGTTAACCAAATGGTATCCAAAATTGAAGCAAGAGACCCGAGACAAAAAAATGAAACAGTGGAGACAGAATATGATTGTAGAAGGACTGTACCCCATGATGGCAATGGGCGGTCCTGCGGGAGAGAAAAAGACAGAAAAGACCAAGCATTGGGTGTCCAGTGGGGATTCCGATGACGATTTATTGGATGATATGTTTATGAAAAATCCACCTCCTTATAATGAAGGACCCAGATCCTCTAGTGTAGGGGATACTTCCCAACGACCTCCGTGTCAGGAAGGGAATAGATCTGTAAACACAAGAGACAGTTGTCAAATGCCTTCCTATAATGAGGGCCTAGGACCCATAGGTGCCAGAGACACCTGTCTAAGACCACCATTTAGTGGAGAATCAAGATATTCAGGTGAAAGAGATTTTTGTCCAAGACCTACTTATGAGGAAGAACCGAAATCCTTAAACACAGGAAGCCTGTTCCCAAAACCTAATTATGGTGAAGGACCAAGTATGACACATCCAACTGCCCCAACATTGTCTCCTCAAATAGTACCTGAAATAAGCCTGGAAAGAATATTGCAGGAAAGAGAGAGAGAGGCCCTAGCCAAACAAAGAACCAAAATAATTCAGAAAATTTCCCAGTTAAATACAAGCCCCGAAGCCCTGACAATCCCAGTAACTATTGGACCAGTTGTTCCTTTGTATGGGGATAGACAGGGGAGTCCAAAGACTCCGATCATTACCCCAACTGTAGTGCAGTCAAGAAAAGAACCCTTAATTGTGGATGATCAGACGAGTGAATGCGAATCGGAAGTTTCTTTAATGGATTTACCAATTAGGGACCCTGGAAGGAGCTAGCAGAAAAGACATAATCCTTTCAATACAAGAGAGATTCAAATGGAATCGACTTCAGGTACCAAAAGTGTCACATTGGTGACTCCTGAAGAAATTGAGAGATGGAGTCGAGAACTAGAGAGGCAAACTCCTCAGACAAAACCATTAGATATTTAAAAATTGAGAATTGAAATGGAGGAACTGACGGCCGGAAACGTGGGGTTAGACAGATTAAAAACCTATTCTGAGGAAGAGCTGCTGTTTATCTGCAAGAGTCTTACCCGGAATACCAGAGTGCTCCATGAGAAATTAACAGACACTGCAGCTAGTATGGGAATAGATATTTCAAAATCAAAGACATTACAAAAACCCTATAGAGCTGAGTTCTCAGACAAAGATCTGGAAAATATGAATGTGTCGGGGAAAAAGGCGCAGATCAAAGAATTGTTGACCGTGTTGCAAAAATGGGGAGACATAGAAAAGTGGAAAGCCAGGTGGGCAAAGAAAAAGGATGAGGTTAGATCCAAACAAACGACTTCTGAGTTCATTTTAAAAGAAGCAGACAAGCCAGAACAGTTATACCCCATGCGAGAAGTACCAGGTGGGAAGTATGTGCACGTTCCATGGTCCAGACAGGATATTGTGTCCTTTACCAATGACTTTCCAAAATTGCGAGAAAAGCCTGTGGACTGGTACAGGCAGGTGGAGAGGTTTGTAAAGGTGCAAAAATGCCTATGGAAAGACCTGGATGGGTTTTTCGACATAGTGGTGCCTGTAGATTTATGGACTGAGTGTAAGATTGCCGTTGATTGGCCTAATAAAGAATACACAAGGGACCCTGTTACAGGTGCTCCTTCTGATGAGGTGATGAGAAAATACGACCAGGTCATGTTACACCTGAAGAAAAAGGTGCCTGCAAAGGAAACTGATTGGACCAAGATAGATAGAACCACGCAAGAAAGGGATGAGACGGCGCACTCCTTCTATGAAAGACTGTTACAGGTGTTTAAAATGTACAGTGGTATAGATAACATCGAGATGAAGGATATGACACACTTCATTTACAGGTTTTTAAACGGTTTAAGACCTGAAATTTGCCAGTGGATCAAAGACAATAAAATCTGTTGGCAGTCTAAGAAAATGGATGAGGTCTTACGGTACGCAAAGTACTGTGAAGACGAGATGGCTGATAAGCGAAAGGCTCTGAAGGAAAAGGTTATGTGGGCACAAGTAAAACTAGCGGAACAGCAGGAAAAGCAATTAGGTAAATTGAATAAGAATTCCCAAAATCAAGGTTCAGGGGGTGGAGGGAAGCCCAGAGTGAAAATGAGTTGAGAGGAAGCCAAAAAGAAATTTCCCTGTCACCAGTGCGGAGAAATAGGGCACTGGAGAGACGAGTGTCCATACGCACAGCATAATAACCCTCAAACCCCTGATTTAAATCCACAGACGCAGAATGAAAGGCCAAGAAAGACCCAGCAACAGGTAAAGGCAAGTCAGTTGCCCCGTGCACCTAAACCGAATTATAAGGGAAAAACACCGCAGGGTGATGACATAGAGATCTGGGGAGGAAACGAGGATAGAAATGCAGCAACTTCGCAATTTTTGTTGAATGATACTTTTCTCTGTGACGATCAATACTGACGGGGCCTGAGAGGGGAGGACGAGGAGTGCGTGCTTGGCGCCTCCTTGCCGGTAGACCAGTCAGGGCCATACATTGAAGGAAAGGTTGAAGGCAATGATGTCACCTTTCTGTTGGACACTGGTGCTACCCGTTCTACTGTGAGAACAGCAGACGTTCCAAACCTACCCCTCTCGGGAGAAGCAATCCAAGTAGTGGTTGTATCTAATCAATTGTTTAGTACCCCAGTTACTGAGCCCATGGAGATCACAATAGGGAATTTCAAAGAAATGCATAGATTTGTAGTTTGTGATACCAGTCCAGTAAACTTACTGGGACGTGATTTGTTGTGCAAAATGAACTGTACCATCTTTTGCACACCAAAAGGCGTCGAAATTCAGACACCAGACGAAGATGGTATATACAAATTAATGTTAATCAGACCTGACTCAGAAATTAAACCATTGACTATACAAGACTTACCCGAAGAACTCCAACAGACAGTGAAACCAGAAGTATGGGACTTTACTGGTAAGGATGTAGGCTTGATGGCAAACGTAGACCCAATCAAAATAGCCATGAAAGAAAATGCAGTTTACCCTAATACCAAGCCATACAAAATGAGTGCAGAAGTGAGAGCAGGAGTTGCCATTGAAATAAAAAGATTGCTAGAAGCGAACATCATACAAGAAGTGTTGAGTAGTCCATGTAACTCACCCATAATTGGAATCAAGAAACTTAGTGGCAAGTACAGGGTAGTACTGGACCTGAGAAAGGTAAACAAAATTGTTGTCCCTTGCTGTCCTATTGTTCCGAACCCAGCAGTGATCCTATATCAGATCCCCTGGGATGCTGAATGGTTCACTGTGATTGACTTATGTCACACATTTTTTTCGATCCCATTGCATCCAGACAGCAAATTTCTTTTCTCATTTGCATTCGACAGTCACGTGTTCGTTTGGAATCGCGTCCCTCAGGGGTACACAGAAAGCCCCTCTATCTTTAATCAGATTCTGAAAAAGTGCCTTGAATCTTTAGTCTTACCTGGAGAATCAGTTTTAGTGCAATATATAGACGACCTCTTGGTGGCGTCTAAGAGTCAGAAAGATTGTGTTGTTGACACCATTGCCGTACTGAACCATCTAGGTGAAGGAGGACACAAGGTATCGCCTGACAAACTGCAATTCTGTACTAAGTCAGTAAAATATCTGGGGCACCAGATAGAAAAAGGTATCAGGAAAGTTACTTCAGAGAGAATCAGAATAATTCGAAACATGAAATTACCAAATACTCAGAAAGAAGTCAGAATGTTCCTTGGAGTCGTAGGTTACTGCAGGCAATGGATTGTGGGATTTGCAGTCCTAGCAAAGCCTTTGATAAAGATGACCAAGAAAGGAGCAAAGGACCCAGTGGAATGGGAGGAGGAAAGCTTGACAGCATTCACGAAATTACGAGAATGCCTGTGTACAGCCCCTGCTTTGGGAATGCCTGATTATTCTAAGGAATTTTCACTGTTTTGTGACACACGAGACAATTGTGCATTGTCAGTCCTAACCCAAGCCCATGGTTTGACTACACGTCCAGTGGCATATTTTTCTGCTACTTTGGATCCAGTGGCTGCTGGATTACCAGGATGTCTGAAAGCAGTAGCTGCAACTTGCACGAGCCTAGAACAGAGTGAATCCATTGTTATGGGATATCCTGTAACTGTGTATGTTCCACATGCAGGTGTAATCTTGCTGACAAGAACTAAAACTCAGTACCTCACACCTAGTCGGCTGCAAATGTAGTCATTACTCGGTGTAACATACTGAACCCAGCTACCCTATTACCAGACTCAATAATTGCAGAAGCAAAGGGAGAGGTCGAGCATGACTGCATTGACCTGACAGAATTCAGTACTAAACCACGCCCAGATATCAAGGAAATGCCCCTGCCTGTAGAAGATAGCGAGCTGTTTGTGGATGGCTCATGTCTGAGACACGAACTTGTAGGCCTAAGTGCTGCTTATGCTGTAGTCACGGTAAAACGCACTATAGAAGCATCCTGTCTATTTGGAGTGAAGTCTGCACAAGTAGCCGAATTGATTGCATTGACAAGAGCATGTAAAATTGGGAAAAATAAAAGAATAACAGTATACACTGACAGTCAGTACTGTTATGGGGTTGTGCATGACTTCGGCCAATTGTGGCTACAAAGAGAGTTTCTGACTTCTTCAGGTACTCCTATCAGAAATGGAAAAGTTGTACAAGAATTACTGGACGCAATCCAGTTACCAAAAGAATTGGCAGTGGTCAAGTGTGCTGCTCACAAATCTGGCACTGATCATGTGACAGTAGGAAATCGATATGCTGACGAAGTGGCCCAACATTGTGCCAGACATCGAATGTCTGTAAATATCAAATTGGGGGGATATGGAAACAGCTGCCAACTTATGGTGTTTGAGGATGTGCCTACATGGGAGGAATTGAGAGATTGGCAGCATGCAGCGACACCAAAGGAAAAGGAAAAATGGAGGAAACTTGGTTGTCTATGTGAGATAACAATCCCAGGCATACAGTATCAAAGAGTGGCACAATAGACAAATGGCAAACACACAACCAATTCAATATGAAAAAATATACATGTTTAATATGATAAGGACATATAATAAAAATCAATACATTGATCCTAATTGATAAAATAACATTGTATTAATACATATGTAGTCACAATAAAAATTAATATATAAGAAGTTGACGGTTTCCTGTCGATGCGTTTCAACATACACACTATGCCTTCATCAGGACTGTAACCATCATTATTCTGTGAGAAAAGAGGATTATAAAAATATTTTATTCCATAGTTCATTGAATCTATAGCAGAATAATTGAATTAGTAGTCAGATTTGCCAAAAAACATTCTATTGCCACTTAATTCGTTCAACCAGCTAATATACTGCTTCTTAGTTTTAAAACATTACCAAAAGAGGTACCTATGCCCAAAAGACTATTCAAACAAGGAGAAACACGGATAAAAAATGCATATTAATATCAATTAGATACATGTACCATCATATAGGCATTGGTTGTATATAAATCTCTTTCTTATTCGTATATATACCTAGCATTAATCCATTGATGCAGAATTATTAAAGGATAAAAGCTGCTTCATAAGTCAATGACCTAAGTAGTTTAGTAATTACCAAACTACAAAGAAATGCAATAAGAAAGAAAGTTGTTGCATAGAGGTTAAAGCATAAAGAATAAAGAAGAGTAAAAGAAAGGATATTAGTCCTATGTGCAATTATGGAACCGAGAATGCTGTCCATAAGAGGTGCTCAAGAATAAGAAGGCTAATTAATACCCTCAAAACGAATGTCCATACGTTAGGAAAAGGTTTAGGATTGATTCTCAAGTTTAAAGATTACTTTTCTCAGCCCATTATATAGAGATATAGCACAAATAAGGGCCTTACTGTAGGGTGAATGTATAGTCACAAATGGTCTTACCTCATATTAAAAAGGATTTTTCATATGATGAACACGTAATTAGTGTATATACAAAATAGAGGAGCAGAGTTCACACTATCATAATTAGTCTCATGGACATCTACGGGAGAAAAAAAGTAGTAATTAAGGGCCATAACTATTGCATTCATTAATTTTTAAAGAAAGCTAACCCTGATTCATATCTATTGCAAGTGTCTAATCTTTTATATATATACACCAGTTGCCTCATAGATGTATATAAAAGACGATATTATTCCCTATTTAATAAAACACCTATACGTTTACACTGTTGTTAGGCAATTATCTGCTATCAAAGTTTAGGCAGCATTCTAGTTTTATTTAAAGGGTGGCCTCTCTTACCAATATTTTCAAGTTATATTCTATTAATGTGGGGGGAAGCAGAAAAGCGATATCTTCAGGTTGACGATATAGTTACCCTCGAAGGATTCTACAAAGATAAAAAATAATAAAACGATATGGGGTCACTAACCCACACAGAACAGTGCACATTTATCATGGTATTTAAAGGCATCTCTGCTTACCTAAAAGAGGACAGCTTGTGACGTTGTTGTTAATACATCTGACTGGAAAATTCCAGCTCAGGCGACTACTCGTTCCCTCTAAGTTTAAAGGGTCTGTACACGATGTCTATACGCACAGAAGGTTTGCGCAAGATATTCCTGGGTGAAGAGAACAAAGAAAACGGCTCAGCTATAAACAAGCCGTAATCTAAATAGGTCACAGCGAGCAAGATATCAGGCTCACGTCCTTACCAATTATATCGCGCAAGACTGGATCTATCACTGCCGGTAACAATTCTGTTGCTTTTCCGCGGCTGCTGTCCCTTACTGTTTGCACATCTAGATGTTTAGAGCAAAACAAAGAAAACAGAGAACGGTCGTGTCGTTAACTCTGCAGAAACAAGGCTACTGCATTTCTAAAGGTTCACCGTAAGGCGCGGGCGGGGGTAACAAACTTACCGGTCACAGCATGAAGATGCGGTTTGTACCCGTCACTCGATTCTGCTTCCCAAGTAAATAGACTCGCGCTCATTTTTCGGTATCCTTTTATAAAAAAAGGATTTCTATTGGTTGACCTCCTTTAACTGAAGTTTCTTAAAGGAGAAGGACCCTATATTGCTCGGATCCTTGGCCACGAGGACGGGTTTAATGTAGACACGTGTACCCACCTAGATTATTCTTTTCGTGCGGCTAAGGTCATTAAAGGGGTTTTATTCTGACAGCAGGGAGAGCAATATATTACAAGCAAAAGGTTTTCTTAGACTTATATTATCTACAGTTGGTACATACAAACAGACTAGGATACATTACAGATCGTGTTTGGGTTTTCATTCTATTTATCACGCAAAGTCTAGAGCTATTATTAACACGTAATAAACGATATAACCAAGATTAGAAATCTAACCAGTCAAGCAACAAAACCGCATAATATGTACTTTCTGGACTACACCATAATTAAATTACAGAATAGCATTTTCCCACGGCAAATCGTTATTCAATCCATGGGTAAAGGTTTTAAGAGAGAATATCCAGAAGACCTCCCTCTTCTTTCGTATCTTTTCGCCACCCTTGGCATTGGGCATATCAATCTTTTCCAAAATACGCCATCTGATATCTGATGGTGAATGTTGGAAATCCACAAAATGGGCAACCAAAGGGGCCGTTAGTTTACGGGTTTTTATAGCTGACCTATGCTCGGTTAACCTTTGTACAAAAGTCTATGCAGGGATCCAATCCTATAAAAGGTACCTCGAGATGTGGGTCATGTAAGTCATGTGACGGTATTATACCAGGAGAAACCTTTAAATTGAATGACTATGACATCAAGGCCAATGATTTCTGGACTTGTAACACCTGTAATATAATCTATTTGATCGTATGCCCATGCAATATGGGATACGTGGGTGAGACATCCAGATCAGTGAAAGTTAGGTTAACCGAGCATAGGTCAGCTATAAAAACCCGTAAACTAACGGCCCCTTTGGTTGCCCATTTTGTGGATTTCCAACATTCACCATCAGATATCAGATGGCGTATTTTGGAAAAGATTGATATGCCCAATGCCAAGGGTGGCGAAAAGATACGAAAGAAGAGGGAGGTCTTCTGGATATTCTCTCTTAAAACCTTTACCCATGGATTGAATAACGATTTGCCGTGGGAAAATGCTATTCTGTAATTTAATTATGGTGTAGTCCAGAAAGTACATATTATGCGGTTTTGTTGCTTGACTGGTTAGATTTCTAATCTTGGTTATATCGTTTATTACGTGTTAATAATAGCTCTAGACTTTGCGTGATAAATAGAATGAAAACCCAAACACGATCTGTAATGTATCCTAGTCTGTTTGTATGTACCAACTGTAGATAATATAAGTCTAAGAAAACCTTTTGCTTGTAATATATTGCTCTCCCTGCTGTCAGAATAAAACCCCTTTAATGACCTTAGCCGCACGAAAAGAATAATCTAGGTGGGTACACGTGTCTACATTAAACCCGTCCTCGTGGCCAAGGATCCGAGCAATATAGGGTCCTTCTCCTTTAAGAAACTTCAGTTAAAGGAGGTCAACCAATAGAAATCCTTTTTTTATAAAAGGATACCGAAAAGTGAGCGCGAGTCTATTTACTTGGTAAGCAGAATCGAGTGACGGGTACAAACCGCATCTTCATGCTGTGACCGGTAAGTTTGTTACCCCCGCCCGCGCCTTACGGTGAACCTTTAGAAATGCAGTAGCCTTGTTTCTGCAGAGTTAACGACACGACCGTTCTCTGTTTGCTTTGTTTTGCTCTAAACATCTAGATGTGCAAACAGTAAGGGACAGCAGCCGCGGAAAAGCAACAGAATTGTTACCGGCAGTGATAGATCCAGTCTTGCGCGATATAATTGGTAAGGACGTGAGCCTGATATCTTGCTCGCTGTGACCTATTTAGATTACGGCTTGTTTATAGCTGAGCCGTTTTCTTTGTTCTCTTCACCCAGGAATATCTTGCGCAAACCTTCTGTGCGTATAGACATCGTGTACAGACCCTTTAAACTTAGAGGGAACGAGTAGTCGCCTGAGCTGGAATTTTCCAGTCAGATGTATTAACAACAACGTCACAAGCTGTCCTCTTTTAGGTAAGCAGAGATGCCTTTAAATACCATGATAAATGTGCACTGTTCTGTGTGGGTTAGTGACCCCATATCGTTTTATTATTTTTTATCTTTGTAGAATCCTTCGAGGGTAACTATATCGTCAACCTGAAGATATCGCTTTTCTGCTTCCCCCCACATTAATAGAATATAACTTGAAAATATTGGTAAGAGAGGCCACCCTTTAAATAAAACTAGAATGCTGCCTAAACTTTGATAGCAGATAATTGCCTAACAACAGTGTAAACGTATAGGTGTTTTATTAAATAGGGAATAATATCATCTTTTATATACATCTATGAGGCAACTGGTGTATATATATAAAAGATTAGACACTTGCAATAGATATGAATCAGGGTTAGCTTTCTTTAAAAATTAATGAATGCAATAGTTATGGCCCTTAATTACTACTTTTTTTCTCCCGTAGATGTCCATGAGGCTAATTATGATAGTGTGAACTCTGCTCCTCTATTTTGTATATACACTAATTACGTGTTCATCATATGAAAAATCCTTTTTAATATGAGGTAAGACCATTTGTGACTATACATTCACCCTACAGTAAGGCCCTTATTTGTGCTATATCTCTATATAATGGGCTGAGAAAAGTAATCTTTAAACTTGAGAATCAATCCTAAACCTTTTCCTAACGTATGGACATTCGTTTTGAGGGTATTAATTAGCCTTCTTATTCTTGAGCACCTCTTATGGACAGCATTCTCGGTTCCATAATTGCACATAGGACTAATATCCTTTCTTTTACTCTTCTTTATGCTTTAACCTCTATGCAACAACTTTCTTTCTTATTGCATTTCTTTGTAGTTTGGTAATTACTAAACTACTTAGGTCATTGACTTATGAAGCAGCTTTTATCCTTTAATAATTCTGCATCAATGGATTAATGCTAGGTATATATACGAATAAGAAAGAGATTTATATACAACCAATGCCTATATGATGGTACATGTATCTAATTGATATTAATATGCATTTTTTATCCGTGTTTCTCCTTGTTTGAATAGTCTTTTGGGCATAGGTACCTCTTTTGGTAATGTTTTAAAACTAAGAAGCAGTATATTAGCTGGTTGAACGAATTAAGTGGCAATAGAATGTTTTTTGGCAAATCTGACTACTAATTCAATTATTCTGCTATAGATTCAATGAACTATGGAATAAAATATTTTTATAATCCTCTTTTCTCACAGAATAATGATGGTTACAGTCCTGATGAAGGCATAGTGTGTATGTCGAAACGCGTCGACAGGAAACCGTCAACTTCTTATATATTAATTTTTATTGTGACTACATATGTATTAATACAATGTTATTTTATCAATTAGGATCAATGTATTGATTTTTATTATATGTCCTTATCATATTAAACATGTATATTTTTTCATATTGAATTGGTTGTGTGTTTGCCATTTGTCTATTGTGCCACTCTTTGATACTGTATGCCTGGGATTGTTATCTCACATATATTGTTTGCCCTGTCCCAGGATATTTATCCACTACAGGGGGTCCTTGTTTTTTTCGGAAACTTGGTTGTCGACAGAGAAGTGAGGATGGTATCATTGTGGGCCCTGATGGTATGCTTGTGTTGCCTAGACGCCTGCTTGCTTCTATGGCCAGACTTATACATGGAGATGCACATGTTGGTAGGGATGCCATGATCCGTGTCTTTCAGCAGACATGGTACAACCCGAAGTTCAGGAAAGTAGCAGAGTCACTCTGCCAGAGGTGCTTGACATGTCAGCAGTTCAACGCTGGAAAGAGAACCGTAGTTGAAATGGGAAAAATTGGGAAATCAGGAGGTCCCTTTGTACGATTACAGATAGACTTCATTCAGTTGCCCCTTTGTAAAGGAATGAGATACGTCCTTGTCATTGTCTGCCTGTTTTCAAAATGGGTGGAAGCTTACCCAGCCAAAAAGAATGACGCCATGACTGTAGCCAAGTTGTTACTGCGAGAATTAATACCTAGGTACGGGGTTCCAGTCACAATTGAATCAGATAGTGGTGGGCATTTCCAGAATGAAGTAATCGATCAGCTCTGTAAAGCATTCAAGATTACACAAAAGCTGCACTGTGCATATCGTCCAGAGGCTTCTGGAGTAGTGGAACAAGTAAATGGCACTATCAAGTCAAGATTAGGGAAGATGTGTGAATCTACTGGCATGAACTGGATAGAGTCTTTACCTCTTGTTCTGATGGGAATCCGAAGTATTCCAGACCGAAAAACAGGCCTGAGCCCCCATGAAATCCTGATGGGAAGAGTGATGAGACAAGCATGGGTACCAGGATACAAACTGATAAGCATTTCTGATGATTTGGTACTTGAGTACTGCAAGCAACTAGGTGACCAAGTGCGTTCTATCTCTCGCCAGATCGGGGAAGACGCCGTCGCCAGTCCAACAACTCCAGTCCATAAATTGGTTCCAGGCGATTGGGTTGTACTCAAGAAGCATACTCGTTCAAATTGCCTTGCACCGAAGTGGGGAAAACAACGCCAAGTGATACTGGTGACCACGACAGCGGTGAAGTGTGCCGGCGTTCCAAAGTGGATCCATGCCAGCCATACCAAGAAGGTGATCAGAGACGAGAAAACTGACGCTGAAGGTTGTCCAGCTGAGGGGTCTCCAGACGTTGGTCCTGAAGTAGCTGATGACGAACAACGAGCACCAGTCAAGATGAGTGGATACCCATAATCGACCTAACTGATGACCCAATCAGAACAAGAAGCCAAACCTACGCAGATAGAGAGTGGAATAGTGAGGAAGAGATAGGAACAGAAGGAGCTACTCAGATTATTGAGATTCACGTCAAATCTGAGGAGGAAGAAGATCAGATAGGGAGAGAACAGGTGATTGACACACCTCCAAGAACTCCTGAGATTGAAAAGGGACAGACAGAAATTAGGGCGAAGGTTCAAGCGGAAGAAAATCAAAGGTTCGAAGTGCTTGAACAGGATCAGATAGAAATAGATGAATGTGTTCAGGACTCAGAAATTGAAGAACCCATAAGTCAAAACCAGTCTACACCTGAACAAGGTCAGCTTAGTGACCAGGCAGAAGAAACTGAAGTAAGACTTGGGACTAGTCAGACAGGAAGGGAAGAAGCAGAAGCAGAAGTGCCACAAACAAACGAAAATAAAAGAATGTTAGAAGAAAGTCAAACCGCAGTGCCAGCTAAAAGACTCAAGAAAAAGAAAAATATCGAACCAAGATATATTAAGAGACTGAGACTAAAAACAGTAGAAGAAAAACTTGAACAAAGAAGGAAAAGTTCCCGTATAGCAGAGCAAGCTGGAGAGAGCTCCAAACGAAGAAGTGACCGAATAAAAAGACTGAACGAAAAATATCAGGATCCTGAATGGACTTTTTGATATTGGAGGAATTTGAGGATCTTGATATAACTGACGAAAGTGACGAAGAACAGACAGCTGATCAGTCTGCTGAAGAAGACGAACCAACCTGAAGATTGCTCAGTGTATGCTACCTGTGCACAGTTACAAAGAGGGGTTGAGAACTTCTAAGGGAAAATGTCTGATTCAAATGTGAATGGAAGGCCTAGACGCAATTGTTGTAAAACATGCTGTAAAGTATGTATATGTAGTGTAGCTATAGTATTAATATTATGGATAGGACTAACTTTTGCCATTCCTTATATGATGGGAAAAAGTACTAATATTGACCCTACACAGACGGTGACAAAAGACACTGAAGAACTGACAACACGAAGTGTAGAAAGACGTGAGAAAGCACTTAGCATCAGACAAACAAAATCAGACTTAGAAGCACCAGATGAGGAAGGACTGCATTATCACGGAATTAAGAACCAGACTCATTTAAACGTATTCGCAAATCTGTTAGTGCATTATGTAGAAACTATAGAAATAGAAGACTGTTACGTGTGCATGAAGTTGCCTACTTCTGTAGCCGAGGGAGTGACTTACCATCACCTGCCACTGACCTACGGAATTTCCTGTAGCATTTTAGCTAGCTTGTTCTACAAAAGAGGTTTGTTACAGTACTATTACTCGAACTCAGACGTGATATTTTCTGAACTTCCCATTCGTGGAAATCTGAATCCTGTACATACTAAAAGTGACGTTACACGTAATATGGGAGAATACTTTCTGACTATAGGTACCATAGATTTAGGTGAAGCACACAGAGATAACTTGACCTGTTCATTACATGAACAAGAGAAAATGTTTCTAAACATGGCAGAGAAAAAAGAAGGGAGAGTTTCCAAAGAAAGGCAAATGATAAAAGCCAGCAAACTCCTAAATGGGCTGAAAACATGGAAAGCACCTCAAATGGTGGGGCTGGTCCTGCTTTGTTGCTGGATTTCGAGAGAAAAGGGACACTCTGTCTTCACCGCGAAAAGACTAGTTATTATAATAACATTTTCATTGGTTCCAGTCAATGTGAACACAATTACAAGGTAATTGGAGGATGGGGTTTCAAAAATGGGTCAGAACCTGTGTTTCCCGGAATTTATTATATATGTGGAAACAAGGCTTATTTCAAATTGCCGGATCACTGGTATGGAAGCTGCTACTTTGGCATTGTCTTCCCGAAAATATACCATGTGAATGAAGTTGCTGGAAGCAGTGAAAACACTAATGGCTTAGGGGCAGATTTATGTCGGACTTGCGCCACGTTTACGCCGCCGTTGCGTCACTCAACAGCGCAGAAACATGGCGCATCCCTGCGACCTATTTACAACGTGACGCATCTAGGCAGATGCGTCACGTTGTAAAGCCCTGCGCCACATGAAACCTGCGTCAGGTTTTATGTGGGCGTTCTGTCGCAGGGTGGGCGTTCCCTCGTAGGAAAGCCCCATAAAACTGACGCAGTGAAATCTACAAGATTTCACTGAGTCAGTTTTACGACGCTGCTGGGTCAAATCCTTACGCCTGCTTGAAGCAGGCGTAAGGAGTGACGCACCACGTTATGTATGGGTGGCCTCTGTACATTGCAGGAGTTGCGTCGCACTTGCGACGCTACTCCAGCAATGCGCCGCCCGTACACCACAAGATACGTCATGCATCTGCTCTTCCTTGCACCATGGTGCACCGCATTGTAAATGCGGCGCATCTGTGGTACCGCAAGGAGGGAATTGCGTGACGCATCAGTTCTGGCGCATCCCTGCTGATTTGCAGAGATGCGCCAGAACTCATAAATCTGCCCCTTAGTGCGTAGTAAAAGAGAAAGCATAGGTGAAATAATGGGTAGTATCTTTAGTGCACTGATACCTGGAGTGGGAGTGGTTCTGAACACACACAGAATTTGCAAATTGTCAACAATAGTGGATCTGTTGTCTACTGACACAGCTCATAGATTTCTGTTGGTCAATACCGAAATGGTTGCGATCAGATCTATGGTTTTACAGAACAGACTTGCTCTTGATACCTTATTGGCAAAAGAGGGCGGAGTCTGCCGAATGTTGAAAGTGCAACATTGTTGCACTTACATACCAGATAAAAGTGTGCAACTCAAAAGGTATGTAAGGAACATTACAAATTTGGAAAAGGAACTCAAACCACTGGAGGTTGATATTGCCTGGAAGAGACTTACTGATGGTCTCTCATTGGTTTTCTAATTTAGGTAAAAGTTTCTTGTTTAAGGTACTGATGCCAATTGCAGTAGTAGGTTTCATCATATTCCTTATATTTATCTGTTGCAAATGTCGCAAACACCAAAAGAAGTACACTGTGAATAAGAGAGGTGTGAAAAGGAGTGTGGATGAACTTGAATTGGAGGAACTGAATAATCAGATTTACAAAAGGGTGAAAAATTCTCACCCTAACAAAGACGTTAAGGAAAAACTGAATCGAATGTTGGAAGAGATTGAGATGAACAAAGTGTGAAAAAAAAAAGTTGGCATCTGATTCCATTAGTTTGTGATGATAGTAAATATCATCAAAGAGGGGATTGATGGAGCAAGGATTCGCATATTACGCGACTTGCTTGGATTCATGAACCTCGAATAACTTGTAACAATGTAATTCAACCTGTTTGTCTTACTAATTTCCCTTTATTCTGACATTTGGGGTGTCCTAGCGACGCTTGCATATGTGTTTACTAACTCCATAACGCTCGTAACTAAAAATGGCCGCTGCTTGGCGGGTTTCTTTCTGCGCATGCGTTAGTCACACTCACGTGACGTGACGTACTTGCAGTTCTGGTGGGAATCTTTGCGCCTGCGCACTAGCTTTTAAGATGGCTGTTTGTGTTCTCACATGGTGAAGCTTGCGCTGATGTTTCATGTTATTGTATGTTTGCACTAATCTCTCACGCCATAGTATATTTTAAGTAAAGGGGTATAGAGTAGCTATTCATGGTATACAGTGTATTCATTTATTTTCTATGTTTTAATTTGTTTTCGCTTACTTTTCATGTACCGCGATATTGAGGGTCTGATGGGACACTCGAGAATCCATATTGAAATGCTTTTCTGCACATGACAGTCTTCGGCCGGTGACATTGAATGGCTGCCAACCAGAGGTCGCGGCCAAAACGTGCCTGGGAAGATGCACCTTCACCCAGCCGAAGAAGCTGAAATGTTCTGCATTTGCAACATTTGTAATGTTTTCCATTGTATTCTGTAGAATAGGTCATGGGAACCCCAAAATCAATAGGCGGTCCCAGAGCATGCAAAACTAGGCTTGTAGAAATCAAATGTGATTGGTGTGTTAACCTATCCTACTTGGGGACCAATCGAAATTGGGGATTCTGACACTTGCAACATTTGGGGGGGTGGTACACTGACCCGAAAAACAGTATAACTAGCCTAGGTTTAGCTAGAGAAATTGTCCGACTTGTCCGAATAGCTGACCTGTCACTCCCCCAACGCACTCAATAGGTGACTGATACAGAGCGCTGCGGAGCACTCTCTCCGAAATATTCCATAGACTCAGAGGTTTTACTAAACCTTAAGTGCTGGCGGAGCACTTTGCTGGGGAATTTCGCTAACCCAATCGGGGTTCTGGCTGATAGCTGCAGAGAGGGTGGAGACAAGGCGTTGCTTCCGAACTGCGGGTGCTGGTCGTTCCTTGGTGGTCCTGTCCTGATCCTAATCTGGGTTTCCTGTCCTGTCCTGGGGTGTCCATTCTGCACCTGCTGTCCTGTCGATGACTGTCCTTCCTTGGGGTTTATCCTGTCCTTAACTGACCCGTGGCCAGGGTTGGTCTTCACACCAGTCTAGGTAATTATAGTGCTAAAAAGACTATTCTGCACCTTCTACTTTCTGTCTTTTGCTTTAATAAAGACATACCTTTGCATATATTGATTTCCATGCTTTTCGCAAACCTACTAAATGACATGATTGCTGTTTTCTAGCATGTTCCTATGTTTCCCTACCTTTAAAGCACATTTTCTCCATACTGTTTATGAAATATAGATATGGTTTACAATTTTCTTCTATAAGCTGATTGAAGTAATATTATTAGAACTATAGCGTGTTCCATTTTTTACCCACCCTATAGATGTATAGGATTCTCAAAATTTCTCACCCATCCTTTTGAAGTATTATCTCAGTAGATGAAATTCAAGTATGCTCCTTAAATTTGCCCCATCTTTAGTTATTCATTATTAAGTTCCATCCCTGCAAGGTTTGAATAGCATGTTCCCTGTTTTTACCTTTCTTTAGACTCATAAATGGTTGCCCTGATTTATTTCTTATATGGATATGTGCTCTTTGTTATCCTGATCATTGATTGCCTATTGGTCATAAACTTTATGCTTGCTGAATCTGAAATCTAGATAAAGTTTGTGGTTATTTAATGAATACAGAGAAATATAAAGATTGGTATTTGTGTTGCCTGCTTTTCTTTTACAGCTAGCTCCCTGATCCATTGTGGTCATAGGTACCCGTAACGGTGGTTTGGTTAGTCGGGTACAGTAGAAATTAATTAGGAAGGACTCAGGGTTACTGGTAGTAGAGTGTAAGGTCACCTGATTAATGCATATGATAAATTGAAAGTTTATGGGCCCGATACTTATATGGTAAATTTGTTGGTTGGGTGACCTGCGCGCTCTATCAATACTTCCGACCCGGCGGGGCCCGTGACCGTTCTTTGCCAGTTAGTAACGTCGAAAACCGCTATGGTAAACACCGGTGTTTGTGCATCCTCTGGGCTTCCTGATGAGGTAGAGACTACAAGGATTAGTAGTTCCGGTGCTGTTCAAGTTAAGTAGCGTTCTTTCTAAACATAAGACTGTACCATCGTCATTTGAATAATTCCACATTAGACGGCCCACACAACCAATACCGCTATTGTGTTTTAATAGATTTGGGCACCGACTGAGGGTTATCCGCTTCAGGCTGTGCAAGGAGTTTCCCTTGTTTTACGGACAGTCCTTGTTTTCAACAATTGTGCTTTTGTTATGCATTGTTACAAATGTAAATGACCATTGCAAGTGTGTGCATAGGCAATTTTTGTACTGGCAGACTAACAGAGTTGCTCACACCTGTCATGGATGCCATCATCTGCCTGATACCCTGCTCAACACTCCAGGTGCCACTAACTCGGTACACCACAACTCATGGACCATTTCTGAGTTATATGCTGTGGAGAGCTCATGCAGCAATGTCACCTCAGGCAGTATGGGAGACCTGGGACGATGATGAGGAAGATGATGCAGGTGTAACACACCCAACTGCAGCAGCATCAGAAATATCCCGATGGGACACAATCCTAGACATTTTCTTCAGCAGAGCGC
The DNA here is from genome assembly GCF_964261635.1 of Lissotriton helveticus. Classification (NCBI taxonomy): domain Eukaryota; kingdom Metazoa; phylum Chordata; class Amphibia; order Caudata; family Salamandridae; genus Lissotriton; species Lissotriton helveticus. The sequence continues at coordinate 459,824,418 of NC_136059.1, read as the reverse complement.
GCTCAGGTCTAGTGCCCCAACCTCAGTGCACTGCAACTCACGGACACTTCTGTTTGCATATTGGGTGACCTCTGTACTTGCTCTGGCTACCACCATGATGCTCCGCAGTTGTCTCTGTAATGCTGGTGTTTTCTGTTTACGTTTTAATAGTGTTCACTTTTCAAGTTGTTGCCAGCACCAACCACTCCTTGGTGGCTGGCTTACACTCACCCCACACACATCCAGCACAGGCGTCACTCTACATGTGACCGTGCCAATAAAGGGACCGGGCGCACGTGCCCGTAGCCAGTTCCACAAACTATCTGCGTGTGTCCATGTGGTCATAATGTATGCATGAGAGCCTCAGGCCCTACAACATTACATTGTTCTGTATACAGCGGACGCAACCATGTCAACGCTGGCAGCGGGTAAGACCTTGAACATGTAGCTTTGTTGTCACCCACTCAATATGTAAGACGAGTGGACTTGGCCGTCGGACAGAGGTCCAGCGTGGGTGTGTGAATGATAATTCCGGGGCTCTGGGCGTGGTTCATTACAGGAAATGTGCAAATGCATGTGTCTCTGTGGCAGTGCGGGTCTCCTTTGTGAGGTGGTCCCTGATGGGACACCCACGTATATGATCTAGTTGGGCTTCCATGAGCTCTGACCCCACCTGCACCTGTTCGGCCACCTCCTTTTGGCATTCTAACACCTGGCATTGGAATGCGATGTGTGCCTCCGTGAAGTGTTGGGAGCCAGCCGTAGTGGCGGGTGATTCCTGCTGTGTGGTCTGTACAGGGGCTGGGGTATCCTCTATGTGGCTTGGCTGCTCTGCTCCTGTTCAAGTTCAAAAATTTGTATAGCGCACTACTCACCCAGAGGGTCTCAAGGCGCTTGAGGAATGGGAGGGTACTTTACTGATCGAATCTCCAAGTTTTTAGTTGCTTTCTGAAGGAGAGGTGGTTCTGTGTAAGGCGGAGGTGGGTGGGGAGAGAATTCCAAGTTTTGGCTGCTAGGAAGGAGAAGGATCTACCTCCCATGGTTGATCTGTGGATGCGCGGAATTGCGGCGAGGGCTTGATTGGACGATCGTAGTTGTCGGGTGGGGGTGTAAAAGGACAGGCGCGTGTTGAGGAATTCGGGTCCTAGGTCGTAGAGGGCTTTGTGTGCGTGGGTGAGGAGACGGAACGCTATTCTCTTGTTGACAGGGAGCCAGTGGAGGTCTTTCAGGTGACCGGAAATGTGATCTTGGCGGGGAATGTCTAGTATGAGTCTGGCTGAGGCGTTTTGGATGCGTTGGAGTTTTTTCTGTAGTTTAGCTGTGGTTCCGGCGTAGAGGGTGTTTCCGTAATCCAGTCGGCTTGTGTCCTGGGGGTGGGTTGCCTAAGATGTCCATGAGCTGTTGTAGGGCGTCGGGGTTGAAGGTGTGGTGGTCCTCTCCAGCATCACTGATGAGTTGTCTGGTCTGCTCTGCTGGAGGTGGTTTGTCCCTCTGCAATGTGTAGGGAAGATGCATGTTGAAATTGTGTTGACATGTATGTTGGCGCATTGTTCTAGTTCACATGCAGACTGTATGACAGTGTATATTGTGACTGTTTGGGAGGTGCTGAATATTTGATGCGGGACAGTGGACATTTGGACTACATGACGAATGTGAGGTTGTACACATACATTTCAATCTCACAGTTTCCTGCTATGTTAGATGTGATTGGCCTGTTTCTGCGAATGAGTGGACCCAGTTGTGTCCTCTGTTCTGCAGTGTCAGTGTTGCACTTTGTACCACATTGTCATTGGATGTGCTGTGATTGCTATGTGTGTGTGCTGCAGTGTGCCACGGGGATCAGGAACATGATCCTGGGTCATTGCGGGTGTGCAGTGTGCTACACATCATAGTGCATGTGTGCCATTGTGCCCATCTCCCCCCGGCCCCCCAGTCCCTGGTCGTTACTCACCCTGTTTATGTTGTGTCAGGTCCTATCGAGCTGAGGCATACTCCCAACCCCTAGCACTGCCTCCACACTGATGACTGTGGCCTCCATTTTCTCCAGCTTCTCCTATGGCGCAGGACTCCCACCTCCTGTCGCCATTACTGCCTTCCTGTTGGCAGTGGGTTTGTGCCTGGTTTGGCTTTTCACATCATGCCGGCGCCTCTTGGCCTCCTCCATTGACCTCCTCGGCACTTCGACTGCATTCACATTTGTCAACTTGGCGTTCAGTTGATGGTAGTGTTCTGTCACCTCCGTGACGCTGATCTGGTTTTCCTGCGGACTGCACCCCGTCTTCCTCTTCCTCTTCCCCTTGCCCTTTCCCAACCCAGAGGTTTCTTGCTGGTGGTCTGTGGGGCTTGTGGGGTTCGCTTTGGCCCCTGCACTCGGTCCGGGTGCATCCATGGTGCTACGCAGTTTGATTTGTTGTTGGTGTGTTTTTTTGTTGCTTTTATAGTGTATTTTCCTGCATGACGCTTGGGAATTGCAGGCCTGTCACTGGTTTTTGTATCGTGACTGGCCTCAACACAACTTTTTTTGCGTACGTGTTTTCCATTTTGGCTGCATTGCGTTGACTTTATTGGGGACATTTGACGCGTTATCGTGAGCCTATCGTATGGTACAGCCGTGTTAAGAATACAAAATTAACACAGCACATTCCTGTGTTTTCCCTGCACTGTCACAAGGTGCTGCCTAGAGCCAACGCCATGGTGGAAGGGTGCCTGCACTGTAATCCGTCCTCTTAGGCATTTTCTTATTTCCATGTATGCTGCAGAATGGGATCACTGAAACAATATCGATGACAAAAATATAGAACTACCATAATATCGAGTAAAAAATATAGAATACCAAAATATCGAATTTCTATCTCCAAACAGGTAAGTACAAAAATATTGAATCAAAAATATCGTTCTAAAAAATATAGGGGCATATTACCAAGGGCCTTATCGCCGCTTTAGCGGGAATTTTTCCCGCTAAAGCGGCGATAATTTTATCGCCCTATTACCTAGCTGTCGCTAACACCAGTTAGCGACAGCTAATAGGCGATAGCGGGAATTTAGGGGCCCACTTTGCATGTCAGCGATAATCATCGCTAATGACATGCAAAGTGGGCGTGCCAAGATGTTAGCGACTGGAAACAGTCGCTAACATCGCTATCCCCTATTACCAACTTTTGGAAATAATCGCGCTAAGCGCGATTATCTCCAAAAGCTAACGCCTGCCCAGAGCAGTTCTTAGCCATGTTATCCAATGGTAGGTGAATAACATGGCTAAGAGCATTTGTTCGGTAATGCATGAATATCGCTGACCTTTCAGCGATATTCATGCATTTCGGCCGATTTTTATGGCTTAGTAGATAAACCTTGATAATATCAAGGCTCCTAAGTGATAAAAATAGGCGAAGCTCGCGATATAATTTTGGCTGCTATTCAAGCTTAGCGATAATTATCGCTATAGCTTGGTAATATGCCCCATAGTTAGTCAAAAATAAAGTAATTATAATAAATATAATTAACTTAAACATACCTAAAATACTTAAATAACCTTAAAATTAATAAATAATTAATGTAAGTAAAAAAACAACATTTGTTGTTATGTTAGATCTGCTTATATAACGCATGGCTGCCCCAGCAACGGGGCGTCCCAGCGCTGTAAATATGCTAGAGAACAGAGCAGCGCAACAGATGAAGATGAATCAAATAGAAGAAAACAGCCAGGTTTAAATCTGTTTACGGAACAGCAGGTGGTTAGAAGTGGTCCGAGCCCCAAGAGGGATCGAATTCCACAACTTCGGCGCCAAATACCTGAAAGAGCGGCCGCCAGCTCTACTCCTTCGGATCTTAATCGTACGGGCAAGAGATAGATCAGCCGAGCGGAGGGCACGCGTGGGGGCATGGAAGGAACAAAGTCCCTGCAGGGTTTGGGGAGCAGTGCCATACAAAATTTTGTGAGTTAGACATAAGCTTTTAAACTGGATGCGTTGTTTAACCGGCAACCAATGTAAACGACGGAAAATAGGAGAGGTGTGACAGGTTTTAGGTAGAATGCGTGCCGTGGCATTCTGGGCTCTCTGTAGCCTGTTTATCACCGTCAGACTAGAGCCCAGCATGAGAACATTGCAATAGTCTAGATGGGGTAAGACTAAGGCCTGGATTATAATCTGGCGGATACAGGGCTCAAAAAATCCAAGAATGGGTTTAAGAGAGCGTAGGCGACCATAGCAGGTGCCTGCCACTCTCTTGGCGTGAGTTTCCAGAGAGAGTGAGTTGTCTAACATCACCCCCAGATTTTTAACAACCTCTTTGGGAGGAGGAGGAAGTCCCAAAGTAGGGGGCCACCAATGTTCGTCCCATTTATGCATATCCTTACCTATAAGGAGTATCTCCGTTTTAGAGGAGTTTAACTGGAGATAGTTCTGCGACAACCAATTTGATATAGCCAGGATGTCTTCCTGGAACTTGATTTGGTCAGCCCCTGTGTTCTTAGAGAAGATGAAAATGAGTTGTGTATCGTTCGCATATGATAGTAGTTTAATCTTGCGATCCTGGGCCAACATGGCCAGGGGGCGGACATACACATTGAACAATGTGGGGCTGAGCGCAGAGCCCTGTGGGACCCCACAGTCCAGGGGGTGTATGCTGGATGAGTACGGCGGGGCGTGCACTTGGAAGGAACGGTCAGATAAGAACGACACAAACCATTCCAAGGCTCGCTCCCTGACCCCGATCTCCCACAGTCTCTCAAGCAAGATCCTGTGGGAGACCGTGTCAAAGGCTGCACTCAAATCCAGCAGGACCAGGGCAGATGTCTCACCCTGGTCCTGCGCCTCCCTCAGGTGTTCTGTGAAATTGATTTGGTAAGACATATATATATATATATATGAACGTAATATTAATGAAAATTATACAATATTTTTACCGTAGGATAGCAGAAAGGGTAAAATGTACTATTACCACTCCAGTGAGTGCAACAGTAGAGAAAGCGTTGGATAGCGTAGGTGTAAAAATTACTATTCCCACTCCAGTGAGTGCAACAGTAGGGAAAGCGTTGGATGGCGTAGGGGTAAAAATTACTATTCCCACTCCAGAGACTACAACAGTAGGGAAAGCGTTGGATAGAGTTGGGGTAAAAATTACTATTCCCACTCCAGAGAGTGCAACAGTAGGGAAGCGTTGGATAGTGTAGGGGTAAAAATTACTAGTCCCACTCCAGTGAGTGCAACAGTAGGGAAAGCGTTGGATAGCATAGGGGTAAAAATTACTCTTCCCACTCCAGTGAGTGCAACAGTAGGGAAAGTAAATACTTCATATATTAATTTAAAAAAGATATATATTAATACCAATTACACATTAATTAAAAATAATTACCAATTTAATATAATATAATAATTAATCAATTAAAAGTACAATAAAAAATATTTATTAAAAATCATTACCTATTAATACAAATTAATTACCAATTTACAATTAATTAATTAGCAATTGAAAAATACTTAACAATTAATTAAAAATAAATACCAATAAATACATGTAAAGATTTATTTAATTACAATTAAATTACTTCCCACCCTATTCCCCTATAAACCCACAACCCACTACAGTAAATAAATTAACACAATTAATATAATTATCAATTAATACAAATTAATTACCAATTATATTTAATTATTTACCAATTAAAAATTGATTAACAATTAATTCAAGATAAATACCAATAAATAAATTAAAACATTTAATCAATTATAATTATTTTACTTCCCACCATATTCCCCTATAAACCCACAACCCGCTACAGAAAGAAAATTGATAAAATTAACATAATTATCAATTAATAAAAATTAATTACCAATTATAAGTTAATTAATTACCAATTACAAATTAATGAACAATTAATTCAAGATAAATACCAATAAATAAATTAAAACATTTAATCAATTATAATTAAATTACTTCCCACCCTATTCCTCTATAAACCCACAACCCGCTACAGAATTAAATTACGCAAAAATTAAATACTATAAATTTCATTACTTAAAATAAATGATAAAATAAATATACATTTTTCACACATATACTGACATAAAAAAACAATATTTTTAACATCTATATTATATACTTCGATATTTTGACTTTCTATATTCATGTAAATCGATATCAACTTACTTACCTCAAAATTGATATTTTTGTTGTCTATATTCTGTCCATTCGATATTTTGTCCATTACATTCGATATTTTTATTGTCTATATTCTGTCCATTCGATATTTAGTCCAGTCTGTATTTTTTACTCGATATTAATGCAATTCTATATTTTTAACTCGATATTTTGACTGTATACCTGCAGAATGTTTTTGTTGAAAATCTTCGAAATATGCCAACATTTATGGGTGGATGAGTGGCAACTCCCACAAATCACCCATGAAACGCGTCTCTCCCTCAAGATAATGCAAGGCAGTAAAATGCGCTGCCTTGCATTACATTGGATTTACAAAATCACACAGAGCCGTGCAAGCTGGCTTTGCATGGCTTAGCAAATACCAATTAAGGGCTTGAAATGGTCTTCAATCACCTTACATGACACAAGAGCAACGCAAGCCCTTAGTAAATTTGGCCCTTAGGGCCAGATTTACTAACTTTTCGCCTCAAAGCAGTGCAGTAACACAACTTTCTGCGCTGTGTTGCATGAAAGGAAGAGAGCAGATATCTCCTAGGATACAGCGCTCTGCTCTCTCATAGCTTTCACACTTTAGGCACCCTTGCAACACAGCACAAGGGTGCTTGCATTACTAGGAGCATTAGGGCATATTAGCAAGAACCGCGTTCAAATTATCGCCGTTTTAGTGGCAAGAAACTGCAGCTAAAACGGCGATAATTGGCTTGCTAATATGCGTTATAGAATTCCAATAGAAGCCCCGGTTCGATGTCCTGCACATCTAACCTGGGCTGCTATTGGAATTCTATAACGCATATTAACAAGCCCATTATCGCCGTTTTAGCGGCAGTTTCCTGCCGCTAAAACAGCAAAAATTTTAACAAGGTTCTTGCTAATATGCCCCCTTGTTTTTGTGCTGAAAGAGAAACCTTCCTGCACACTCATTCGAGGCATTTTCCTCTTTCTATGTGTGCTCCTCGTTACGCCATCCTCTGGGAAGTGTAGCAATTTCATGAATACCCGTTTTAAAAACCTTTGTAAATCTGGGATTGCATGAAATACATGGGTGGCCCCTGTTCCACCCAGGAGCGGATACTAGAGCGAAATGTATCGCAATGTAGCACATGCCGCTGCGTTGTGTTATGTTTCTGTGCATAGCCACGCAAGATGGCGCAAAAAGTCTCTTAAGTGGCTTTGTAAATATCTACTAGCATCTTGTGTTGTGGTTGCACGTGGTGTAATCACAACACGAAATGCTAGTAAATCTGGTGCAAAGTTCTTTGGACAGAGGCAGCAGTAGTAAGTTCACCCCTATGCTATAGATGTCTTGGGCTGGGAAGAAGAAAGAAGCAGGAACAATAAAGTTAAACAAAAAAGCTCAGATGGAGCAGACTCTGCTGGAGAAGAAAAGTCACGGGCCAAATTTATCATCATTTGGAGCAACATAGAAAGACACCTTGTTGCACTATCCTGGTGCACTTGTGGCTTTCAAGCCCCAACGCAGGCACCTTTGTGCCTTGATGCAGTGCTGCCTGCACTACAGCCGGGATTGTTTCGGCACAAAATCCTTCCCTTAAGGCATTCTCCTCTTTCTTTGTGTGGTGTTGAGTGAAGCACACGTAGAAAGAGGAAATAACACAGAGAAGTAAAAATATTTCTCCTCATTATGCCTCACCGTGGAAGGTGCAGCATTTTGACGCATTCTCCGATTTTCTAGTCTTAGTAAATCTGGGAATGCACTAAAAATCATGGGTGAATGCGTATGAACACCCACTCTCCATCCATGGAATGTCCTCCCCACATAGACTAATGCAAGGCAGGTCGCAAGTTGCTGCCTTGCCTCCAGACTTACTATGCCACGCAGAAATACCCAAGATGGCTCTGCGTGGCAGGGTTTGCGTCACCGGGCATCACCTTGCGTGATGCAGGGGCAATACAAGCCGTTGATAAATCTGGGCTTTAATGTGGTGAGACAGACAAAGCAAGGATTGCTCTTTCTTCTATGACTTTTAAAAGAAACAAAGATGGGAAAGATAACATTGATTCTTAAGAATCATAACTTATAATAACAGAGGGTACATCAAAAGAAAGATCATTAAGATGCAGAGGTCAAGGATGGACTGGAAGATGCTCCCATAGGTGCTTAGAAAGGCAATTCACTTGTTAGTAGAAAAATGAGTAGGTGCAACATCATTGAGAACTCCACCTCTGCACAGTACCATATGCCAGCTTCTCTTAAAAAAAAATAAAAATCAAAATATTTCCGGGCCCCTCGCTGTTGCCTTCCACCCCACTCTACATGGCATTGAGCTTAGAGGAGCCTTTGGTGACTATTATAGGAGTAAAGAAATCGACGTCAGGAGAGAATGCCTGGGGGTGTTGCTGCTAAGATGGCGGACGCAGTTTAGGTAGGCCCTGCAATTCTGAACACACAGGTGTTGAAGAGCCCCAGGAGTATGGAAGTCGCCCCCGCTGAGCAGAGGAGCAGGTGGTTTGGGTGGCCAGCTACAGACCAGCCTGTTGAGCCTTGTGGCTGTGGACTTGCCAGCTAGGCTGGGCTGTTCAGCTTGCCAGGCCCAGAATGCTGATAATGATAAGATGGGGGCCACCGAAGCCATGGCAGCTCTGCTCTGTCCCAGCACTACTGGCTGCCCTGGCATTCAGTCCCTATGGTGGCAATTGACAGCTCCTCCCACCCTGCACCAAAGCATGTCTTCAGGACTCGGCAGTCCTGGGGAGGGAAGCCTGCACCCACCTGTAGGGGCTTGGACACACCAAATCAGCAATCCATATGGCACTGCCTGGGAGATTGAAAAAGTAAGCATGGCCTTGGACAGCTATGCCTAACCCCTTTGGGCTGGAAGAAGTGAGCGAGAGTCATCCACCTTCCTTTAATTCTTCCTGATCTGCTTGCCCTTGCCCCAGGCCTGAGTGATGGGGGCCACTGTCTCTCTGTGGTAACTTTAAACAACTAGGGGTTGGACGAGCCGCCATTGCAAATGAACAAAACTGAGGAGATGCTCTTCCTGACCCAGGATCCTCGCTCAATCCTGCGGCCCTGACCTGCATCAAATCCAGAGGGGTACCTCCATGCAACCATGGAGCCCGTGACGAGATTTGCTGGGTGAAATGTTGTGCATAGGGGTGGCAGAGTATGCTGTTGAGATCGACAAAATGGGTGCTACCAGGGCCCGGGTGTCTCCAGTGCGGCGGTGGGGCCAGAACTGGGACTGGTGGTCTGCTGGCACTTCAATGTTCCCTAGAGGGATTTCTTGAGAGTCCGACGTGAGGCTTGCCCTCACCCTGTGTGACCGTACAGGGGGGGTGGGGAGGGCGGCGGGATCTGCCTGGATGTGGCCCCCACCACTGCTTATTTAAGATCTCCTTTACGAGGCGCCTTGCGCCGTTGGAACGTTCCTTTTTGTGACGTTCCATGGCCAGGAGCCTGCTCCATATTTAGAAGGCAGCACTAAGCCACTTTTTTTGGCTTAATGCTGCCTCGTAGATATTGTTCCCTTTAACGCAGTTTTCTGCTTTAAAGGGGCGTTCAATGGGTGTTGCTGAGGGCGTTCCCAGCAACATCCATGGCACATTTTGAAAGTGCCCCAGATTTACGAGAAATTGTGAATCTGAGGCAGCGCCAAAAACGTACACCTCCCCAGGGGAGGCGAAAGGGAGGCACAGCAAGGAGAAATATCTTTATTTCTCTTCATTATTTCTTTTCTTATGTTTTCTGCATTCTGCAGCACACATAGAAAAAGGAAAATGCCTCTTACGCAAGAAGGTTTCCCTTCCTGCAGAAGGATAGGATAGGGATTTATAAAGCGCACTAAAACCGGAGGGTGCCAAGACGCTGAGCGGACGGGTAGAAGAGAGGAGAATGAGAGGCTGATGACTAAACTGAGAAAAGCCAGGTCTTCAGTAGTTATTTGAACACCGGAAGGGATTCCACCTGGGAGATCGAGGAGGGTAGAGTATTCCAAAGTTTGGCCGCCGCCACCGAGAAGGCGTTGCCACCCCATCTGGCTTTGCAAACTCTAGGGATGATCAGTTTTCTCTGGGATGAAGATCTCAAAGTCCTCCCAGGCGTGTACCATTTAAACATGTTTTTCAGCTGTTGCGAACCTATATAATGCAGGGTCTTGTGAACCATACATAAGGTTTTTAAAAAGATTCCTAATGGGAAGTCGGTGCAGGAGGCAAAGCCCCTCCTTTGCTGAAAGCCTTTCCGGGATATTATGGATCAGCCTAGCGGCCGCGTTTTATATAACCTGAAGCCTATTCAGGGAGGCCTTACTAGTATTCAGATACAAGGCATTACAGTAGTCAAGCCGGGAGGTAACCAGTGCAATGACTGTAGGCCGGTGGAGTGCTGATGGAATATACGGGAGCACCTGTTCGAGAGTCTTCAGAATGCAGGAGCATGTACTGACAGTGCGACTGATCTGAGCCTCAAAATTCAGGCCTGCATCAAAAATAACCCCCAAGTTTTTTACTGTCTTGGTGGGAACTGGAAGGGGGCCACAAGCTGCCGGGCACCAGGCATTTGACTAGATTGAGGCCTGGGGACCAAAAACTAGGACCTTGGTTTTTTCTGCATTGATCCTAAGGGAGTGATTTTCCATCCATCTGATAATACCGGCCATGCACTGGTTAAATTTCCCGACGACCGACTGCAAATCATGACAGATAGAGACAATGCTCTGCGTGTCATCAGCATAGGAGATCACCTGAAACCCAAAGAATCTGACCAGCTTGGCCAGCGGGCCACGTATACATTAAAGAGAGTGGGCCCCAGGGATGAGCCCTGGGGAACACCACAGGGTAGGATAAAAGCCTTGGATCTGAAACCCTCACAACTAACAACATTAGTTCTCTCTGTCTGGAAAGAGTGGAGGACCTTGTGAGAAGTTGGCCTGGTATATGCTGTCAACTAATTAAAGTGGGCACCTTGCACAAATCCAAACTACCTTTATTGATGATTAGGTTAAAGACAACCTTTATTGAAAGCTATCCTAGTGGTAGCTATGGAGAGCAGCCTTCAGGCTAAGTCTCGAAGGAATGTAAAGCAGCTTGTTTAACCAGATCATAACCTCCTGAATGACCAAATGAAAGGAGAACTACATAAGTGTTATAAAAATATGTATTTATTACTAAACACTCTCCACTAATCTCTTTATGAGATTAGTATTACATCTTTTTTATTGAGCAATAAACAGGAGCATTGCACCTCATACAGCCATCTGTGCCAGCCCACGTACAAGGTGGTCACAGACAGTGCCAGTGTGTAATCATGACCATCAGGAGCATCGACCACTACAGTTAACACAGCAAGCCGCCTACAACCCAATCGGGCCGGCCGCGCACAAGAAGTGCTATGGCGGTGCAAGCGGAGCTGATTTTGAAGCGAGAATAAACAGGAAGGACAAAAAAAGGCAAAACAATCCCTGCCTTCCCACCCACCTCCCATAACCACCCCTCTCCTTGTCCATTAAGCGAGAATAGAAACCATAGTCCATCACTTTCTTACTGCGCGCCATCCGGTATAGTGCCTGCTGGGGCTGTGTGTTTGCGTGGCTGCGTTCTAGGCTCCGGGAGTGGGGTGTCTGCAAGACGCAGCAGTCGCAAGTAGCGGGGACAGCTTAGCTCCCAGAATTCTCCGGTCAGCAGGGCCAGGAAAGGTCGCCAGAGTGCTGCAAAGTCTGCCCCCCTCCCTGCCTTGGCCAAAGACAACTTTTCCATTCCTAGGATCGCCCAAAGCCGATGCAGCCAGCCCACCTGGTGTGGGGGTTGGACGGCCCTCCAGTGAGCCACAATATTCTGCACTGCTGCCCCCAGCGCTAGCGCAATAAGCCTCCCTCTCCAGGATTTCAAGGGATACATCAGGGCGTTGGGCAGACCCAGTAGAATATAAGATGGGAATCTGGGTAGCTGTGTGTCTAGATGAGAATCTATCAAATCAAGGATTGGGTTCCAATAGGGCTGGAGTCTGTCGCAGCTCCAGAGCAAGTGCTCCAGTGTTCCGAGTTCCCCACATCCCCTCCAGCAGCGGTCGCTAACTCGGGGGTCCCATCGATGTAACCTCTCGGGCGTATGGTACCAATAGGTGGCAACTTTGGTCATCGTTTCGGTAAGACCTGTGTGGTGCGCCGAGTGCCTAGCTCCATAATATACTCCCTCCCATTCTTTCCTTGTGAGTTGACGCCCCAGATCTTTCTCCCATCTGGCCCTCCCTGCGTTATAGGTATGTATGTTGGTGAAGAGTAAGTGCTGGTAGAGGTCTGAGATTAGTTTTTTGTCAGATGTGCGGGTTAGCAGCCACTTCTCGTATGGGGTGAGGTGTCGCTGTGCCCCGGGTTGGATCGAAGGGTGCAGAACCCAATGGCGGATCTGCAGGTAAGGCAGGCGGTCTGTCTCAGAAATACCGTAATTCTCTTTCACCTTTTGGAAAGGGAGGATGCCCTTGAGGTCAAACATGTGTCCCACGGCCCTGCAGGGAGTCGCCCTCCAGGCCTCGTGGGCCTTAGAGTCTAGTCCCGGTGTGAAGTCCGGATTGTCGAAGATTGGAGTCATCGGTGAGGGGAAAGAGGTGAGCCCTCGGGCTACGGCCACCCTGTCCCACACCCCGAGGACCGTGCTAGTGACCAGTGAGGCGTACAGGTTGGGGGGCCTGTGACCACGCGGCAAAAACGGGACACCTTGCAGTGGGCGACCCGCCACCGCCTGATCTTGAAAGAGCCAGTGTTTACCTGATTCTAGCTGGTGCCACTCCACTAATGTGCGCAGTTGCGTCGCTTGGAAGTATAGTGTGAGGTCTGGCAGGCCTACTGCACCACGCTCAGGCGGTAGCATGGCAATAGTATGTTTAAACCGCGGACGTCGGCCGTTCCAGACAAAGCGTGCTAGGTCCGATTGTGTCTTCTGAAGCCACCCTGCCGGCGGACGCAAGGGGAGGGTCTGGAATATATAAAGAATCTGGGGCAGCAGGGTCATCTTGGCGGCCGCAATCCGGCCCAGCCAGGACAGAGTGAGGTGTTTCCATCTCCTGAGATGGGCTCGGAGTTTCATGCTGAGGCTAGCGTAGTTGGCCTTAGAAGTGGCCTGCACCGTTGGCGCCAAAAGGACTCCCAGGTAGGGGATGGTGGACTCAGACCATTGCACGTCAAACTCTGCTTTGGCATCCTCTAGGACCTCCGATGGCAGCGATATATTCAGGGCCTCTGACTTCGCTACATTGATCTTGAAACCCGACGCCACGCAAAGGTGTGGAGCTCTACAAATAGGGCCCGTAGGGACTGCATCGGGTTGGTTAGCGATAATAAGATATCGTCGGCGTAGAGACTGATCTTATGCGTGTCTCCGCCAAAGGGGATGCCAGAAATGAGGTTGTGCCGCCTCACCCCCTGCGCCAGTGGCTCCATATAGAGCGCGAACAAGAGGGGGGAAAGTGGGCACCCTTGTCTGGTCCCTCTGACAATTTCAAACCGCGGGGAGGTGTGGCCGTTGACCCGCACTGCCGCATTGGGTCGGCGATAACAATTAAATATGCGGTTGCGGAGGACCTCTCCTATTCCGAAGCGTTGTAGCACCAGGTCGAGGTAGGGCCAATGAACCCTGTCGAATGCCTTCTCCACATCGATGGTAAGGAGCATACAGCCCGGTCTCGTGCGTGACCCGGCCTCGATAAGATGAAGAACTCGCCTGGTATTGTCGCTAGTCTGTCGCTGTGGGATGAAGCCTGCTTGATCAGGCTCCACCAGTTGCTGCATATATGGTGCTAGACGACTAGCTAGGATGCCAGTGTAAAGCTTCAGGTCGATGTTCAACAAACAGATTGGCCGATAGGAGCTGCAGCTAGTTGGGTCTCGCACGGGTTTGGGGATTACTGAGATGGCCGCCTCTAGAAGGTCAGGGGGGATGGCACCGGGCCGATCGAATGTGTTGAAAAGGTCATGTAGCAAAGGGGCCACTTGCGGGCAGAAGGTCTTGAAAAAGGCCGCTGTATAGCCATCTGGGCCTGGGGATTTCCCCAATTTAAGGCGGGAAATCGCAGAAATGACCTCCTCAAGGCCAATGGGGCGATCGAGAAATGCCGCCTGCTCCTCGTCTAGGGATGGGAGGGCTGCGCTTTGCAGGTAGTCCAGGCCGGCCTGCGGCTCTAGACGGTCAGCATCGTAGAGGGCAGAGTAATAATCGCCGAAGGTCGCAGCGATGGCTGCATCTTCAGGGATGAGGGCGCCTTGCGTAGACTGGAGGGATCGTATATGTTGTCTCTGGCGTTGTTCTCGTAATCTGCTCGCCAGTAGCTTCCCGCAACGGTCTCCTCCGGTGTAGTACGCATGTTTGAGGCGCATGGCGGCATATTCCGCCACGTCTTGGTCCAGGGCCGCCAGCATTTTCCTTTCAGTGCAGAGTTGGCGCCACGCCCGTGCTGCCCCGGTGCGTTGGTGCATCTGTTCCAGTTCCGCCACGCGTTGAGTGAGTTCGGCCCTCTTCTGCGCCCGTTCCTTATTATTAGCTGTAGCTATCGAGATGAGTTCACCGCGGAGGACCGCTTTAAGGGCTGCCCATTGCGTGGCTTTAGACGTGTCCTCGTTAGCATTATGTGTCAAGAACTGAGCGAGCGCTGTTTTGAGCCGCTCCTGCGTGGCTGGGACCTGTAGGAGGCCATCTTGCAATCTCCAGTGTCTCTGGGGGCCCGGCGTGGCTGCGACGCGAAAGGACGCTACCACAGGCGAGTGGTCAGATAAAGAGGCTGGGAGTATCTCCACCTACTGCGCTTTGAAGGTTAGTTGGGAATAACACAAAAAATAATCAAGCCGCGCGTACGTTTTGTGGGCCGCCGAGTAGTACGTGTACGCTGTTGTGCGTGGGTGAGTGTGTCTCCACAGATCCACCAGATCTAAATCTGAAATGTGCGTGTGTCCTGACGCCGATAGTGCCCCCACCTGGCCGGACCTTTGGCCAGAGCGGTCTGCTGTCTTGTGAAACACTAGGTTGAGGTCACCTCCGAGTGATAGGTGTGGGTGTGTAGTGGCTGAGGCTGCTTCTAAGGCCGTGTGCAAGAATTTCTCCTGACCCTCATTGGGAGCGTATACAGTGCCTACCAGCAACGTTTGACCTGCTACCTGGAAGTGATGGACAAGCAGCCTCCCCCTAACCTCAACCTCTTTCTGCAGGACTCTCCCCCCAAAGGATTTGGCCACCAGGATTGCTACCCCCGCTACCTTTTTATGGGCAGACGAGAAAAACTGCCAGGGGAAGGATCGAGACTTTAGTCTATGGTGATCCTTGGGTACTAAATGAGTTTCCTGTAAGAGGCAGATGTCCGCCTTCAAGCGTTCTAGAAAGGATAGCACCGCTGTGCGCTTGACCGGGTTGTTAAGGCCCCTCACATTAAGCGTGAGCACTGTCAAAGGATGTGTCATTGCGCGTGGGTCGTGGGGTTGGCTAAGCGCAGCATCTGGCCTGCAATTGTCCGTGGCAGGGTCTTCCCCTGTCTGATGTGTATCAGCCTATGGAACCTGCTTGCAGAGTCAAAAACCCCTGGACAAGGAGAGCCCTCCCCCCCTCCCACACCCCCCCAACACCCCTGATATCCGAACTCCCACAACTCCCTCCCGCGCTCCCCCCTCCCTTACCCCTACCCCAACTGTGGAAGAGTCATTAGTGAACATTGTCCCAGGTCCAGTCAACAGTCCAGCTGGTCCTGTGGTAAAGGGTAACGATGATGGGTAGGCAATGGCAATGGCAACCCGTCGGCTCCCCGCCCCCACGCCGCGCGGCGGCCATGCTCGTCAATGTCCCAACCACTATCTCTCATGGTGCACTGGCTGTGTCTTTTGACACCACTTGGACAGCGGCTGCGTGTTCCAGGGCTACTGTTTCGGGGTCAGGTTTATTAATCTCCTTTTTAGAGCGCTTGTGTCTCACTTTCTGCCAGCCCCCTCTATCGCTTGATAGGAGCGTTGACTGTGATGGAGGCGCGCCCGAGTCATCTCCCGAACCTTCCTCCTCGTGTGGGATGCCCAGTAGGTCACATGTGTCGTTCAGTGATCTGAGTTGTTGCAGGGACACGTTCCATTTAAAAATGATGGAGGAGGAGCCAAGATGGCGATCGGAATGGAAGCTTAGGCTCACGGCTCCTGCAAGCCTCCGAGCCCCGCACGGAAATCCTGGTCATGATCCTGTGATTGCGCTGCAGCGGGGTGACGGTGAACGCGCGCAGACATCGCTCGCGCGATCCCGAAGTCTCTGCCAGCCTTCTAGCCGGAGAAATCCACGAAGTAAATTGGCGGCCTTAACGACCCTGGAACCGGGACCTCGGCCGCGAAACATGGCCGGGTGCTGACTCATCAACAGCGGCCAGATGGGCCTGGGCGGAGTCGGTCCTCCGAGACGCAGTAGCTACCGAAATTTTTTTTTTTGCAGGAGCTCTGATTGTCACATGACGCGGCCGGAGTGCATCCTCGAGGTGAGGGCACAGTGGAAATACTGTTTACCTGCGGAGCGTTGAAGGTGAGCTGTGTCGGCTCTTCTGCCCGGTTTTAGCGGGCCGCTCCCGAATTTCCCGCTGGCGCCGATTCGGAGAGAGGATGGCCATTTCCAGACGCCGCTCCTTGGACGTGTGCTTTGAAGCCCCCCGTGATTCGGATTGTGGGCTGTCCGGGCCGGACTCGTCCCTGCCCTACCTTCATTCTCCCTATGAGGTGGAAACGCCTGATGGCTGCCTGAACGAGATGAAGTACAATATCCTGTCTACCGAAGTGCTGCATGATGGGGAGTGCGAGTTACCGAGTAGCGCTGTGGTATGGGAAATACAGTCTACGCCGTCTTGCGGTGACATTCTTGCCGCTCTTGGTGCCTTACAGTCCGCTTGGGAAGACGGCTCCCGAGCGTTGGGAAGAAAGCTTGACAATATTGCACTCTCACTGGGGCGATTGCGATCGGATGGCTCCCAGGTCCGCGAGGATTTGCCCCTAACTGTCTTTGAGGGGGGTACTGTGATTGCCCATGGGTGCGGAGGGGAACGGATGATCTCGGACTGTGTTGGTACCTGTGGACAGATGTCCGTATGCCTCTACTTTACTGAAGGGTTCCTTTCCCAGCAGAGGGCGGTGGCCTCATCCATTGTGTCAACACTAATGGCCCGGACATTGTTTCAGCAACTGTTGGCTCCTGTGACTGCTTCTTCTTTCCTCGTTCTTGTACCCTTGCTAGGGAATACGTATCACGGGACGGAACTGGGGGCGATGGTTGTAAGTGAAGATGACTCTGTCGGTGGTCAGCGACGTCCATTTTGTATTTGCGTGCTGCTCTTCGCTCCTGCGTGGACATTTTGCTCTCCTGTTTCGGCCGAGACGGGATTTACTTGGCGGGCATGCCTCGGGGGACTCACAAGAACAGGCCAAGGCTAAGTGATTCTTTTTAAAGGTTGACGTCTGTTTGGCTGGCGGAGATGCGGGTTGGCGTATTCTCATGACACACCTAGTTGCGCAATATGTGATAATTCTCTCCATTTCTTATCATATTGATTGATCACTGTTGTTGCTTGTTGCTCTTGGGGTGGAGAATAACTCCGTGGACGGGGAGACCGGGAGCCAATATGACTGGCCCTTCTCCAGTTTTATATAATCTTTTCTTTCTTTTCTTCTCTTTTCTGTATCTATATTTCGGGTACTCGTTTACTGGGCGACAGGCAAACTGTTAGGGGGGGGGGGGTAGGCCGTAGCCTCTACATGCGTGCAGGGTGGGGGGTTGGGGGGTGAGGGTTTTTTGTTTTGTCCTTCTTAGTTTCTATGGGCCCTTCTTTCTTTTCTCTTCTTTTCTTAGTCCTTCTTCTTTTCTCCTTTCTTATTCTGGGTCGGTATGGAGGCTAGGTGTAGCGCTGCTTACCGTTTTTTGTTTTCTGTGTTACCGCTCACATTATTTAGGTGGTTCCACATTTCTGGGGTGGGTGATGACTGGTACGAAATGTGAATATATGCTCCCTTATCCTGATCAGCGTATTTTTGTGCCGCCTCTCTGATTATGATTCTCCACTTTGTTGACATCCTGCTGTGTGCACTGCTCACTCTGTGCCTTTGGTGGATTGTATGGCATCTGATCCTTCTTATTTTATTTCTTAAAATGAACCTTACTTAATCCTGTACTCGGTGGTCGCGCTCATCGTGAGTGATATTTGACATATGTGTGGTTTTTCGTATTTGGGGACTGCTGAACTGTCTTATGGTTGCCCTACGTGCAACAAACTGATTTCGAGGCCGGCCAGATTGGTTGTAGGCCCGTAACTGTATGCTACCGTGGCACCATAAAGGTTTTAAAGAAAAAAAAAAATGATGCGGAATGGGTGTCCCCAGGAGTATGGGATCCCCTTCTCTCGCAGAAAGGCCGTGACTGTTCTGAAGGCCCGCCTCTTTTGAAGGGTGATTGCGGACAGGTCTTGAAAGAGTTCCACCGCTTGGTCACGATAAATGATGGTTTGTTTTTGCCGGGCCGCCTTCAGGATGCGTTCTTTGAGGGGGAAGTCTGGGAGGTAGGCGAGGATGTCAGGTGGAGGGTTGGTTGCCCGTTGTGGAAGGCCTACCCTGTGCGCCCTGTCGATCCTGATCTCAAAGCTATCCGGCTCCCCCAGTATGTCTCTGAACAGGCCCTGTAGATAGGCCGTGACGTCTCCTCCTTCGGTCTTTGAGGGCACTTTCCGGACGCGTATGTTATTGCGTCTCGAGCAGTTCTCCAGGTCTTCTGTGTGGGCCTGCAGGTCCATCTGGTGCTCCTGGAGTCTAATTATTTCTTGTTGCAGGACATGCACTTCCTCGCCCCTGGCGGTGTCTGCTGTCTCCACTTCTGCTACCCTTTCTCCAAGTTCATCCATATCTCTTCTCAGTTCTTTGTATCCCCCTGCCATCTCCTGCTTCAGAGTCTGAGGGGCAGATTTATGATAACTGGCGCATCTCCAGGGATGCGGCAGTTATTTTGCGCCGCTGCTCCGCCACCCATGGTGCGCCGCATTTACAATGCGGTGCACCATGGGGCAAAAACGGCACAGATGCGTCACGCATCTGTGCCGTGAAGGTGGCGCATTGCTGGAGTTGCCAGCAAGGCTCGGGGGTGCCCCATCTTTAAAATGCTGCATCAAGACCTACGCCTGCTTCAAGCAGGCGCAGGGTTTTGATGCAGCATTGGCCTGAAAGTGACTGAGTGAAATCTTATAGATTTCACTCAGCCACTTTTGCGAGGCGCACCTGCCCTGGAACGCCCACCCTGCGCCGGAACGCCCACAAGTGGCGCAGGGCTTTACAACGTGACGCATCTGCGTAGATGCGTCACGTTGTAAATGGGTCGTAGGGATGCGCCACGTTTACGCCGCAGTTGCGTGACGCAAACGTGGCGCATTCCCAACATAAATCTGCCCCTGAATATCTTCCTTGAGGGAGGCGAATGGCGCCTCCATAAAGGACTTTGTGGCTGGAGCTTCTCCGTCTGCCCGGTCCCCATCCTTAGGTTGAGCTGTCTGAGTCGGCTTGTCGGGGCTCTTTTCCCCTTTGGTCGCACCCTTCACCAGCATGTCGGTGATCGTGCGTCCAGCACGGCGGTTGGACGAAGACATGATCAAAGCACGGCCTCTGGTTGAGAGTTCTCCGCTGTCTGGGCTGCCCAGGAACCCCCGGAGGTCCCGTCGGCGGTATTTGGCAGCCGCGATGCGCAGGCCCTGTCTCGGACCCCGGGATGCCGCCCCCCGGCGTCTCGGTTCACCTCCCCAGGGAATGGTAGACCGATCTCCGTGATCTGCACTCCTCACCGACGTGTAAAACATGAAAAGGGTGTTCCCTAAATACCAGGAAACCAAAATTCTATTTTCACTTTCAACCAACCCACACAATCACAACAAGAGTAAATTTATTCAAAAGATTTTTATTTTTTTATTTTTCATGTACATATCAATAAGTCATTTTCGTAGAAAAATAATTTCATTTTAAACAGTGTGATGACATCTGCAAAAACATTTCATAATCATATACAAAATAACAGTATAAAAACTAGGACACACAGTAATAATTAAAGAAGGCACAAAGTACATTCACTCATCCACTCAAGCAATAGGTATGCTTGAGTGGATGAGTGAATGTACTTTGTGCCTTCTTTAATTATTACTGTGTGTCCTAGTTTTTATACTGTTATTTTGTATATGATTATGAAATGTTTTTGCAGATGTCATCACACTGTTTAAAATGAAATTATTTTTCTACGAAAATGACTTATTGATATGTACATAAAAAATAAAAAACAAAAAATCTTTTGAATAAATTTACTCTTGTTGTGATTGTGTGTGTTGGTTGAAAGTGAAAATAGAATTTTGGTTTCCTGGTATTTAGGGAACACCTTTTTCATGTTTTACACGTTAGTATTCTCGCCCTGGCGGGTTGTTCCCCTCCTTTACATTTAACGTTAGATTCAGGGCCCCTCTCCTGTTTTTCGATTATCTGCACTCCTCACCGCCCAGGCGGGTTGGATGTGGAATGTCTGCGGCGGCACAATGGTCTCCGCGCCTCAGGGTGATCGGCGGTTACTGCCGGTAGCTCGGCTCCCCGCCCACCTGGGTCGGTGGACTACTCTTCCGGGCGCGGCGGCCCCAGGAGGTCCGTGGGCGCCCAGACTACGGCAGCGGTCGCCCAGCCGATGCTGCGGTTTCGCTCGTGGGGCGCCGCTGCCAATCCCTCTCGGGACCGGCAGCCTAAGTTGCTATGAATCAACAATGTCGGCCGCCGGGGGCTCGATTGCGCCCCCCGAGTCTCCCGCTTGTCACCCCCAGGATCGCTCCTCACCTCCAATCTTCTGAACGCGGCAGCTCGGTGGGGGTCCCTGTGTCCCGTCCAGACACCTCTCCCATCGGTGCCCGCCTCGTCACTACAAATGGCGCCAACAAGGCCGCTCTGCCACTCGGCCCGTCCCAGACGGGATCCGGGCTGCTACAGACACCTCTGGGCTCCACAGGTTGTGCCGGCTGCCGGCTCTGGCCGTCGGGGTACGCGGGGCCTGTGTAGTGGTAGCGGGGCCTCGAGTTTCACGGCTCCACGGGCACCCCTCGTCTTCTCGGCCGGGCCGCCGTAGTGGGAGGCGGAGGTCCGGGTCCCGGATGTGGTCCCTTGGTCGGAGTTTGCAGGCAGCCGGACCCTCGGGGATAACTGGCGGTGAGCTGACCGGTCCTCTCCCCACGTGGGCCGCGGCGGCTTGTTATTGCAGCGCCGGCGGGCGCATCGCAGCGTCCGCCATTTCCCTCCGCTGCGGACTCGGCTCTGCTTTGCCGCCGATCCCCTCTTGGTCAGGTAGACTCCAAAGTCGTGCCGGCGATGTAGGCAGCAGTCGCGAGCAAGCGAGGGTCAGTGCTGTGGTCGTGGGGCCTGAATTGACCGTGTTGAAGTGCTTTAGGTGAGGGCCGGGGCAGGGAGCCACAGAGACCTGCGTCCCATCAGGTCGCCATCATGGCCACGCCCCCCCTCTTTATGAGATTGGAGCACAAGATACACAATATTAAATCACTAGAACGACAGTAAATAGCACAATACACTGTAGGCTCCAGGGGAAGACCAAACCATATACTAAGAAAGTGATATAACAACCACGGGGCAGATTTACAATAACTGGCGCATCCCTGCATATCATCAGGGATGCGCCAGTTATTGTGCGCACGGCTCCGCCACCATGGATGCGCCGCTATTACAATGCGGCGCACCATGGGGCAAAAATAGACAGATGCGTGACGTATCTGCTGTCGTAAAGGCGGCTCATTGCTGGAGTTGCGTTGCAAGCGTAACGCAGCTCCAGCAAGGCTCGGGAGTGCCCTATCCTTAAAATACTGAGTCCATCCTTACACCTGCTTCAAGCAGGCGCAGGATTTTGACGCAGCATGGCCTTAAAAGTGGCTGAGTGAAATCTTGTAGATTTCACTCAGCCACTTTTAGGAGGCGTTCCTGCGCCGGAACGCCTACATGTGGCGCAGGGCATTACAACGCGACGCATCTCCCAGATGTGTCACGTTGTAAATACCCCGCAGCATGGCGTGGATTTGCGCTGCCGCTGTGTCACAAAAGTGACGCAACGGCGGCGTAAAAGAGGCGCAAGGGGCTTGTAAATCTGCCCCTACGACTTGACTAGACAAAGTGACTAGAGCACGTAGAATCTCTGGGACCCCAAGGAACCACCCAAGGTAGTGACACAGGGGGCCCACTGAGGAAGTGTACAGTGTAAGAACACAGGCGCGAGCTCCGTACAACTCTACGGGAACGTCGCAGTTGGAATTTTAAAGATTAAGGACACTTAGGAGAGGACCTCAAGAAAGCCCTTTGGAACATTGAAGGTTCTAAGACAGGCACCCTTGAGAGTACTGAGGTTCCCGTGTTACCCATCCCAGGAAAGCCGGGTGCATAGGGTTCAAGTGGTGTCGGAAACACTTGTTGATTTCAATGGCGTGATGAGATTTCGGGTGCTTCAGGTGAGAAGAGGTGAAGCTTGATTCTGCAGCCACGGGGACCAGGAGACATTGAGGATGACAAAAGTCTGGAGGTGAGCTTTCCCACGAAGGATGTTGAGTGCTGGGGGGTCAGTGCCTAGACTGAGCAGCCTTGGCAACTGCAACCCACACAGTCAGAGAAAAGATGCTTCGTTGAGGACCAGCAAGGTCCTGGGGAGTCTCCAAGCAATGGAGAGTCAGGGCATTTCTGGAGCAACCAGGAAAGCCCACTGAAATTCAAAGTTACCTTCACAGGGACCCACAGGCCAACGGATTAGGGATTGCGAAGGGACCTCGAGAGGAATCACAAAATACCAGCCCACGGAAATCTCGTGGAGTGTAGGCTGGTAATCTTCAGTGGAAATACTGCTTGGGGTCAGGACTACAAGTAGCCAAAAGCACAGCCTCAGGGATTGCAGAAAAACATATGCTGCTGCAAATGGACACGGTGTCCAGGGGTACGGGTTGCACGGTCCCCACATGGGCTGGGGGTCTCAGGATTGCTGAGAGCACTAGTCGACCTTGGAGACACTTGGGAACCCACCTCCTGTGTTGCAGAAATCTTTGGAGTCCTCAGGAGCTTTGGAGATGCAAACTGGTCAGATGCGTTTAAGGTGCCTGCTTAGCAGGGGAGTAACTCCTTTACTCCAAGGGAGATTCTTCAGTTGTCCAGCGTCGTGCAGATCGTCGAAGTGCTTGGTTTCTGTAGCAGAGTTTGGTCCAGGTAAAATCTAAAGTCCTGTAGTCAGAGGTTCCTACTTTAAACCCAAGGAAGGGGTGGGACAAACTCTTAGGACCCACCTATGGGAGGGTCAGGACAGAGTGGTGGCTACACCCATGTCCTTTGTCCAGTTTCACACCAGAGCAGGAGCCAATGGCTCCTGCAACCGGTTTAAACTGGACTATGCACAGGGACACCAAATGTTCCCCCAGTGCAGACATCAAAGCACTCTCAGAGTGCACCCACCCAGCCCCAATACACTCAAGCCTATCTGGGAGGTGGTTACACCTCCCTGTGACAGGAAGCCTATTTTCATGCATTTCCCTGCTCGAGCTTAGCTCAGCAGCAGGAGGACAGACGCTGGTCTGTGGCTGGCAGCATCCATTTTGTGAAGCCAAGGGGCCTCATTTATGAGGCTGTGCGTCACTTTTACGCCACCGGTGCGTCACTTTTTGTGGTGTAAAAAATGCACCTTGTTGCGCCATATTTAAAAAGTGACGCATCTAGGTAGATGCGTCACTTTTTAAACCCCTGCGCCACATTATACCTGCGCCAGGTATAATGTATGCAAGGGGGCGTATTGATGCAAGGAAGGGTCGTAGAAGTGACGCAGTGAAATCTATGAGATTTCACTGCGTCACTTTTAGGACACTGTTGCGTCAAAATCTTGCGCCTGCCTCACAGCAGGCGTAAGACTGACGCAGGCCCTTTCACATGGGGCTTGCCCCATGTGAAAGGGCACATTGCTGGAGTTGCGTCACTTTTGTGACACACTCCAGCAATGCGTCACTTTTGTGCTTACAGATACGTCAGAAATACTGACGTATCTGTAACTCCTTGCGACATGATGCGTCATACATTAAATATGACGCACCAGGAATGTCGCATGGAGTGCGCACTGAGAAGTGACGCATCGCTGCTTTCACGCAGCAATGCATCATTTCTCATAAATGAGGCCCAAGGTCTGCAAAGCTGGTACTGGGTGTACCGGTGTTGTCATATTTCTCCCTCTAGGAGGGTGAAATTATACCTCTCACACCAGTTACTGGTGTGGAGGTATGATTCCAAGGTGTTTGACACCAAACACGATATGTTTCTGAGCAGCCGTTTTAAAGTTAGCATTTACCATGAGGTTATAATGCACTTAAGAATATATGGTTGGCTGCATCACAGAACAACCCCGGAGAATAGATTCCGAAGGCTGCAGAGGGGCTCTGCTCATGCATGGGCACCCTTTCTCATAAAACCCAGCACCCAGCCTTCAGGATTGATAAGGCCTGCCATAGGGGAGACTGATAGGTTTATATGTGCAGTGATATAAGGTAAATATCGTGAACCTATATCTAAGTAAAGGGTGCATGCACCATCATACACCGACTACAGTCGCAGACCTGTGGTGTCGGTTTGAGTGGTCTCTTAGGGGTGGCCCCTGGGAGTCCTCTGGGGTACCTATGCCCTAGGTACATAGTATACCATATACTAGGGACTTATAAGGGTACCCCAGAATCCAATCTGGAGTGTACCAAAAGTACATACAATCAATTTAGGGAGAAAGCAGATAAACTGGGGTCCTGGTTAGCAGGATTCCAGTCGGACTAGTCGAAAACCAGCAAAACACCAGGAAAAAAAGTGGGGGTAACCATGCAGTCAGATTTCACCTTCCTACAGACCTGCACGGCCTTTCCTGAGATTCCCACCTCTCAGACGTTGAACCATTCTAGTGGGAGAGACATGTCAAAAGCTGATGACAGATCGAGCATAATCAGCACTACGACCCACCCTGATCGACCTGCATGTGGATGTAATCAGTATCAGCAATAGGGGCGGATTCGATGCGGTAGTTGGCGCAGAAACCCTTTTGTGACTGATCCAAGAGCCATTAGCGTCCGATTAATTCATCAACTCAATGTTGATGAACTTCTCTAGGATTTTAGCGGGGGCCGGAAGAAGGGGGATATGGCAAAGATTTTTCAGTTCAGAGGGGTCAGCATTGGGTTTCTTAAGCAGAGGTGTAACAATTGCCTCTTTCCGGATAGCAGCCGGGACAGAGGATGTTGTTAAACACTTTGCAAAGAAAGTCAGCAATCGGGTTGGAAACCATCTGGAAAGTGAGGGGTGTGTAAGGGTCAGAGGGTGAACCGGACTTGAGGCCCATAAGAAAACCCAAGGTTTGTTCCACAGTAATCTGGGGAAATGCTATCAGAGTAGGAGGGGGACTCCCCTCCCATGATCCGGCATGACCTCCATGCCCTCTAATTCTGCAGTTAGCATATGGTTGAGCTCCCTGAAGATTTTAAGGACCTTGGGGCATATTATCAACAATTAGCGATATTTATTGCTGAATAAGCTTAGCGACATTTTTTTTATCGCCGCGCATTGCCGGATTTTATCGCAGAGATAACGAGCTATTAGCAACGTTTATCTTCAATGCAATAAAATATCCGGCGAAATGCGTGAATATCGCTGGAAATCCAGCGATATTCATGCATTATCGCTAATGGGGTCTTAACCTGAATATCCACCTCCCATTGGATATACTGGCTAAGAAGTGGTCTGAGCAGGCGTTAGGTTTTGGCGATATTCGTGCTTAGCGCAAATTTTTTCATCGCTACTCCTGCGATGTTAGCGACTGCTTTCAGTCGCTAACAGGTTGGCTACGTCCACTTTGCATGTCATTACAATAAATATCGCTAACATGCAAAGCAGGCCCCAAACCGCTCGCTATCGCCTACAAGCTGTCGCTAACTGCTGTTAGCGACAGCTTGCTAATAGGGCGATAAAAGTATCGCCGCTTTGCGGCCGAAATGGGCCGCTAAAGCGGTGATAATCTCTTATCGCCCGCCTTGATAATAGGCCCCCTTGTCCTTGATCTTGAGAGGGGACAACGCTTGTGTCCCAGACGGTTCGGAGATCTCCTTAATCACCTTGAAGAGCATGCTAGAGGAATTGTCTGCGTGGTACAAAAGGGGGTGGTGATGGACGGAGCATCTGAACCAATCAAACACTCACACCCAGTCAACAGATCTGGGTTTAATCCATCACCGTTCTTTAGCCCACTCTGCCACCCCAGTTCAGACAGCAAGAATCTTATTAGTGAGGAAGTGAGCTTTGGCTTGAAAGATGACTTGCTTATATTTCTGAAGCAGAACTTTCTTCTTGGTTTTCTCTCTAATACAAGGGTCTAGTCGTCATCTGCGTTCCTGCCTGTGACATTCCCTTCTGAATGGTCTAAGTCCATTCGAAAACCAAGGTGATGTGGGTTTGACTCTCTTAAAGGTGCGTTCTTTAAAAGGGGCTATAATATACAAGGCTTGAGTAATCCAATTGTGAAGGCCCTCTGCCGTAAGGGGAAAGGGACTGTGCCTCCCAGCCCCAGCAGAGGCCAAACCTCCTCCAATTCGGGAGCAGAAATCTTACTCAGCCCCCTGTAGCGAATGTGCCACAAAAACAATCATCCCCTCAACACAGGCACCCTTGCACCATGGTGCCTACATTGGCGCACAGCAGCCTGTTGGCGCCTGCACAAGGGAAAAGGATAGGAAGGCCTGCTGCACAGCCCTATGGCAAAAACACATAAATGAGCCCCTAAGTGCCTGCCGACTCAGGCCCAGCAGGAATTGGAAGCCGTGGCTGCAACGCTGGAGGGACAAGCACTGCTTGGATGTTGCAGGTCCATAGAGCCCTGAGACTCTCTGTCTCATTGGCCTGGAAAGACAGTGGGACATTTTCTGACCCTGCTGGACGTTGAGCAGGAGGCAAGTACATACTGGGCCCCTGCTGACACCGTTCACAACAGCCTTGGGGGCAGATTTACAAGCCCCCTGAGCCTCTTTTACGCCGCCGTTGCGTCACTTTTGTGACGCAGCGACAGCGCAAAAGATGTGCCATGGTGCGGGGTATTTACAACGTGACGCATCTCCGAGATGCGTCACGTTGTAAAGCCCTGTGCCAGAAGGAGGCGTTTCATCGCAGGGGGGGGGAAGGGAACGCCTCCCAAAAGTGGCTGAGTGAAATCTACAAGATTTCCCTCAGTCACTATTGGGCCCATGCTGCGTCAAAACCCTGCGCCTGCTTGAAGCAGGCGTAAGGATTGACGCAGCATTGTGGAGATAGGGCCCCCCAGAGCATTGCTGGAGCTGCGTCACGCTTGCGACGCAACTCCAGCAATGCGCCACTTTTACAGCACAGATGCGTGATGCATCTGTGCCGTTTTTGCCCCATGGTGTGCCGCATTGTAAATGCGGCGCATACAGGGTGGCGGAGCTGCAGCGCACAATAACGGGTGCATCCCTGCTGATATGCAGGGATGCGCCAGTTATTGTAAATCTGCCCCTTGGTGTTTTGCTGTACACTCACCACCCCACCTTCATCGAGTTGAAGTGAGTTGGGAGCACTTGCCCCCTGGTGTTTGCCCCTGTGGCTTACTCTGACCCCTAGGAGGTGGGGGATAGAGGTGTTTGCAGCTTAATGGATCATCCAGGCCACAGTGTGCAGTAGCAGAGATAATCTAGCAGAGTGTCCCATTCTGCACAGAAACTTGTCTCTGCTACTTCCCCTTAACTAGACATACTTGTTGATCCCTCTGACCCTGGGGGCTGTAGAAGTGAAGGGACTTTGCCTAGGACTGTTCACCATGGACGTGGTGCACCAGGGCAAAACTGTGCACCCCTCCCCATGTGGCTGTTGCTTGAATATGAATTTACCTTAAAAAAATAAAAGACAAGAGGCATTTTGCAAAAATGGAACAGGTGGTTTAATTACACACTTGGGCCGAGAGCACAGTTAAAGAAGCGGGTCTGAGCACTGTCTCAAAGTACAATCAATCAAACCAAGGTTTTATAGATGTCTGTGGGTATCACAAAGTATTTCTGTCGAGTTTTTTTTTTGGTAAAAGAATGGGATTCATAAACAAGGCCCCTGAGAAGAAATGCAGGTGGGTCTCGACCATGCGTGGATACAATGGGGGCCAGAGGGTTAATGTGTCCAGGTGTCCGGCATGAGAGGCGCATGATCACTGCATGTACTGTGTATGCTGTGTTATGATTGGCTGTGTGTTCCTAATTTCATGTGACATCTGCCTTTATGGTTTCTTTGGGGATGCACGCACCCCACCGGCCATGTGTGCTTTATTAAGGCCAATCTCCGTGGACCATCGTGGTGTTGTTGCGCTTATCTGGGAGATTGACCTGAGTTTCCTGTTCATGCGTTTGTCCACAGGCTACATGCTACTCCACCTGTAATCTGTCAACCAGTAACCTCAGGACTAGGTCTCAGAGCTGTCAGAACACATATTTCTGAGTCGAGGTTGATAGAAAGTTCATGACCGGTGAATGTGATAATAGAGAAGCGATTTTGTTCTTGCATGTGAATATATCATTATAAACACTGGCACCGATTCTATCAATTTTAACATGTCTTAGAGACTGGTGGGGCTGACCTCCCCATCCCTAATGGGCACTGTGGCATGCTCCTAAGAAGGCAAGGTGAATATTTGATGCCCACAATACCCATCCTTTACGATTTGCACAGCTCAGCCCCGGCTGCCAGGCACAAGCTTCACAATGGGGAGATCCCAGCGACAAAAAGAAGATATCATGAGCTATGCTTGCCCTCAAAAAAGCGCACCTTCTCCACAGGTAGACAAACTAGACACTATCCTAAAATCCATAGACTCCACATGAGATGCCTTGGAGCCCAAAATTCACACATTGGCTGGCATTAACAAGGAGGATCAAGGTTCTGGAGAACTGCATTGAAGACCATGAGGGCAGGGCCAGGAGAATTACCATACAAGTGCTAGAGGTACCAGAGCACATAGAGGGAACCTGGATGCTCACTTACCCAGAGTGTTGGCTGCAGGACGTTTTGCACCTCCATAACATGTGGTCGCCAGGCTGCTCCATTATCATGATCACAACTTCATTCTCTGCCAGTCTCTTCATGGGTGATAATTCCAAAGTATCCATCTCCCCTGATTTTACAATGACAGTAGAATAACAGAGGGCTTCTTTTCTGGCCATCAAGGGGCTCAGAGAGCTGGAAATCAAGGGGCAGATTTATGTCGGACTTACGCCACGTTTACGCTGCCGTTGCGTCACACAACGGCGCGGAAACGTGACGCATCCCTGCGACCTATTTACAACGTGACGCATCTAGGCAGATGCGTCACGTTGTAAAGCCCTGCGCCACATGAAACCTGCGTCAGGTTTCATGTGGGCGTTCTGTCGCAGGGTGGGCGTTCCCTCGTAGGAAAGCCCCGTAAAACTGACGCAGTGAAATCTACAAGATTTCGCTGAGTCAGTTTTACGACGCTGCTGGGTCAAATCCTTACGCCTGCTTGAAGCAGGCGTAAGGAGTGACGCACCACGTTATATATGGGTGGCCTCTGTACATTGCAGGAGTTGCGTCGCACTTGCGACGCTACTCCAGCAATGCGCCGCCCGTACACCACAAGATGCGTCACGCATCTGCCCTTCCTTGCACCATGGTGCTCCGCATTGTAAATGCGGCGCATCTGTGGTGTCGCAAGGAGGGAATTGCGTGACGCATCAGTTCTGGCGCATCCCTGCTAATTTGCAGAGATGCGCCAGAACTCATAAATCTGCCCCCAAGTATGCCCTATTGTTCTCTGCTGGCCTACGTGTCCACATGGATGAGAAAATTACTTTTTACCCTATGCCAGAAGAGGCATAGTAGTGGTTGGACACATGATTCTGGGGCCAATCACACCCAAACCCCCAAACAACAGGGGATCAACGATGCAGATTGATGCACAAGGTGCAGAAGTATAAAGCACATCCAGCAATTGCGCAGGAGATAAGGGGGAGGGGTGTGATTGCCACAATGGCAACACTAGTGCATAGCGGCTTGGGAGGGTGCATGAGCTCCGATTATGAAATGTGCTCGACTACTAGCAGTGCCTCTGGAACAGATAATTCCCACTCACTCCCCAAAATCACATCGGGCACTGCCGAAGAAATCATAAGACTACCTCATAAATGTTTTTCTGTATACTTACTGATGCTTGCTATTACAGGTTGTGGTTTATGTTTGAACTAGTCAGGACAATGCAATACATGAGGACTTACATATGTAGCCTTCTTATATAGTCTGGGGCTAAAAGAAACGGTGTCACAAGAGCCTCCCACCAAGTTTGTTTCTGCTACCACACCGAGATTTACTGGGAGTTAAAAGTTTTATTCATTTAGTTATTTATTTATATAGCGCCTGAATCGACCCCCGGAGAGGTATCTCTGCGCTTCGGACGGGCAGCATGGATGTAATGCAACTACAGCTGAATCAGAGACAGAAAAGAGTTGTCTTGAGCAACTTCCTAAATTGCAGATGATCAGGGCATTGTCTCAAGTGTAGGGGGAGCTTGTTCAAATAGCGGGGACCTAGATGAGAAAGGGCCCTTCCCCCTGATCTAGCCTTCCTGACTCGGGGACCCACAAGAAGATGTTTGGAGCCTGAGCGAAGAGACCTGGAAGGTAGGTAAGGTGTACATTTCTCCGAGAGATGGGTAGGACCAAGATTAAACAGCGCCTTATGGATGGTGCAGCAAACTTTGAATCTTACCTGTTGGCGTATAGGAAGCCAATGAAGTTGCAAGAGAAGAGGGCGGGAAGTAGTCCTGGGGGGGCATTGAGTACCAATTGCGGCGATGTGTTCTGGACTACCTG
Organism: Lissotriton helveticus; assembly: GCF_964261635.1. NCBI lineage: Eukaryota > Metazoa > Chordata > Amphibia > Caudata > Salamandridae > Lissotriton > Lissotriton helveticus. Next base: position 459,793,391 of record NC_136059.1, on the reverse strand, counting down.
CAGTCTGCTGAGCGAGGCCTCATTGGCGGGATCAGCAGACCGTTGCAGTAGTCCAGACGGCTTAATACAAGTTAGCGACAGCTAGTAGGAGATAGCGACCATCTTGGGCCCCGCTTTGCATGTCAGTGAAATTTATCACTAATGACATGCAAAGTGGGCGTGCCAAGATGTTAGCGACTGGAAACATCGCTATCTCCTATTACCAACTTTTGGAGATATTCGCGCTAAGCGCGAATATCTCCAAAAGCTAAAACCTGCCTCTGAGCAGTTCTTAGCCATGTTATCCAATGGTAGGTGGATAACATGGCTAAGACCATTAGCTCGGTAATGCATGAATATCGCTGACTTTTCAGCGATATTCATGCATTTCGGCCGATTTTTATTGCTTAGGAGATAAACCTTGATAATAGCAAGGTTCCTAAGCGATAAAAATCGCCGCAGCTTGGCGATAATAATATTGCCGCTAAGCCAACATAGCGATAATTATTGCTAGTTGTTGGTAATATGCCCCTAGATCTTTAAAGAAAAGGGTAACAATAAAGCATGTTCAATGGAAAGCCAGAGGGGAGCGAAAGGAGAAGGATCGGAGAGGAGCCATTTTGAGGCCTGACGAAGGGAAAATGATTTATGATAAAGGCGAAAATCAGGAAAGTTTACACCCCCATTAGTTTGTGTCTTGCGAAGATGAGATAAAGAAATCCTGGCTCCTTTATTCTTCCAGAGAAATTTAGAAAGACAAGAATCAATAAGCTTAAAATAACAAGCAGGAATATGAACAGAAAACATGGAAAGGATGTCAATCAAAATAGGGGGAATCATCATTTTAACTGAATCTAACCGCCCCCACTACGAAAGAAAGAGAGGATTCCAGGAAGAAAGTAGTTTGTTAATCCGAGACAGAATCACAGTCATATTTAATTTAATAGAAGAGGCAATGAAGTTGGAGAACCACATGCCTAAGTATTTGATTTCAGAACTGTTCCATGCAAAACCAGTAGAAGAAAAGGAATGTGGAAGGCAACATTTAGTGAGAGGGAGGATTTCTGTTTTATCTGAATTAATTTTGTATCCAGAGACAAGGGAAAGGGAATGGAATTCATGTAATAAAGGGGGAATGGAGATTTCACAAGCAGAAATAAAAAGCAGGATATCATCTGTGTATGCTGAAAGTTTTAAGTGTTGGTCGCCATAAGAAAATCCAGATATGGAGTCATTATTACGGATTGAGGATAAGAAAGGTTCAAGAGCTAGGACAAAAAGAAAGGGGGAAGAGGGAAGCCTTGACGAACTCCGCGTTGAAGAGGAAAGTATGATGAGATACAACATTGACTAGTACCGAGGCCCTGGGGGTAGAGTATAATAAGGAAATAAGGGGCATATTTGCAACAGGCAGCGATAATTATCGCTGACCTTGTATACTACATTATTTTCTATAGCTCGAATATTTCACCAGGCTAGCGTTGTAATAACAACGTTTAGTACCATGGCGATGAGTATTCCAGCGATAGCGCCCTTTTCCATGGAACATCGGTGGTTTTTCAGCGATGTTCCGTAAAAAACAGCGATATGCTTGATAATATGACCCAGTAGTCGTATTACATGAATCCATCTCCCATATAAGGTATGCCTTAGTCAGGAATTTAACAGACGTTAAATTCCTGCGTTAAGGCATACTGAGCGCGATTAAAATATTCGCTACTCTGCGTTATAAATATCGCGAAGCTGCCTTCGCGATATTTACCCATGTTGTTTCCACAGACACGCCTACTTTGCATCTCATTAGTGATGCAAAGTTAGGTGTGCTGGAAACGGGAGCAAAATCAGCAAAATACGCTATAGCGTGTCTTTGCTGATAAGGCGATGAAATTATCGCCGCTTTTTGTCCGAAAACGGCCACAAAAGCGGCGATAATTTTATATCACGCCTTGGTAATATGCCCCTAACTGAGGTGAATTTAGGACTGAAACCATGCCATTTTAGAGATAGAAATAAAAAGAACCACTCCACTCTATCAAATGCTTTTTTAGTATTGACTAAAATGGCCGCTAAGGATGTGGAAAGGGAAGAAACTTTGATTAAAACATTAAGAAAGAAGCAAGAATTGTCCGAGGTCAATCTGCCCCTGACAAAACCGCATTGCTCCTTGCCAATTAAATGAGGCATAAGAGGATCTAAACGTGAAGCAAGCGTTTTGGCAAATAATTTATAATCAACATTGACCATGGAAATTGGCCGATAATTCCTACAAAACATAGGATCTCGTCCGTCTTTATGTATGAGACAAATTATGGCCTCTTGAAAAGTACCCACTGTTTTACCAGAGAGAAAGAAAGAATGGAAAAGATTTGAGAGTTTAGGAAGTAATAAGCTGGAAAATGCAAACAAAATTCCAATGAAAACCGTCCGGGCCAGGAGTCTTCCCCTTCTTTAAAACATTAAGAGAAGAGGATAGTTCTGTAAGAGATAAGTCTACTTCAAGATCAGAAAGATTGAGATGAGATTTAGATGGGGTTGGGAGATTATCAAGATAGGACTGAATGAGCGAGCTTGAAGGAAGAGATTCTGAAGTATAAAGATCTTTATAAAATAGCTTAAATTCATTAAGAATATCTTGGTCTCTGTGAAGAAGAGAACCATCGGAAGAATAATTAGAATCAATCAGTGTACGATCTTTACAGGTTTTTCAGATAATCCGGTAAAAGTTTTCCAACTTTATTGCGACCTCCGTAATAACAAGCACTACTGCGGAGAAGAATGGAAGATGCATTGTCAGAAGAAGTCTTATTAAATTCGAGTTTGGCCCGTATCAGAGCAGGTAGGACCAAATCTGATGATAAAGTATAACATTTATGTTCTAAAGCCTTAATATGTGCCTGAGTAGCTTTACGTTGTTGGAGAAAACATTTTTTTTATAGAAAGTCTATGATGAAACCTCTCACGGTGGCCTTAAAGAAATCCCACAAAATATAGGGGGAGAAAGAAGGATCACTGTTTAATTTGAAAAATTTGTTAGCAAAAGTGATGAAAGAAGTAGTGAAAAGTGGATCAAGAAGAAGAAAATTATTGAAACGCCATCGGGAAGACCTGGGATGTGAAGGTAATAAGTCAAGATCAGTTATGATTGGTGCATGATCTGAAATAACGATAGGTTCAATAGAGAAGGATACCAGGTTTTCAGATAAAGGTTGGGAGAGAAAAATATAGTCTAAACGGGAAAGGGAATTGTGAGGAGGAGAAAAGAAAAAAAAGTCAAGAGTATCAGGGTGGGAGAGTCTCCAAGAGTCAACTAGATGTGATTGTGAAATAGTGTCAAGAAAATGTTTATGCGATTTGTGAGGAGTGAAGCGTACCTGTGATTAGCGTTCAAGAAAGGGATTAACAACTTGATTGCGATCGCCTCTTAATATAAAGAAATCATCCCTGAATTGAATAAATTTCTGTGTGATCAGAGGCCAAAAGATACAATCAGGATGAGTAGGCCCATAAACATTAAAAACAGTCAGAGAAATGTTATTGATGAACAATTTAGTCAACAACCATCTGCCTTCCATATCAATTTCTTGCGAAATATTTTACAGTTCAATGTCTTATGACATTGGATTATAACACCGTTTTTCTTATTGGCTGTAGCAGAGAATAAAACGGAACCCACCCAACCCCTTTTTAATTGTAATGCTTCAGCTTCTGTAAGATGGGTCTCTTGTAAGAGAACCAAATCAGGGTTGTAAGAGGTAAGATGTGATAGTATTTTCTGTCTCTTAATTGGATTAATAAAACCCTTCACATTCCAAGTAATAACTCTGAATGAAAAACCATCAAAAATACATAAAAAACAAAACATGCAGTAATCAAAAAGAAGCGTTGAATAGACCAAACATACAAACCAAAGGTAAAAGTAGCATTAGAGATAGGAAAGGAGATGATAAGAAGGAGGAAAGGAGGACAAGAGGACTGAAAAGGATGAAAGAAGAGATGACAAGAGAAGACAGTACATGACACCAAATATCAAAAGAATATATAATGAGAAAATAAGGAATTGACGACTGTAATACGTACTTTTTAAGGGGGACAAAGAGAATATGAGGAGTGGCGACACAAGGGAGAAAACGGCACAACCAACCGGGGAGGAAGCATCACAGCAGGGAATCTTATACAATAAATAGAAAACAGAGAAAGAAATATGTGCAGAAATGCAGGAGAAAGAATAAAAAATAGAAATGAGAACAAGATGATACAATACAGTTATTAACATTAACCTGCGAAGAGAAAAGTATGAAGTAAAACCAAGCAAGTTAAATTCTGTAAGGAAAAAGAAAAAAGTCAGGGTATAGAGGACGTAGAAAGTAGAGGGCCGGAGACATCCATCGAAGAAGCAGAGTGTGAGTGAATGAATTTTTTCAATTCTGCCAGTTCTTCAAAGGTGTAGGTTTTATTCTGATAAGTAACCTTGAAGAAACATGGATGAAATAGTTCATATCGGGCTCCAAGTGAACGTAAAACTGGTCGAAGATCCAGGAATTCTTTCCACCTTTGAGCTGTTGCTGAGGAAATATCTTGAGAGAGAAATAACTTAGAGCCTGACCAGACGAACTGTTTTGAAGTTTGGCAGCATTTAAAACAAGTAATAAGTCTGTAAATTTCAAAAAGAGAAAAATCACGCCCCGTGGTTTGAAAGGAGCAGATGTCAAAGACAGACGGGGGCCCAACCTGTGGGCTCCTTGAATACTCAGATTAGTAGACGCAGGAAGCTCAAGAAGCTTTATGAGAAAATTATTGAAGAAGGGCACAGGATCATCACCCTCAAAATTCTCAGGAAGACCATATAAGTGTAAATTATTGCACCTATTTCTATTTTCAAGATCCTCCGCTGATCTCCTCAACGAAAGGACCTCCTTCTCAAGAGCAACCACTTTTGAAGAAACATTTTGTAGTTCATCAACTTGCTGTTCCACTATGGAAATACAAGAGTTCATTAGAAGCCAATTTAGTATCCATAGCTTGCAAGCGGGAGTTAGTCTCATCAACAAAGGTGTGCAAAGCGCGAATTTCCTCAAAGATAATGTCCAGAGACATCGGAGAAACAGGTTTTGGTGGAGAGAGAGGGTCCTGTTTAGGACGTTTGTTAGCTGAAGCAGGGGTTTGCGTTTTAATTGAAGAAGGCGACGAAACTGCTGACCTCGATGTTCCAGATTGCACCACAATGCTGGTATTGTGAGGTGTATGGTCAGAGGAAGGAAAGTCCGACATCTGGGAGTAAGCAGTGGAACTCTTGCTTGTAAGTAGTAGTTTTTTACTCCTACCCATAGAACAAGGGAGGAAATATTTTGTGGAGGCAAAAGAGCGTACCAGCAAATACTTACAGATAACCCACAGCGTGTGAAACGAGCTCCAAAAACTAACTACGCAAACAAAGAAATACCAAGTAATTCTCCTTTAGGATTAGAAAAAAGTCTGGTCAGGCAAAAATAGTAGAAAAGTAGATATTTAGCGATAAAAGTTAAGAAAGCAGCATTGTTTCTGATGAAAAGAGCTAATGAAGCCTCTCAAGTAAAACAAAATGGCAGCTGCAGAGAAGCTGGAGCAATTTGAAGAGGTTTTACCTTCAAAAGAGCAAACAAAATGCCATGGTGTCACTCAAGAGCACTTCCGATGCATGTGAGCATCCATTTCAGTGAGGAAATAGATTCTGGAGGCGCAAAAATCGCCGTAATAATTCCGCTGTGATGCGGTTCTCCGGGGCTAGGCAGCCACCTTGTTTAGCGTGGTGCGCGCGGGCCCCCCTATTATTCAGAGGTGCAGCTTCTAAACCAGCGCGTGCCGCTGGAGCATCCGGTTAAGTAGATGGGGTTGGGCTGCTGAAACGCCAACCTCCCTCGCAAACCGGAAGTGAGTCAAGACTCCCTGCACAACAAACGAGCTAGTCTTGCGGTGGACCGGGGAGAAGTGCCTTTAAGCAGAGTTGTGAAGGTGAGCAGCAGTCTAAACAAAGTAACGTATACACGTGTTCAAGATAAAAGTTTTTGAAAAACAACATACTGTGGCATGATTAGCATGTGGCATGATTGGCTTGAGTGGGTACAGTTGCGGTTTGTTTATGCAATTTTTGATTGTTATTTCTTGTTCTCCCTGTTACCTGTTGTGGGGTATTAATGCATATGGGATGCTGTTCTGCGGACAAGAAGGTAGGGCCCGTGGTGGTGGGTGAACAAGACAGACCATAATGCATAGCACATGAATCACAATAAGGCTCATCACCTGGAATATATGAGGCCTTAACTCCCCTAGCAAGAGATACAAAGTTCAAGCCTACATTAAGGGGTCGATTCCGATCCGGTAAAATGCGCTCCGAATCGTCGTACGGAGCGTTTTTTGCCCGTACGAATCGTACCCGTAAACATCCCGTACGTACGACGAAGTACGATCCGTACCAGGAGGCGAACTCCGTACGAGTCGTACAGGACTCCGTACGAATCAAATCTCCGTACGAGTCTCACTCGGAACCCGCTGTACGCGACATCACTACGGTTCGCGGCTGGTTTTTACGACACAGCAAGTACGATTCGTGTCGGGTACGCACCGTACGACCCTTTTCCTACGGGAGCTGAAAACAGTCGTACACGCAGAGTTCGTGCCGAAAAAGGTACGGAACGCCCCCCCCCGGGTACGGCACGTACCCCCCATGATCGCAGGGGTACGCGCCGTACCCCTGTGAGCATGCGGGGTACGTGCCGTACACCCAGCGTACATGGGGTACGCACCGTACCCCATGTACGGTGGGTTTACGGCACGTACCCCATGTACGCTGGGTGTACGGCACGTACCCCGCATGCTCACAGAGGTACGCCGCGTACCCCTGCGATCATGGGGGGTACGCGCCGTACGGTGTGTAGGTGATCGTGCGCTTTTCCGTACGAATCGACGTGTACCGTACGAATCGCGTCCTGGTCGGCCGATCGGGATCGGAATCGTCCGGTCGTACGGCGTCCGTACGAGTCGTACGGAAACGGCTCCGGATACGATTCGTACGGACGGGGATTTTACCGGATCGGAATCGACACCCAAATGTTGAAAGTTACAGGTCACTATGCTGCAGGAAATGCACCTCACCTAGACAGAAAGGTTGGACCTTCAAAAAGATGGCTTATTACACAAGATATTCTTCCTCTTCCTGAGAAGTGCTGATTTGGATCCTCCGGGGTAACCTTTTTGCCACAAGACATCCTTGAGCCAGAGAAGTAATATATTGTTCTGAGAGGTAAGCTCAAGGGAAGGGATGTGGCTTTTATTAACCTCTAAGCCCGTAACACAGACAAACCAGCCTTCCAAAACTCACTGGTGCCACACCTCACACCCCCACCCCCTTATCATTCCCTGGTGGTTGACAGAGATTTTAATGCATAGCTGATCCTGGACAGGCCACACCCTCCTCTGCCCACCTCGCCAACACATGTGGTGGCGAGGGCCCTCTGAGATTGGAAGAAGGCAACGAACCTGGTACATCTGGCGGCTGCTGAGCTGAAAAAGGAGCTAGCCACCAGAGGTACCCACGGACAGAGCGGGGCCTCCATCCTGAGCTGTAGCCAGGTGAGGTGAGGTCCATTCCCCGTAAGGCACAGGATCTAACAGTATCCTGCGGAGGATTTTCACACCTTAATTCAGGTTTTCATGGTTGTATTGATTCCAACCTTGTATCTTTTCATTCACGAGTTTTTGTATATCTTTTTTCACTATGCAGTAGCAAGCATTTATATTGGCCTGAGGAAGGCCGAGGATAAATTGATATCCTGGAAGGCTGAAACATGTAGTCCAGAACCAGTTACATCTAAGCAGTTGATCTGCTCAAACTGTTGTTTGCACTGTTTTTAATTTGGTTAGTTGAAGATACTTATTAAAAAATGTTTTCTTCTACTACCAATTTTAACATCACTTTTCACTCCCAAGCACTGCGTTCATCACTCACATAAATAAGAATATCTCTTCACATCTGTAGTTCTTTACCTACCTCTCTACATTGAAAACATATGTGAGCTCCCTTCTCTCAGTGACAAGGTTGTAGCCCCTGGTTACATAATCGAGTAACCAGGAAGGAGAACCCAGATGATGAAGCATGTCACTTCGGTGAGTGCTGGGTATCCGTCCTTTTTAAAGGATTTTACTTTAAAAAAAACTTAGGGGCATATTACCACGGGCATTATCGCCGCCTTAGCGGGACTTTTTCCCGCTAATGCAGCGATAATTTTATCGCCCTATTACCAAGCTGTCGCTAACACCAGTTAGCGACAGCTTGTAGGTGATAGCGGGCATTTAGGGGCCCACTTTGCATGTCAGCGATAATTATCGCTAATGACATGCAAAGTGGTCGTGCCAAGATGTTAGCGACTGAAAACAGTCGCTAACATCTCTAACTCCTATTAACAACTTTTGGAAATATTCGCGCTAAGCGCGAATATCTCCAAAAGCTAACGCCTGCTAAAAACAGTTCTTAGCCATGTTATCCAATGTAAGGTGGATAACATGGCTAAGAGCATTGTCACGATAATGCATGAATATCGGTGATTTTTCAGCGATATTCATGCATTTCGCAGGATTTTTACCGCTTTTGAGATAAACCTTGATAATATCAAGGTATCTCAGCCGTAAAAATCCTCGGTGCTCGGTGATATTTTTTTCCCGCTAACCAAGCAATAGCAATAATTATCGCTATTGCTTGGTAACATGCCCCTTATTTCACTAACTAATTTTTTCCGCCTCCTTTGAGGTGGTATCCTCTGACTATAGGAACACAGCACAGAAGGTTTTCTGCATACTGGATGGTCCGTCTGAGACCTTCTAGAAACATGTATGATTTGTTTGTTCTATAGATGTATTACTATGCAGGGGCTCTGTCTGTAATGGGGTTCTACATTAGAAATATATTCCCAAACACATTCAGTCCATAACCCATTCCTATTAGCGGTCCATTGAGAAATCCCTAGACCACCAATGCCAAGGTGGACGCTGCTCACAAAAAACTCTTGAATATTTAGGGGCAGATTTACAAGCCCCTTGTGACACTTTTGCGCCGCCGTTGTGTCACTTTTGCGCCGCCGTTGCATCACTTTTGTGATGCAGCCGCAGCGTAAAGATTGCACCACGTTGCGACACATTTACAACGTGACGCATCTAGGGAGATGTGTCACGTTGTAAAGCCATGCACCACATTACACCTGCGTCAGGTATAATGTATGCAGGGTGACTGTTCCCGCGCAGGAAAGGCTCTAAAAAGTGACGCAGTGAAATCTACATTTCACTGCGCCACTTCTACATCGTCACTGCGTGAAAACCTTACGTCTGCTAGAAGCAGGTGTAAGGAATGACACAGCACAATAGGTATAGGCCTTCCTGAGCATTTCTGGGGTTGCATTGTGCCCGCGACACGATTCCAGCAATGCATTACGGGGCAGATTTAAGATAACTGGCGCATCCCTAGGGATGCGCCAGTTATTTTGCGCCGCTGCTCCGCCACCCATGGTGCGCCGCATTTACAATGCGGCGCACCATGGGGCAAAAACAGCACAGATGCGTGACGCATCTGTGCCGTAAAGGTGGCGCATTGCTGGAGTTGCATCGCAAGCGCGACGCAACTCCAGCAAGGCTCGGGGGTGCCCCATCTTTACAATGCTGCGTCAAGACCTACGCCTGCTTCAAGCAGGCGCAGGGTTTTGACGCAGCATTGGCCTGAAAGTGACTGAGTGAAATCTTATAGATTTCACTCAGCCACTTTTGCGAGGCGCACCTGCCCCAGAACGCCCACCCTGCGCCGGAACGCCCACAAGTCAAAAAACACAGAAGGGCCTTGACTCCTAACTCAGCAAGGCTGAGTCCAACCAAATCTATATAGCAAAACAATGACCAATGCTGAGAGTTTCAGTTAACCAACAAATTCTTTACCAACGTAGCTGTTTTGAATAAAACAAAAACAACCTGCTTACAAAATAGCACATGCGAGATTTATTCTCATTTATAGAATTTTTTACTTTTTGTAACACTATTTTTAGTGCATGGAAATACAAAGAATTTTATATACAATATATACATCCACAAACATAAATCACAATAAAACATTTACATATTTCATACACACATTGGCCATTCAGTCATACCAAACACATTCACGCAATATGACATAAATGTAAGAAAACAAAAACAATAAGTCCACGTATCGGTGGTGAATTGATGGAAAAAATCCTTTCGTGATTTTCAAATGTAAAGTCTGTACAAATCACAGTTCTAACAGAGTGTCCACATCTCTTGTAACAAATTTAAAGGGCCGTTATGAAACACCAGTTATAAACCAGATACGGGACAGGGTCGGTCGACGCGTTTCGAACCCCTGTGTAGTGGTGGGGTTCTCCTCAGGACCGGAAGGGTTCTTAAGGCAACTGTCGAATAATCACAAAAAAATGGTGAAAGAGTAGATTCCCAACACGATGTTTCAATTGTATTTCCAAAGGAAGAAGTGCTCGCGGGGGCCGCTAGCGTGACAGCTTCTGACTCGCTGGCATCTTCAAGTTTTCTCCTTGTTGCTTGAGAGTGGCTGTTCCTCCGCGATTGAGAAAAGGCGTCCGTCCTTCACTCAGATTTGGGGAATGATTCACCTACCACAAGTGGCGCAGAGCATTACAACGTGACGCATCTGCCTAGATGCGTCACGTTGTAAATGGGTCGTAGGGATGCGCCACGTTTACGCCGCAGTTGCGTGACGCAAACGTGGCGCATTCCCAACATAAATCTGCCCCTACCTTTGCAATGCATTACCTTTGCGCCAACAGATGCATGAAGCATCTGTCCTTTGGGGCCATTGCATAGAGGCCCCAAAGGCCGCAACTGTTAACAGATAATTACATAACAGGAACGCTTACACGACCGATGAGAGAGGGAGTTCCCCCAGAACCCTGCCAGTTGTCAGCAGCTACTTGCAGCCCAAGAAAAAATGTTAGAATCACTAGAAAGACTGAGAGGATATGACTATTGCCAATACCTCCCTAAAGCTCATAATGAGCGAGACAAGTCTGGCTGCCTTCTAGCTTGGCTCAGTGACCCATCCCGAGGCCACCAACAAATATTGGGCCAGATGTACGAAAATGCATGTTTGCGATTTCCCAATAGCGAATTTAGCCTTCTGAAATGGAGGGAGCTGTGGAGGTGCTCTCAGAGTTCGGCACTGTGACAGGACGGGGGGTGAACTGGAACATATTTCATGTATACCCAGTACATGAACCTCAGAATGAGAGAATGCCACCAGCATAAGGGACAATATACATTGGAATCCACATACCTTCTGATATTTAGGACTATGCGTCTTTGGCAAACACACCCAATTACTAGGCGGTAATGTAGGGCAGCAATTGCATCCCTGCAACACATGATAATATTCTGGCAGGCTCTACCGGTATTGGTTATGCGCCTGCCACTGTTACCAAGAGGGTGATGTTGCCCTGCCTACTTTAATTCTTTGCTACAATCCCCATTAGAGCACCTCAGACCTTCTGTCCAGAAACAGAGGGGCTCATTTATGAGCCCTTGCGTCACTTTTGCACCACTGGTACGTCACTTTTTGTGACGCAGCAGCAGTGTAAAAAATGCGCATTGTTGCGCCACATTTACAAAGTGACACATCTAGGTAGATGCGTCACTTTGTAAACCCCTGCGCTACATTATACCTGCGCCAAGTATAATGTATGCAGGGAGTTGTTCCCACGCAAGAAAGGGTCATAGAAGTGACGCAGTGAAATCTACCAGATTTCACTGCGCCACTTCTAGGACTCAAATGCGTCAAAATCTTAACCCTGCCTCACAGCAGGTGTAAGACTGACGCAAGCCCTTTCACATGGGGCTTGCCCCATGTGAAAGGACACATTGCTGGGGTTGTGTCGCTTTTGTGACACACTCCAGCAATGCGTCACTTTTGCGCCATACAGATATGTCAGAAATACTGACTTATCTGTAACTCCTTGCGACATGATGCGTCATACAGTAAATATGACGCATCAGGTATGTCACAAGGAGTGCGCACTGAGAAGTGACGCATAGCTGCTTTCATGCAGCGATGCGTCATTTCTCATAAATGAGGCCCGGACAATCTATTTTTTACTTAACTCTGGGCACATAACATCGTAGAATCTCCCTGGTCAAACTCTGCCTCACTAAGACTGGGGGCGGGCTCGCAATACCAGATTTTGACCTCTACTACCTGGCCACACAAGTGGTGCGGGTGACTATAAGGAGGAAGGCTTTTTGGGGTTCCCCTGTGAGATGAACACAGCCCAAATGGCTGCCAATAATTCTCTATCCATTACTCAAGTCACATGGCTCCATGCCGGATAGCCTGATCTGATATAGACTTCTAGCTGCAGATTCCTTACCTTAAAATTATTCGAAGGCACCAGACTGGATCTAAAAAAAATCTTGCACAGTACCCTTGCGCTTTGGTGAGTGGCATCGCTCAACTGCGCATGGCAGCACCATCTGCGGTGTGCACGAATTCTATATAGGCGCCACTTAAGCATGCTGACATCAATTATTTTCTTTCCAGGCCAGTCAGCGCCAATTTTGGCAAAGGGCTACACCCAGCCACTTTTTGACTGATCTTTTTTTGACCCTTTGTCAAAGATTTTTTGAGACATTGTCTCCTGGTGCGGCAGGGATTTCCACATGAAAGGCTGGTTTTAAGCCATGTGGCGCATGTCCCAGGCAAATGTCGGTGACGGACCCACACCTTGTATGCCTCTGGTGTCTTGAGTGCAACTACGACTTAAGACCTGCATCGATCATCATGCCATGTGGTCCCTCAAGCTCCTTGGTTCTTGATGCCCAATGCCATGGCAGTCTCCACCCCGATCGAAAGGAAGTTCCCGGGATCAGTCGTTGTGCCACTCCAAATGCTCAGTCTCATTTGAAGTCATCCAGGTAAGTCCCATAAATGTAAGAAGGCCAAGAAGTTGAAGAGGTTTTCGACTTCACCACATCTGTCCTAGTCATCTGACGAGACGAGGGAACATCGTCATTCGAGCCCTGGCTCCCCGAATGAGCCTTGCCGTCTCAGCACCTCCACAAGGTTCCTGGAGCGACCCCTGCCCAACTCCTTGTTTTATGAGGCAATGTACCTCATATGTGGGTGGCCTGTCCTCGCTGGCATGCTCTGTAGGTTTGGAAGGGGCCCCTACTGGTTTTCCGCTGGCAGGTTTGCCCCCAGCACCAGTCAGGTCCATTGGATCCATGGACGAATCAGGACCAGCACCCGTTGAGCCTCCTCGACCTTCCCCAGCACCGGACCAATTGCTGATGTCCAAGTGCTGTCGGCACCATTCTCATCCCCAACTGGCACGGATCCCATTTAAGCTGCGAAGAAAGTACTTGCCCTGAGACTCTTCCTATGGTGGGTGGGCATGTTGTTTGGCATGTTGTATGTGAGTTTGTAACATGTGCATTCCCAGTGTTGTGAGTTACATGATTGTGGAGTGGAGGTGTGTGGTGTGTTCATTTGGTACTTGCCAACGAGCAGTGCATTTCCATGGGTGCTATCCTGGTAGCGCTGGTTGATGATGAACTGTCTGTAGATGTAGGAATCATGCACACTGCCTGGGTAGTTGGCGACGATGTTGATGGAGATTCCCCGGTGGTCTACTATTGCCTGCACATTGATGGAATGCGTGTGCTTTCTGTTGCAGTTATTGTGTGCAGTGTTGCCAGGGGGCACAAGTGAAATGAAATGAAATGAAAAATTCCACTTATATAGCGCATATCTACCTTGAGGCCTCGCAGCGCTGGAGACTGATTGCTGTGTACGGCTGTGGGGCAGAGTTAGTACGCTTTTGAGAACAAGTACGTTTTTAAGTCTCTTCTAAATGACATCAGATTGTCATTTTGTCTGAGGGATAGAGGCAGGGAATTCCATGCTTTCGCCGCTGAACAAGTGATTGAACGGCCACCCCAACGGGCTTTCTTGATTTTTGCCGTAGTTGCCAGATGCAAAGAGGCCGAACGAAGGGTTCTAGGCGGCACGTAAGGCGGTACTAGGGGGTACAGCACTGCCGGGCCAGTTTGATGAAACGATTTGTGCAAAATGCACATGGCTTTGAACAGTGATCTGGCAGCTACTGGGAGCCAATGAAGCTCTTTTAGGGCAGTTCTCGCTGACTGCCAGCGAGGGATGTTAAACAGTAAGCGCGCAGCACAGTTTTGGGTGACTTGAAGTTTTTTTGTCACTGTTGCCGAAGCCCCTAGATATAACACGTTTCCATAATCCAGGCGAGAGAGTATCAGGGCCTGTACCATGACCCTTCTCGCCTGGAATGGAAGTAGGGGGAGCACTTTCCTGAGCATTTTCATTAGCCCACGCATACAGAAGCTGTTTTAGTGGCTTGAACCGAAAAATCCAGTGCTCTGTCCAGCCAGATTCCTAAGCTCTTTATCTGATCCTTAGGAAGAGGAGGAGTACCGAAACACGAAGGCCAGTTCAACGGCAGGGAGGTGGGAGAAGGGTTACCTAGTAAGAGGATCTCGGTCTTCTCCCCGTTGAGTTTAAGATGGGAGAGTTGCATCCACTCAGCAACAGCCTCCAGACAAGGGGCCAGGGTGTTAGACGAACCCTCCTTGTGGTCCAGAGAGACCACAAGTTGGGTGTCGTCAGCGTAGGTGACAATCCGCACACCGAAAGGAAGGACTATCTTCTCTAGAGGCTGCATATAGACATTAAATAATGTGGGGCTCAGGGAGGAGCCCTGAGGAACCCCACAGCTGAGCGGATGCTTAGATGATACCACCTCGCCTTCAAATACCTGGAAAAAGCATTCCTCTAAAAAAGAGGTCAGCCACTTCAGGGCCGCGCCCGACACCCCCATGCCCTTCAAACGATGTAGTAGTGTGGCATGGTTAACAGTGTCGAACGCGGCACTGAGATCCAACAGTATGATGGCAGTTTTTCCACCTCGGTCCATTATTGCTCTGGCAGCCTCTGTGACCGCCAGGAGGGCGGTCTCAGTGCCATGCTGAGGGCGGAACCCTGTTTGGGAGACCTGTAGAAGTTTATTAGACTCCAAGTAGTCCCCCAAAATTTTGTTGATATATCTCTCCAACAACTTACTCATCCATGGTAGCAGCGAGATAGGACGGAAATTGGATAAGTTGCTAGAATCCAAATTTGGCTTTTTCAGCAAAGCCCTAACGAGCGCACACTTCCACGAACAAGGGACAGAGTTGGAGGTAATGGAGGTGTTCAAATCCTCAAGCATAGACGGGCGAATGGCGTCCATTGCTTTCACCAAGGTGCGGGGCAGGGTCATTAGGGGATCCTGAGGTAACCTTCTGGACCAAAGAATCTAAAGCATTAGTGTCCAGGAGTGGAAACCTGACCAGAGAGCATGATATATGCAAGTCTGGGTCTGAGGCAGATGGGGAGAATATGCCATTGCCATTTATCGCAAGTTGGGAGTAGATGGCCTGAATCTTCTGAGAGAAGAAGGTGGCAAGTTCCTCACAGCGAGCCTGTAAACCCTCTGATGGTTGTCTTTCAGAGGGGGGGGATATCAAAGATTTTGCAATTTTAAAAATTTCCCTCGGGGAATTGGCTGCCATATTATTTTGGTTTCATAAAACTCAGCTTGGGCAAGTTTTATCTGGCTCTTATAGGGGCAGATTTATGAAGGCCTTGCGCCGCCGGTGCGTCACTTTATTTGACGCAACGGCGGCGCAAACAATGCGCCCTATTTACAACGTGACGCATCTAGGAGATGCGTCACGTTGTAAAGCCCTGCGCCATCAGGAGGTGTTCTGGCGCAGGGTGGGCGTTCCGGGGCAGGTGCGCCTCGCAAAAGTGGCTGAGTGAAATCTATAAGATTTCACTCAGTCACTTTCAGGACAATGCTGCGTCAAAAGCCTGCGCCTGCTTGAAGCAGGCGTAGGTCTTGACGCAGCATTGTGGAGATGGGGCACCCCCGAGCCTTGCTGGAGCTGCGTCGCGCTTGCGACGCAGCTCCAGCAATGCGCCACCTTTTCGGCACAGATGCGTGACGCATCTGTGCCGTTTTTGCCCCATGGTGCGCCGCATTGTAAATGCGGCGCACCATGGGTGGCGGAGCAGCGGCGCAGGATGACTGGCGCATCCCTGGGGATGCGCCAGTCATCATAAATCTGCCCCTAAGTGTCTAATTGCTGTTCTGTACTCTGAACTCTTGAGTGGCGAGCGGTCTTTCCTCCATGCTCTCTCTACTTTCCGGCAGGTTTGTTTTAACAGCCTAAGGGTGGGGGAGTACCATGGAGCGACTTTGGATCTTTTTATTGTTTGCAAGGAGCACTTCGGGAGGACTAAATCAAGTGTAGTAGAAATCCAATTGTTGAGGACTGCTAGATCAGGATTTGACGTTTTCCGGGGCGGCTGTTCAGAGAGTGCCTTTTCCCATGTGGGAAGCTGAAAGGCGTTCCATTTCCTGCCCCAATGTCTGTCATGAATTTGACCAATAATAGGGGTGTTAATAGACCATGTGAGGGGGACTAAGAAGTGGTCTGACCAAGGCAGAGGCACAGGCGTTTCCACTGAAAGTTTATCTAGGTTGCTAAAAATATGATCCAAGAGATGACCCCTGTTGTGTGTCGCCTGAAACCCCTTTTGAGTCAGGTCAATAGCCTGAAGGCTTAGGCGAAGATTGTTAGCAGCGGCATCAAGAGGATCATCTAAATGCAAATTTAGGTCACCTAACAAAGTGAAGTTGGCTGAGGTAAGCACAGAATTAGCGACCAAGTCCGTAATATCGGAAATGAAGTCGCCGGGAGAGCCCGGTGGTCGATAGGCCAGGATTCCTGAGAAGGTACTTGTTGAGGAAAAATATAAAGAAAAGTATAAACTTTCACATGTTAAAGAGTTTGAGGGGGTAACACGACAGCTATAAATGTCCTTATAAATAATAGCCAGTCCCCCACCCCTGCCTAACTGACGATCAAGGCGTTTAATTGTGTAGCCTTGGGGGATTGCCCAAACTACCGCAGGATCGTTTTGGAGCTGCAGCCAGGTCTCAGTTAGGAAAAGGGCATCTGGATTGTATTCCTCAATTAATAATGCCAGTTCTAAATGGTGTTTAGGGAGTGAACGACAATTCAGAAGCAACATTTTTATGGTATGTGGGGACTGGTGTTTACTAGCTTGGTTGCCTATTGTCGAAGGAGATAGGCTCCAATTGCAGGCTTTGCATCCTATTTTGGTAGGGTAGGGAGGGATTAAGTGTCTGCAACAGTGGATAGAATTGGGTCGTAGAGCATACAACGAGGAAGCGCTGTAAGAAATGCGCTGACCTACCATAGTGCCTGGTCACGAAGCCCGAAGCGTCTGACGCGGACTGGCGCAGACTGGCTTCTCTTTGGCGCCTCTTAGGCGCGTCTATGGCGCTCCCGCTGCGCGTCACCGCTGCGCTGGGGATGAAGGCTCATAAAGATTAGGAGGAGTGGGGAGACTAGACCGTCGCCCTTGGTAAAATGTCCACCCACCAAGGAGCGATCCGGCAGCACTAGCGCTTACCTCCCTCCACACAAGCAGCCTAAGATCGCTGTGGTGGACCGGGGAGCAGCGCGAGCAATTACAGTGATTCAATTTGATCAATTAAAGTGCTCAGGCTATTTTAAAAATAATTCTGTACAAGTAGGACATGTGTGCAGTCAATTGCCCCCTGACACGTGTGGGAAGCCAGCTATGGCGTAGACGCCTTGCTTGGTCTCCAACTGTTCCTGCGCAGTATGGGGGAAGTATAGATAGTGGGGTACCACGCTGATGATGTCATCCAAGACCGTTGTGAGGAACTTGGATTGGGCTGGCTGTGGGACTCCTCCGACTGGGGGTTGTTGGTTGGAAGGTACCAGAGGCCAACAAGTGCAGCATGGCCAGCAACTTTGTCTGAGGTGCGATGTTGATTGTCCACTGTGTTGGTACCGTCAGCCTGTGGGTATGATGTTCAGGACGCGGAAGATGGTTGTCCTTTTGAGCCTGTAGTGGGCAATGACATTCTCTGGTGTTGGGTCTGTGAGGTTGGTGCGTTTTCTGAAGGTCGCTGTCTTTGTCAGCGCCGCCTCTGTGGTGTTCTGGGGGTGCAATGGGGGATGGGGTGGTTGCGGTGGGTGTTGTGGCCCTGTTTGGGCTCCGTGCTGCTTGATCAGTGGCTCCATGGCATCTGGTGATCTTCAGGTGTGGCTCTGGGCTGGGCTCCCTTTTCTGGTGCAGGCTGAAGTCCGACTTTACACCAGGTCAGAGCAGGTGTTAATTTCCTGCTGCTAACGCGCCTTAGCTCCTGATTTGGGTCCTTATCGCCGATCTGGCTGGTCGTAGAGAATGTTGCGGAGTGGTTTTGTCGCGGCTTTTTGCACGAGAACGCCTACTCTGCATCTCATTAGCGATAGTTGCCGGGGTCATCTGTGGCGATGTTTTTTGAGGATGCTATCACAGGTAAACTGGTGATATGGGCTGTTAGTGCCAGCTTGTGAATGGGGTGATACATTTATTGCCACTTTGGCTGCGATAAAGTGCCGATAACTTGGCGATAAATCCTTGAGAATGTGCCCCTGAGTTTTTGGCATCTGATACTCTTGCTGGAGGTCTTGGAAGGATTTCAGGACAGAACGTCGCATCACATCACCCAGTGAAGAAATTCCTATATTGTCCCACCCCTGAAATCTGGGTAGAGCGGCAATCAACCATTGTGCCACAGTGGGGTTTCTCTGGTCAACTGTCCCACCACCCCATCTGACGGAGGGACTGTTTCCACACCTGAAGAACTACCCTTATGGCTGGCGGTAGAGAGTTGCGCAGGGGTGCCGAGTACAATATGGTATGAAGGGTAGAGTCCCCCATACATCTTCTATCCACTGCATATGTGGGTCGTTCCTATCCCCATACCACCATTCATTCAGTATCAGCAGGTGCGATGCTATATTGTACATTTGGACATCCGACGTAGCCAACCCCCCACAGTACGTTTACTGAAAGCGCAGGTCTGCAGTGCAACTCTAGACACCCCCGCCCACAGAAATTGGCCCAATGCTGCATTAACCTGGCGAAACCACTTAGGGATAACTGGGTATGGACGATTCTGCAATTGGTAGAGTAGTTGCAGCAACAATACAAATTTAACAAGCATTTACAATGCAACGGTCTCGCCTTTGCAAAACTTAGAGCTATTGGCATTGTAAATGACACATTTTTTATTTATGTGTTGGTTTTGAAAACAGATAAATAAATGGCATTGTCATTTACAATGCCAATAGCGTAATCTCTTGCAAATTTCACACACAAACACACAGACCCACACACACACACAGACGCACACACACACCCATACACACCCACACACACACACACACACACACGGAGCCCCACAAACACACACAGAGACCCACAAACACAAACACACACAGAGCCCCACAAACACACACACACACACACAGAGCCCTACACACAGCCACACACAGCCACTCACACACAGCCACACACACACACAGCCACACAGATACACACACAGCCACACACACACAGAGCCACACACACACACACACAGAGCCACACACACACAGAGCCACAGACACAAGCTCTTTTGACGAGTGTAACCGTCTGATACATAGAATGTGCCCACTCATTAACTATTGGGGTAGCACGAGTCAGCTGTCCCAGAAGTACGTATACAGAGGCCAAACTGTTCCTCTTCCCAACGAGCAAGTCTATCACCCCTGAATGTTAACATGTCGAGGCCAAAACTAAATTTCCAATGATCCAACTGTCCAGACCACGCAACTGGTCACAATGCATAACAATCCGAAGATCCGACTGTATGGCGAATGACATTAACCTAACCCACAACACGCCATGAGCGACGCTAACTTGACAGCGCTCCAAGGTGCGGAAACTACTGCTGGTACCTCATGTGGGTTTACTTCATGAAGTCCTTCAACATAGAGACAACTGACAATCCACTACTATACGAGACAGAAAACACTTTACCTTAATAGCATGCAGCTCATTGTAACATATATACCAAGAATATTGATAGTTAACTTATAAAATGCAATGTTACCATTATACTTAAAGAGTTCATATCTCTGGGTGAGTGGGAGGTGCTCTGGTCCAGGGGTGAGTGGCGGGTGCTCAGGTCGAGGGGTGCGTGGCGGGAGCTCAGATCTAGGGGTGAGTTGCGGGTGCTCACATCCAGGGGTGAGTGGTGGGAGCTCAGGTCCAGGGGTGAGTGGTGGGTGCTCAGGTCCAGGGGTGAGTGGGGGGTGCTCTAGTCCAGGGGTGAGTGGCGGGTGCTCATGTCTAGGGGTGAGTGGGGGGTGCTCTAGTCCAGGGGTGAGTGGCGGGTGCTCAGATCCAGGGGTGAGTGGCGGGTGCTCAGATCCAGGGGTGAGTGGCGGATGCTCAGATCTAGGGATGAGTGGCGGGTGTTCAGATCCAGGGGCAGATTTATGAAGGCCTTGCGCCTCCTTGCGCCGCAATTGCGTCACTAAATGTGACGCAACGGCGGCGCAAACAATGCGCCCTATTTACAACGTGACGCATCTAAGAGATGCGTCACGTTGGAAAGCCCTGCGCCATAAGGAGGCGTTCCTGCGCAGGGGGGGGGGGTTCCTGCGCAGGAACGCCTCCTAAAAGTGGCTGAGTGATATCTATGAGATTTCACTCAGTCACTTTCTACGTCACTTCCTTACGCCTGCTTGAAGCAGGCGTAAGGGCGACGCACAATGCATAGAATAGGTGGCTACCGTGCATTGCAGGAGTCATGTCGCACTTGCGACATGACTCCTGCAATGCGCCGCCCGTACGTCGAGAGATGCGTCACGCATCCTCACTTCCTTGCACCATGGTGCGCCGCATCATAAATGCGGCGCACCATGGGTGGCGTAGCAGTGGCGCACCGTGGCGCATGTTAACTGGCGCATCCCTGGGGATGCGCCAGTTAACATAAATCTGCCCCCCAGTGTTTAGTGACGGGAGCCAGCCACGGTGTAGTTGTGAGTGATTACTGCAGAGGTCCTGAGGTGGGTGGTGATGCCAATGTTCAGTGCAGCGGTGAATAAAGGGTGTAGGGCTGAGTGAAGGGTGCTCAGTACCATCCCAGGGCCGAGAGATTCAGGTTCATCCCAGCCGTTCGACTAAATCTCGCCCTCACCCAGCACAGACTCCGCATTTCACCCGCCCAGTATTATAAAATAAGCCAGCGCCCACCTGTTCGGGAGCCGGAGGGGTGGCCGCGTGGGGGCAAGCACTCCGCCCTGCATATCCGGGCTCAGGACGCCTCCGACAGACAAACACTCACTGTGTAACTACAACACCTGGCTGCTCCGCTCCATCACAACAAACTTTGCCCGACTGGAAGTTGCCTTCTTAAGGAATCCGGGCTCGGAGGGCGGCCGGTCCGGGTCTGACTCCTCTGGTATGCGGCTCCATCGGAGGCGGCACTGCCTCGACCCAGGCCTCGGGGAAATGGACGCGGCCACGGGCGCCGGCTCTGGCACCGGGCTTTGGCAGAACAGGGAATTGCGGGTTCTGCCTGAACTCGACAGAAGGCAGTTCAGCAAGAAGCCACCGGGGGAAGCACCTGCCAATCACTCCCAAAAGACAACGAGGCATGGCCCTGGCTGATATAGTCTGCCAGCGAAAAAGAGAGCATGGCAGAAGAGGGAGGAGAGAGCATGGCAAGGGGGCACAATAATCGTGTGTAAGCCACAGACGTATGCCAGCTGCACCCTGGGCATCAGACCCCATCTTGGCCCGCCAAGCTGACATCCACATATTCATAATCTTCAAACGTCGCCCTATGGTAACAGCGCACACACCCAGGTCTACCCAGCTCATCATCATCCTAGGCTTCGCGACTCATCCACCGGTGCCAGCCGAACGAAAACTGTTTAACTGGTGCAGCACACACCTTTTCCTCGGCCCTACCTATCCTCTAGTGCCACACACACATCGGGGGTCAAACAGGCTGACTGTTAGCTAGCATTCTCCCATAAGAGCCAATACCTAAAGAGCTTCAACCATTTGTTTAAAATAGAATGGGGCAGATTTACAAGCCCCTTGCGCCACGTTTACGCTGCCTTGCATCACGTAACAGCGGCGTAAACGTGGCGCATCCCTGCGAGGCATTTACAACGTGACGCATCTAGGGAGATGTGTCACGTTATAATGTCCAGCGCCACAATGGGGGCGTTCCCACGCAGGGTGGGCGTTCCGGCGCCTGTGTGCCTCGCAAAAGTGCCTGCGTGAAATCTACAAGATTTCACGCAGGCACTTCTGCGACGCTGCTACGTCAATTCCTTACGCCTGCTTGAAGCAGGCGTAAGAACTGACGCAGCATGTTAAGTATTGGGTGGCCCTGAGCATTGCTGGAGTTGTGTCGTGCTTGCGACGCGACTCCAGCAGTGCGCCGCCCGTACACCACATGATGTGTCACGCATCTGCCCTTCCTTGCACCATGGTACGCCGCATTGCAAATGCGGCGCATCTGTGGTGGCGCAAGGAAGGAATTGCATGAGGCATCGGTTCTGGCGCATCCCTGCTGATTTGCAGAGATGCGCCAGAAGACGTAAATATGCCCATTTGACATGACAATTATCCCTCCATTTGCTTTAATACCCATTCAGAAATAATTAAACAGAAGTGAGACACTTTTTAGGTGCTTTCTTCATGTGTTTGTTGCTTTAGGCACACATTTCAACAAGAGAGGAGCGCTCCACACCACCATGTTTCTCCGAGGTCAAGCAGAAATGCCTCGGAGAAACGCCCCGTCATTTTCGGACTGGGGGGGGCGTGTTTTTCTTTCTCTCCTCTTTCCATTAGCTGTAATGTAAAATTCAAGCCAATGGGAAGAGGAGAGAAAGAACCTAAAAAAACACGCCCCTCAATCCGAAAAAGACGGGGCTTAAATGGACAGACGCCCGTTTTCTCCAATGGCTGGCCTCCGTTTAGGAAGCCAGCCAATAGAGAAGAGGGGCGGGTTCAAGCCCCACACTAAGAAACATGAGATCTCGCCAGCGAGACTGCGCATGTGCAGCCTACGCAGGCCGAGACCTAAAAATGTCCGATCTGCCATAGATGGAAAGGGGCATGTGCGACCAAACTTTCATCTCCTTGCGCACCCTCACCCATATCGGAATGACACGTTTGGCGAATCTGACAGGAAAACTCCCAAATATTAAACCCCTCCGTAGTTACCTGCACTGCCGAGGCCCTGGCCCCGGACCTGCTGTTCCCCCCAAGCACCCACATGGTGGATTTACAGGAATTCATGAAAAGGCACAAAGACTCCCCAAAAATGTGCATGATACGGAGCAGCCTCGGTCCCGTCTTGTTGATGTCAGTTAAAAAGACATCATCGGCATATAATGCGATGCGGTCCGAAAGCCCATGCTCCCACTCAAAACCTGTTACATGTGCATCCGTTTACACCCACGCCACCAGGAGCTCCATTGCCAAGGCAATATGGCGACAAGTGGCACCCGCCACAAGGGACACCCCTGGCGGGTGCCCCTACCAATCTAAAATGTTAAGGAAGTGGATCCCTCAATGAGCACTGATTCCGTAAGGTCCGTATGCAGAAATTTCAAATATGACAAAAAGCGCAGGCCCATATTGAGGCAATCTAGAAGCGCAAACAAGTATACTCAACTAACTGAGTCAAATGCCCTATCCATATCTGCCGGGCAAATGGGCAGGTTGTTATCCTAATCCCTAGATGATGGCTATGGCAATGTGCGCACAGCGGATATTATGGCCAGTAGCTCTCTGGGGCATAAAGCCGGCCTGGTCAGGATGGATCAAGTAGGTTATATGGGGTTAGCCAAAACTTTTGCCTCGACATTCAACAGGGAAATTGGGCGATACGAGACTTGTTGGTCTGGGGGTCGGCCCGGTTTATGCAGCACGACCACTCCCGCGTGTCTCCAGTCTCGTGGAAGGCAACCTTGTTCTCTCGCTTTGTCAACAACCCTAAGAAATTGGGGCTCCAGTTTAAGGAAGTAGGGGCATATCATCAAGGGCTGGCGATTTAATTATAGCCGCTTTAGCATCCGTTTTCGGGCGAAAAGCAGTGATAATTATATTGCATTATTTACAAGGACAATCTAGCGCGTGTTTCTTGATTCAGCTCCCGTTTTGTTCACGCCTCGCTTTGCATCTCTTATGAGATGCAAAGTAGGCGTTCCCTGCGAAAACAGATTAAAAATGATTGCTAACTGTCCTTATCCGTATGTACAATACGGCCCAGGACACTCATAGAGATATTTAAACCTGCGCTAACGGCAGTTATCGCTGTTATTGTACGTCTGCATTTTTCCTGACTAATCTATCTTTGACATGGGAGGTGGATTGAGAGGCTAAATCCACATCAGCAAGGATTCCCCTATCGCTGCAGGATTATCACTGGATTCCCAGCGATAATCATGCATTTCGCGGCTGTCGCCGGATTTCACATCGCCGTGGAGATAAGCATTGTAAATTACGCAATATCTCGGCTATGTGGTCTGACGATAGCCGGTGTTAAGTTAAAGCGCACTTAGCGTGCCCTGCAATCTTTATTGCAGTTCATTGCTAATATGCCCCGTATTTCTTAAAAAACTCACAGGGGAATGGATTGGGACCCGGCGCCTTTCCAGAATTCAAGTCCCCCAGTGCTGTGCGCAGCTCTTCCTCGATGAGCGGGAGATCCAGCTCCATGCGCGCCTCATCTGAGAGGGCCCGGGCAGTAAGTCTTCTATAAAGCAGCGTATCGTGCCTTACTGTAAAAGTACCGTAGGAGTGTATAACTCTGCAAAATAACTTGTGAACTCTCTGCAAGTAGAGAGGGGTCTCCAAGAACCCTTCCATTTGGGCCCGTTATACTGGGAAGAACCTGGGGGTGCGAGGTGCTCTGACACAGTCTATGAAGAAGTTTACTGGTCTTGTCACCCCATTGGTAAATCCTACTAGGGTACGCCAACCACGCCAAATGGGCTTCATCCATCAGAAAGTTAGCATGAGTCTGTTGCGTCAGTACCAGCTGTCGGCGCACCAGCCTCACCCTCCTCCCTACTGCTCCGCTCAAGTTCCATTATGTGGGCCTCCGGCTTTAGGGTTTGATGTGCTGCTGCGCAAAATGAGATGTCGACTCCCCGTATGGTTGGCTTCATGGCCGTCCACAGGGGTTCAGACTCTGCTACCGACCCTACGTTGATGTCTAAGTATTGCTTGATTGCCTGCCCTATATGTTCGTTATTTTTCTCATCCTGCACATTCCAGGGGGAGAGACGCCATCGAAAAGGTTGTTTCGCAGGACAAATCTGTATCATAAGAATGACTGGGGAGTGAATGGACAAACCTCTTAGGAGGATCTCTACAGCCCTCACCCTACTGGCAGCACCTGATGGAATGAATATATAATCAAGTCAGGAGTATGAATCTTGCGCTGTCAAGAGATAAGTGTAACCCTGCTCTTCATCAAGTAGCCACCGCCCAGGGTCCGCCAGCCCAATCCCTTCACCAGGGAGTTCAGTTTGGTAGCTTGATGAACATTGGAGTAGCCCCCTGATCTCCACCTATCTTTGGCCATGTCCATCACATTGTTCCAGTCCCCCCCTACCATCGCCAACCCATCCGGTATATCTCCTCACAGGGTCGTAAGTCGCTCAACCAGCACTCACGACAGCGGCAGGGGTATACACACAGCCTAATACCACCTGCTCCTCGTAGATGGTGCCCTTAACGAATACGTACCTCTCTTGGGTGTCTGTCCATGTCTTAGTGTGTTTGTAAGGAACCCTGTGATGAATTAGAATCGCAACCCCAAGTGACCCCTAGTGAAACCAGAATTGAACACTTGAATACAACCTTACCTAAGAAGACACAACGCTTTTGTTCCCATTAAGTGCGTCTCCTGAAGCATTAAGATGTCCGCACGATAATGTTGAGCCTGACGGAGTACAGCTCCTCTTTTTACTTTGTCTAGCGCTCCTCTGAAATTCCAACTTTCTGTCTGTAGATACCCTGCCTGGGTTCACATCCTATGTATTTGAGCTGCCTTCAACGGATCCCGGGACTTTGGTATGTGAGACTATTATCATCCAGTGTGCAAGCAGTGGCCATGTACGAACATAAAATATGTGCACCCCAACTTCCCCCCACTCTCCCCCTCTATACCTCAAAACTGCTGAAGTATCTGTCGGCACACCCCTGCTCGATAACCTCGCCAACCTCGGACTGAAGCAACTCGTCACAACGCCCACCCAATCCGCCGGCTACTCGCTCGACCCAGTCTTTTCCTCAAGCCCGTACATCTCCATCAGCCACACCACCGAACTCCCCTGGACTGACCACCGCTGCATCCACTTCGCCTTCCAGAAACCCACCACACACCACCCACCCAACAGATCCCCCGCCGCTGCTGGAGCAAAATCACGAAAACCAACTACACGCAAAACTCGCTCTCAGCCCACCCACCGAACCCTCCAACACTGACGATGCTGCTCACAGCCTCAGACGCTGGATCGAGGACTGCGCTAACATGCTCGCCCCGCTGAAGAAACCCCCCACAGAGACATCAGCAAGAGGGCCAGCTGGTTCACCCCAGAACTCCTAGCCTCCAAGCAAGCCTGCCGGAAACTAGAGAAGAAATGGTACAATGAACAAACTCCGGACAGCCACGCAGCACACAAGGATGCCATCCGCAACCACCACCACCTCATCAGGGCGGCCAAGAGGACCTCCTTCAAAGACCGCCTCGACAACAACGCACACAATAGCAAGGAGCTCTTCAACATCGAGAAGGAACTCTCCAACCCCAGCTCCAACACCAACAACATCCCGCCGTCGCAAGCCCTGTGCGACTCCCTTGCCACCTTCTTCCAATGCAAGATAGCAGACATCCACGATGGCTTCAACACCCAGACAGCCCCAACAGACAGCAATACAACAGACCCTCCGTACACCATCGACCACGACCCCCTGCTAGCCTGGGCCAGCGTGAGCATCGATGACACCTTCAAGACCATGCGCTCAATCCACTCCGGCTGTCCGTCAGACCCATTCCCACACCACGTCTTCAACAGAGCAAGCAGCACCATTGCACCCCACCTGCGCAACGTCATCAATCTCTCCCTCGACCACGACCTTCCCAGTGATCTGGAAACACGCCGATATCAACGCCCTACCTAAGGCAGACCCAAGAGACCTCAAGAACTTCTGGTCCATCTCTCTGCTCCCCTTCCCGGCCAAGGTCATCGAGAAAACCGTCAACAGACAGCTAACCCGATACTTCGAAGAAAGCAGAATCCTGGACCCTTCTCAGTCAGGGTTCCGCAGCAACCACAGCACCGAGACTGCCCTCATCGCCGCCACCGACCTCATCAGGACCCTGCTGGACAAAGGGGAGACCGCAGCACTCAACCTCCTAGACCTCTCTGCCGCCTTCCATACCGTCTGCCACGGCACACTACGAGCACGCCTCCACGCCACAGGGATCCGAGACAAGGCTCTGGATTGGACCACCTCCTTCCTCTCCGGCAGAACCCAGAGCGTCCACCTCCCCCCATTCTGTTCCAAAGCCTCCGGGATCATCTCGGCGTACCCCAGGGATCCTCCCTCAGCCCAACGCTGTTCAACATTTACATGGCCCCGCTCGCACACGTAGCCCGACAGCACGACCTCAACATAATCTCCTACGCCGACGACACTCAGCTGATCCTCTCTCTCACCAAGGACCCCATCACAGCCAAAGCCAACCTCCACGAAGGAATGAAGGCCGTCGCCGACTGGATGAAGACCAGCCATCTGAAGCTGAACTCGGACAAGATGGAGGTCCTCATCCTCGGCTCCAACCCTTCAGCCTGGGACGACTCCTGGTGGCCGACGGCACTGGGGGCAGCCCCGACACCCACCGACCACGCATGCAACCTGGGAATCATCCTCGACTCAATGCTCTCAATGACCAAGCAAGTCAACGCTGTCTCCTCCTCCTGCTTCAACACCCTCCACATGCTCCGCAAGATCTACAGATGGATACCGACAGATACAAGAAAGACAGTCACCCAGGCCCTCGTCAGCAGCAGACTCGACTACGGAAACGCCCTCTACGCGGGAGCCCCAACCAAGCATAAACCACTACAATGCATCCAAAACGCCTCGGCACGACTGATCCTCGACGTACCACGCCACGGCCACATCACCCCCACCTGAGAAACCTGCACTGGCTCCCCGTCAACAAGAGGATATCCTTCAAGCTTCTCACCCACGCACACAAGGCACTCCACAAGACTGGCCCAGCCTACCTCAACAGACGGCTCTCCTTCTACATCCCCAACCGCCAGCTACGCTCCGCCGACCTCTCACTCACCACCATCCCGCACATCCGAAGAACAACTACCGGTGGGAGATCCTACTCCCACCTCGCCGCCAAGACATGGAACACCCTCCCACCGAGCCTACGACAGACCCAAGACCTGCTGACCTTCAGGAGGATACTCAAGACCTGGCTGTTCGATCAGTAGCGCCCCCCCCCACCAGCGCCTTGAGACCCTTGCAGGTTTGTAATGCGCTTTACAAATGATTGATTGATTGATTGACACAGCGGAGGTGGCTTGCAGACCCCAACGGGAGTCTCCCGCCCGCCAAGCCAATGGATCCCCAATAACCAGCCCATAATCAGCAGGTGTTCCCCTCGACAATTGAAAGTCTGACAAAGGTACTATCCCCCCCTTGTGCTTCATCGGTCCAAACAGTTGGCACCAACAGCCGCCTGTCCGGAGAAGTTCCAAAGTGGCTATGAGGCCGAAGTCCCCTGTTGGGGAATCAATGTGAATCTGTTAGGATCACTACAGGATTGAGAATGGCATCTGGACCTTGACCTTATGTTTCCTTTAACTTTGGGTTTGGGTGGTTTACGGACAACATCGCTGGATGATGAATCGGATTCCATCTTGGGCAGCGTGCCGGCCAAATCTTCACTGTCTCGCCTGTCCAGTTGAAGACATCCTCAGGCGACTCGAAGAAAAGCATACGTGATTGGTATACCACCCTCAGTCTGGCGGGGTATAGCAAGGCATATGGGAGTATCAGATTATGGAGGCGGGTCTTGGCTGCCAGGAATGACTGTCACTTCTGCAGGACTAGCCGTGTATAATCTTGAAACATGAGGATGTAAGCATTGTTGTAGGTCGAGGGCTCTTTAGCTCTGGCTTGCTTCAGGATCGCGTCTCTGTCATGATAATTTAAGATCTTTGTGATGACCGGCCTCGGTTTGACTCCTGGAGGTGGTTTCTGCATCAAGGCTCTGTGTGCCCACGTTTTCCTTTTCTTTACGTGTGGCACAATGCAGCACACTTGGAAAAAGGAAACAACCAGAAAAAAAAGCTATTTCTCTTTGTGTGCCTCTGGCGGGGAGGTGTATAATTCTGATGCATTCCCAGTTCTACCAGTGTTGGTAAATCTGTGAATATTTCAGAATGGAATGGAATATGTTTTTGTTGAGCGCGATAGCTACCCGCAGGCGTCCCAGCGCTGTAACTGAATATGGTGTGGATAGGCGGGCCTGGAATTATTTCCTGAAGAAAAAAGTTTTTCGTTTTTTACGGAATAGCAGGATGTTTGGTTCTGACCGGATGGGAAGGGGAAGGGAGTTCCAAAGCCTTGCTGCGTTAGTAGAGAACATTCTGCCTCCACTTCTTTCTCTTTTGTATCTGGGGATGATGACCTGGAAGGCAAGGGATGATTTCAGCTGCCTGTTAGGGTTGTAGGGAGTGATCAGGGTGTGATTAAGGACTGCTCCTTTCCTCCAGTTGGCTCGGTGGGCAAGGCACAAGCTTTTGAAGTTAACCCTATCTTTTACCGGCAGCCAGTGAAGTGCTCTTAGTTCAGATCTCACTGATTGCCGGTGGGGAATGCGCAGGAGGGTACGGGCCGCGCAGTTTTGAATCACCTGCAATCTTCTCCGGGTAGATTCAGGGGAGCCTAGGTAAAGAGCATTGCCGAAGTCAAGCCGGGAGAGGATGAGACCCTGGACCATGATCTGTCTGGCCTTGAGAGGAAGGAGAGGTAAGATCTTCCGAGTGAGTCTGATGATACCCATGCAGGATGCTGCTAGTTTTGTTGCCTGGTGGCTGAAGGTCAGAGCAGAGTCCAGCCAGATGCCCAGGCTCTTAATGGAGTCCCTGGGCGGGGGGGCCGGGCCAAGTGAAGGGGGCCACAGAGAGTCGATGGATTTTAGGGGGGAGTTGCCTAGCACCATTAGCTCAGTTTTCTCTCCGTTGAGTTTTAGGTAGGACCGACTCATCCAGGTGCAGACTGCTTCCATGCAGTTTCTAAGTTCACTGGGGTGGGAGGAGGGATGAGTAAGAGTGACCACCAGTTGCGTGTCGTCGGCGTAGGACACGACTTGAATGCCGAAAGGACGGATTATGTCTGCGAGGGGGAGCATGTAAATATTAAACAGTGTGGGGCTCAGGGACGAGCACTGAGGCACTCCACAACTGAGGGGTTTGCTGGGTGAGGTGGTATTGCCCTCGCAGACTCTGAAGGAGCGGTCCGAGAGAAAGGAATGGAGCCAGGCTGCTGCAGTAGATGTTATTCCTAGCTCTGACATTCTGTGACGTAAGATGTCGTGGTTCACAGTGTCGAAGGCGGCACTCAGGTCTAACAAAATAATGGCCGCAGTGCCACCCTCATCTACAATCTTTCTGGCACCTTCTGTTACTGCTAATAGTGCAGTTTCGGTTCCATGCATGGGGCGGAACCCCGTCTGTGAGGTGTCCAGGGAGTTGTTTTCTTCTAGGGATTTGGTGAGGCATTGGTTGACGTATTTTTCTGTGACTTTGGTGATCCATGGCAGTAGAGAGATCGGGTGGTAGTTTCCCGGGTTAGTCTGATCCAGGTTGGGTTTCTTCAGGAGGGCTTTAACTGTGGCTTGTTTCCATTTAGGGGGGACAATCCCTGTTGAGAGGGAGTTGTTAATCAGATTCAGAATGGTTGGGAGGATGGTTGGCGTAATAGTTTTTAAGAAGCGGGCTGGGGCTGGGTCGCTGGGGGAACCGGATTTTACTTGAAGTATAATGGATTCAAGGCTGGCCTGCTTCAAAGATGGAAAGGATTCAAGAAGGGTGAGAGGGGAGGGCCTGATGTACTGCCGATCTGGGAGGGGGAGTGGAAGAGGGGGGAAGGAGGAATAGATTGTGGCTATTTTGTTATAGAAATAGTCAGCCTGTTCATTGCAGCGGGTTTGGGCGGTCAGAGGGTCTGGTGGTTTATCAGGGAGTTTGAGTAGGTTTTTAGCAATCTGGTAGATCTCCTTGGGCTTGGATGCTGCTTCGTTGATCTTATTTTCGAAGTAAATGGCTGGAGCTCTTTTTATACTGGTTTTATAGGATTTTATAGACGCCCGATATTCAGTTTTACTGCTGTGGGAATAATTGAGGCGCCATTTCCTTTCCAGTCTTTTGCATATTCTCTTGAGGTTGCGTAGGTCCTGTGAGAACCAAGGGGCATTTTTTGGTCTATGTTTGGGAGGAAGGTCCTTAAGAGGGATGATAAGGTCAAGGGAGGTTGTGATCCAGTTATTAAAGTTGTCGTTGCTGACAATTGGATCTGGGTTATTCCGTGGAACGGATGATTCCAGTGTGGAAGTCCACTGATTGGTATTGAGTTGGGACCACTTGCGGCCTCTGCTAGGTGCGGAGGGAGGTGAGGGGCGGGATCCACTGGTGCCCAGGTGAATGGGATTAAAGAGTGGTCTGACCAGGGGAGGGTGATGGGAGAGCTAACTGTGAGATGCATACAGTTGCTGAAGATAGGGTCCAGAAGGTGACCTTTTTCGTGGGTGGGTTCTTGGACAAGCTGGGAGAGTTCCAATGCCAGTAAGTTGTTGCGGAGATCAATGGCTGCTTGGTTTAAAGAGTCGTCCAGGTGTGCGTTTAGGTCACCTAGTAAGGTGTAGTTAGGTGAGGAGCATACACCATTGGCTATCTGTGGGGCAAGCTGATTTATAAAATTGGTCGGGGTCCCAGGTGGTCGGTAAATAAGGGTTCCTGAGAACGTGCAGGTGGGGGAGAAGTCCAGTGCGAAGGTGAGATGTTCGCAGCTGGGAAGATTCGAGGGGAGGGAGCGGCAGGTATAGTGGTTTTTATAGATAATGGCTATGCCGCCTCCTTTCCCTACCGGTCGATCGACTCGGTGTATAAGATAATCAATGGGGAGGGCTTGAATGACATCGGGGTCAGAATCAGAGTTGAGCCATGTTTCCGTGAGGAATAAGGCGTCCGGCTCTTTGTCCGAGATCAGCAGGGATAATTTAGTGGCATGTTTGGGTAGGGATCTGCAGTTAAGCAGAAACATGCGAAACGAGGGGGGGTGTGAGGGGGGTGGCTGAGGAACATACAGTGTGGACAATCAAAGAGTTGTGAAGTTGGGTTCCAGGACATGAGGCAGCGATCGTCGGTGTGACCACGCAGTTGGTGTAGCGTGTAGGAGGAATAAAGTCTTGGTGGGTTTTGACCAGCGGGTGTGGCCCCTGGTCCCGGTTGGTCGCGGACAGGCGCAGACGGGCTTGCCTTTGGCGCGCCTTCGGCGCCCCGCCGGCGCCGCCGCTGGGCCCGTCCGCTGCGCCTCCTAGGTGGGGGAGTCATTAAGTAGTGGGAGTGCCAATGGGTTGGGCGGGGCCTAGCAAGGGGATCGGGTGCCTCACCTAAGATGGCGGTCCAGGAACCGCTCTGAGTCAGCGGCGGCCCGACTTGCAGGGTGAGTCCTAAAAATAGGAACGGATTTTTAGCTGCTGTGCAATTTAAAATCGGGCTTTTCCCGAGTGTGCAAATTAAGCCAAAGTGCTGTTTAAAATTCGGCAACAAGCAGTTATTCACGTCGTTTCCACGCTGTCCCGGCTTTTCGCCTCAGGACCACAACATACACCACCACACACACTAGTAATCAGTGGGGATGGTGAACTGCTCCAGTCCCGGGACCCACGCTGACCCCGCAAGGCTCATTACGGCCCTACCTGGGCTGTTCCCTCTGCTCCGGTTCTGCCATCGGTCTCCCCCCGCTGCCACAGCCTGTCCATTCTTGCGTGGCTGCAGTGCGGGGGAGACTACATCTCCCAGGAGGGCATAGCGGCAGACCCGCTACACCGGACATCCGCACCTGGAGGCGCTTGATAAGCAAGACTCTCTCCGGCAGAGCGGGTGAACTGCTCCAGCCCCGGGACCCACGCTGACCCCGCAAGGCTCATTACGGCCCTACCTGGGCTGTTCCCTCTGCTCCGGTTCTGCCATCGGTCTCCCCCCGCCGCCACAGCCTGTCCATTCTTGCGTGGCTGCAGTGCGGGGGAGACTACATCTCCCAAGAGGGCATAGCGGCAGACCCGCTACACCGGACATCCGCGCCTGGAGGCGCTTGATAAGCAAGACTCTCTCCGGCAGAGCGGGTGAACTGCTCCAGCCCCGGGACCCACGCTGACCCCGCAAGGCTCATTACGGCCCTACCTGGGCTGTTCCCTCTGCTCCGGTTCTGCCATCGGTCTCCCCCCGCCGCCACAGCCTGTCCATTCTTGCGTGGCTGCAGTGCGGGGGAGACTACATCTCCCAGGAGGGCATAGCGGCAGACCCGCTACACCGGACATCCGCGCCTGGAGGCGCTTGATAAGCAAGACTCTCTCCCGCGTCGCGGGACGTGCGCGGGACTGCGCCGGGCTAAGCCCGGGCAAAGGGCGGGCCCTCTGTGGCCCTCAGAGGCACGAAGAGGCCGGGACGGGCCACCCCACTTGGCCCCAACGAAGGTATTGGGTTGTCTTCCATTAATCTTTGTCGTTGACCTCCCTTTTATTGTTTACCTTTCAACATGTCTATCTGGGAGGAGTTGAATGCCTTGTGTGGTACGAATTACGCCCAGGATGTCTCTACCCCCCCCATAGTGAGTAGAGATCCTGATGCAAAAAAAGACTATGATACTGGGAAATCACCTAACGCTAACTTAATGTGCACAGGCCATTTATCATCTCCTTTTACTCCACCTTTAAACTTGCCGGCTGAGACCGTGAACATAATACCAGACTTTGTATCACCACTTCATTTGACCTTACTGGCCCAGATAGAGCTACTTCTAGTATCTGCTTTAACACCCTTGGTCACAAAAATCGACGCCCTGGGAGACAGGCTGACCATTATTGAAAAGACAGTATTAAGGACCTACATCCCAACTGAAAATAATGCTACACCCATCCACCCCATCTTCCCCAGTAAAAATGAAAAGCTTAAACCGATGACACGTATGACAAGCACGAAAGCGCAAACTCTCGAACCTTTAATGTCGTTACCCAATCCAAGAAGCCGGAGTATAACCCTTAACCCTGTACCTGTACCTCTTAGAGTTCCCAGGACCGTACCCCGGATTAATTTACCACCGGAAGCCGCCCCCTATGTGGCTGTTCTCTCCGGGGTCCCAGCACCCAGGCAGAGTAAATTGGAAACCCACCAAGACTTGTTACACAAAACCATCTCCTGGCTACAACATAACAGACCTTTGCCATCTGGATTGGATGGTGGAATCTTGAGTGTTAGGAGGGTGGGGTGGCTAGGCACGTCACCCAAAGACATCCCGGGCGACTTGATTTTAATTAAATTCAAGAGAGTGAACATTGTCCCCTACTTGCGTTTTTCTATGCCCAAAGAGGGAGATGGCCCCATTTCCATCTGGGATCTGCATGATTTCTATCCTGGCCCCCGATTCAACCTTCCCAAAACGCAATTGACATTGGACCACAAATTCTGGTGAAAGGGGCTTCAAAGTATTTAGCCCCACTCATCCATCTTCCCTTTCTGATTTTGCACGTACACTGTGAAATTGATTTTTAGTTGTTTCAATAGCTGGACTCTTTTTATTCTGTATATGTTCTGTTGAGACAAGTATACATGTATGTATTTTTTATTTTTTTTTGCTTTTATGGTTTAAACAAAATGAACCGAATAAAGCTTATTTGATTTGATTGACAGTGGGGATGGTGCTTCCAAAGCTTTCTTTTAAGGCGGAAGCGCCTCGGGGTGGGCGGGGCCTAGCAAGGGGATCGGGTGCCTCACCTAATATGGCGGCCCCGGAAGTAGGTTAGAGGTGGGGAGCCGAAGGCTCTGATGACGCTCGGGGGGTCCAGGAACCGCTCTGAGTCAGCGGCGGCCCGACTTGCAGGGTGAGTCCTAAAAATAGGAATGGATTTTTAGCTGCTGTGCAATTTAAAATCGGGCTTTTCCCGAGTGTGCAAATTAAGCCAAAGTGCTGTTTAAAATTCGGCACCAAGCAGGTATTCACTTCGTTTCCACGCTGTCTCGGCTTTTCGCCTCAGGACCACAACATACACCACCACACACACTAGTAATCAGTGGGGATGGTGCTTCCAAAGCTTTCTTTTAAGGCGGAAGCGCCTCGGGGTGGGTGGGGCCTAGCAAGGGGATCGGGTGCCTCACCTAAGATGGCGGCCCCGGAAGTAGGTTAGAGGTGGGGAGCCGAAGGCTCTGATGACGCTCGGGGGGTCCAGGAACTGCTCTGAGGCAGCGGCGGCCCGACTTGCAGGGTGAGTCCTAAAAATAGGAATGGATTTTTTGCTGCTGTGCAATTTAAAATCGGGCTTTTCCCGAGTGTGCAAATTAAGCCAAAGTGCTGTTTAAAATTCGGCAACAAGCAGTTATTCACTGCGTTTCCACGCTGTCCCGGCTTTTCGCCTCAGGACCACAACATACACCACCACACACACTAGTAATCAGTGGGGATGGTGCTTCCAAAGCTTTCTTTTAAGGCGGAAGCGCCTCAGGGTGGGCGGGGCCTAGCAAGGGGATCGGGTGCCTCACCTAAGATGGCGGCCCCGGAAGTAGGTTAGAGGTGGGGAGCCGAAGGCTCTGATGACGCTCGGGGGGTCCAGGAACCGCTCTGAGTCAGCGGCGGCCCGACTTGCAGGGTGAGTCCTAAAAATAGGAATGGATTTTTAGCTGCTGTGCAATTTAAAATCGGGCTTTGCCCGAGTGTGCAAATTAAGCCAAAGTGCTGTTTAAAATTCGGCAACAAGCAGTTATTCACGTCGTTTCACTGCTGTCCCGGCTTTTCGCCTCAGGACCACAACATACACCACCACACACACTAGTAATCAGTGGGGATGGTGCTTCCAAAGCTTTCTTTTAAGGCGGAAGCGCCTCGGGGTGGGCGGGGCCTAGCAAGGGGATCGGGTGCCTCACCTAAGATGGCGGCCTCGGAAGTAGGTTAGAGGTGGGGAGCCGAAGGCTCTGATGTCGCTCTGGGGGTCCAGGAACCACTCTGAGTCAGCGGCGGCCCGACTTGCAGGGTGAGTTCTAAAAATAGGAATGGATTTTTAGCTGCTGTGCAATTTAAAATTGGGCTTTTCCCGAGTGTGCAAATTAAGCCCAAGTGCTGTTTAAAATTCGGCAACAAGCAGTTATTCACGTCGTTTCCACGCTGTCCCGGCTTTTCGCCTCAGGACCACAACATACACCACCACCACACACTAGTAATCAGTGGGGATGGTGCTTCCAAAGCTTTCTTTTAAGGCGGAAGCGCCTCGGGGTGGGCGGGGCCTAGCAAGGGGATCGGGTGCCTCACCTAAGATGGCGGCCCCGGAAGTAGGTTAGAGGTGGGGAGCCGAAGGCTCTGATGACGCTCGGGGGGTCCAGGAACCGCTCTGAGTCAGCGGCGGCCCGACTTGCAGGGTGAGTCCTAAAAATAGGAATGGATTTTTAGCTGCTGTGCAATTTAAAATTGGGCTTTTCCCGAGTGTGCAAATTAAGCCCAAGTGCTGTTTAAAATTCGGCAACAAGCAGTTATTCACGTCGTTTCCACGCTGTCCCGGCTTTTCGCCTCAGGACCACAACATACACCACCACCACACACTAGTAATCAGTGGGGATGGTGCTTCCAAAGCTTTCTTTTAAGGCGGAAGCGCCTCGGGGTGGGCGGGGCCTAGCAAGGGGATCGGGTGCCTCACCTAAGATGGCGGCCCCGGAAGTAGGTGAGAGGTGGGGAGCCGAAGGCTCTGATGACGCTCGGGGGGTCCAGAAACCGCTCTGAGTCAGCGGCGGCCCGACTTGCAGGGTGAGTCCGAAAAATAGGAATGGATTTTTAGCTGCTGTGCAATTTAAAATCGGGCTTTTCCCGAGTGTGCAAATTAAGCCAAAGTGCTGTTTAAAATTCGGCAACAAGCAGTTATTCACGTCGTTTCCACGCTGTCCCGGCTTTTCGCCTCAGGACCACAACATACACCACCACACACACTAGTAATCAGTGGGGATGGTGCTTCCAAAGCTTTCTTTTAAGGCGGAAGCGCCTCGGGGTGGGCGGGGCCTAGCAAGGCGATCGGGTGCCTCACCTAAGATGGCGGCCCCGGAAGTAGGTTAGAGGTGGGGAGCCGAAGGCTCTGATGACGCTCGGGGGGTCCAGGAACCGCTCTGAGTCAGCGGCGGCCCGACTTGCAGGGTGAGTCCTAAAAATAGGAATGGATTTTTAGCTGCTGTGCAATTTAAAATCGGGCTTTTCCCGAGTGTGCAAATTAAGCCGAAGTGCTGTTTAAAATTCGGCAACAAGCAGTTATTCACGTCGTTTCCACGCTATCCCGGCTTTTCGCCTCAGGACCACAACATACACCACCACACACACTAGTAATCAGTGGGGATGGTGCTTCCAAAGCTTTCTTTTAAGGCGAAAGCGCCTCGGGTGGGCGGGGCCTAGCAAGGGGATCGGGTGCCTCACCTAAGATGGCGGCCCCGGAAGTAGGTTAGAGGTGGGGAGCCGAAGGCTCTGATGACGCTCGGGGGGTCCAGGAACCGCTCTGAGTCAGCGGCGGCCCGACTTGCAGGGTGAGTCCTAAAAATAGGAATGGATTTTTAGCTGCTGTGCAATTTAAAATCGGGCTTTTCCCGAGTGTGCAAATTAAGCCAAAGTGCTGTTTAAAATTCGGCAACAAGCAGTTATTCACATCGTTTCCACGCTGTCCCGGCTTTTCGCCTCAGGACCACAACATACACCACCACACACACTAGTAATCAGTGGGGATGGTGCTACCAAAGCTTTCTTTTAAGGCGGAAGCGCCTCGGGGTGGGCGAGGCCTAGCAAGGGGATCGGGTGCCTCACCTAAGATGGCGGCCCCGGAAGTAGGTTAGAGGTGGGGAGCCGAAGGCTCTGATGACGCTCGGGGGGTCCAGGAACCGCTCTGAGTCAGCCGCGGCCCGACTTGCAGGGTGAGTCCTAAAAATAGGAATGGATTTTTAGCTGCTCTGCAATTTAAAATCGGGCTTTTCCCGAGTGTGCAAATTAAGCCAAAATGCTGTTTAAAATTCGGCAACAAGCAGTTATTCACGTCGTTTCCACGCTGTCCCGGCTTTTCGCCTCAGGACCACAACATACACCACCACACACACTAGTAATCAGTGGGGATGGTGCTTCCAAAGCTTTCTTTTAAGGCGGAAGCGCCTCGGGCTGGGCGGGGCCTAGCAAGGGGATCGGGTGCCTCACCTAAGATGGCGGCCCCGGAAGTAGGTTAGAGGTGGGGAGCCGAAGGCTCTGATGACGCTCGGGGGGTCCAGGAACCGCTCTGAGTCAGCGGCGGCCCGACTTGCAGGGTGAGTCCTAAAAACTAGGAATGGATTTTTAGCTGCTGTGCAATTTAAAATCGGGCTTTTCCCGAGTGTGCAAATTAAGCCAAAGTGCTGTTTAAAATTCGGCAACAAGCAGTTATTCACGTCGCTTCCACGCTGTCCCGGCTTTTCGCCTCAGGACCACAACATACACCACCACACACACACTAGTAATCAGTGGGGATGGTGCTTCCAAAGCTTTCTTTTAAGGCGGCAGCGCCTCGGGGTGGGCGGGGCCTAGCAAGGGGATCGGGTGCCTCACCTAAGATGGCGGCCCCGGAAGTAGGTTAGAGGTGGGGAGCCGAAGCCTCTGATGACGCTCGGGGGGTCCAGGAACCGCTCTGAGGCAGCGGCGGCCCGACTTGCAGGGTGAGTCCTAAAAATAGGAATGGATTTTTAGCTGCTGTGCAATTTAAAATCGGCTTTTCCCGAGTGTGCAAATTAAGCCAAAGTGCTGTTTAAAATTCGCCAACAAGCAGTTATTCACGGCGTTTCCACGCTGTCCCGGCTTTTCGCCTCAGGACCACAACATACACCACCACACACACTAGTAATCAGTGGGGATGGTGCTTCCAAAGCTTTCTTTTAAGGCGGAAGCGCCTCGGGGTGGGCGGGGCCTAGCAAGGGGATCGGGTGCCTCACCTAAGATGGCGGCCCCGGAAGTAGGTTAGAGGTGGGGAGCCAAAGGCTCTGATGACGCTCGGGGGGGTCCAGGAACCGCTCTGAGTCAGCGGCGGCCCGACTTGCAGGGTGAGTCCTAAAAATAGGAAAGGATTTTTAGCTGCTGTGCAGTTTAAAATCGGGCTTTTCCCGAGTGCGCAAATTAAGCCAAAGTGCTGTTTAAAATTCGGCAACAAGCAGTTATTCACGTCGTTTCCACGCTGTCCCGGCTTTTCGCCTCAGGACCACAACATACACCACCACACACACTAGTAATCAGTGGGGATGGTGCTTCCAAAGCTTTCTTTTAAGGCGGAAGCGCCTCGGGGTGGGCGGGGCCTAGCAAGGGGATCGGGTGCCTCACCTAAGATGGCGGCCCCGGAAGTAGGTTAGAGGTGGGGAGCCGAAGGCTCTGATGACGCTCGGGGGGTCCAGGAACCGCTCTGAGTCAGCGGCAGCCCGACTTGCAGGGTGAGTCCTAAAAATAGGAATGGATTTTTAGCTGCTGTGCAATTTAAAATCGGGTTTTTCCCGAGTGTGCAAATTAAGCCAAAGTGCTGTTTAAAATTCGGCACCAAGCAGGTATTCACTTCGTTTCCACGCTGTCTCGGCTTTTCGCCTCAGGACCACAACATACACCACCACACACACTAGTAATCAGTGGGGATGGTGCTTCCAAAGCTTTCTTTTAAGGCGGAAGCGCCTCGGGGTGGGTGGGGCCTAGCAAGGGGATCGGGTGCCTCACCTTAGATGGCGGCCCCGGAAGTAGGTTAGAGGTGGGGAGCCGAAGGCTCTGATGACGCTCGGGGGGTCCAGGAACTGCTCTGAGGCAGCGGCGGCCCGACTTGCAGGGTGAGTCCTAAAAATAGGAATGGATTTTTTGCTGCTGTGCAATTTAAAATCGGGCTTTTCCCGAGTGTGCAAATTAAGCCAAAGTGCTGTTTAAAATTCGGCAACAAGCAGTTATTCACGGCGTTTCCACGCTGTCCCGGCTTTTCGCCTCAGGACCACAACATACACCACCACACACACTAGTAATCAATGGGGATGGTGCTTCCAAAGCTTTCTTTTAAGGCGGAAGCGCCTCAGGGTGGGCGGGGCCTAGCAAGGGTATCGGGTGCCTCACCTAAGATGGCGGCCCCGGAAGTAGGTTAGAGGTGGGGAGCCGAAGGCTCTGATGACGCTCGGGGGGTCCAGGAACCGCTCTGAGTCAGCGGCGGCCCGACTTGCAGGGTGAGTCCTAAAAATAGGAATGGATTTTTAGCTGCTGTGCAGTTTAAAATCGGGCTTTGCCCGAGTGTGCAAATTAAGCCAAAGTGCTGTTTAAAATTCGGCAACAAGCAGTTATTCACGTCGTTTCACTGCTGTCCCGGCTTTTCGCCTCAGGACCACAACATACACCACCACACACACTAGTAATCAGTGGGGATGGTGCTTCCAAAGCTTTCTTTTAAGGCGGAAGCGCCTCGGGGTGGGCGGGGCCTAGCAAGGGGATCGGGTGCCTCACCTAAGATGGCGGCCTCGGAAGTAGGTTAGAGGTGGGGAGCCGAAGGCTCTGATGTCGCTCTGGGGGTCCAGGAACCACTCTGAGTCAGCGGCGGCCCGAC
This sequence comes from Lissotriton helveticus, assembly GCF_964261635.1. Taxonomy (NCBI): domain Eukaryota; kingdom Metazoa; phylum Chordata; class Amphibia; order Caudata; family Salamandridae; genus Lissotriton; species Lissotriton helveticus. Next base: position 459,752,478 of record NC_136059.1, on the reverse strand, counting down.
TTGCAGGGTGAGTTCTAAAAATAGGAATGGATTTTTAGCTGCTGTGCAATTTAAAATTGGGCTTTTCCCGAGTGTGCAAATTAAGCCCAAGTGCTGTTTAAAATTCGGCAACAAGCAGTTATTCACGTCGTTTCCACGCTGTCCCGGCTTTTCGCCTCAGGACCACAACATACACCACCACCACACACTAGTAATCAGTGGGGATGGTGCTTCCAAAGCTTTCTTTTAAGGCGGAAGCGCCTCGGGGTGGACGGGGCCTAGCAAGGGGATCGGGTGCCTCACCTAAGATGGCGGCCCCGGAAGTAGGTGAGAGGTGGGGAGCCGAAGGCTCTGATGACGCTCGGGGGGTCCAGAAACCGCTCTGAGTCAGCGGCGGCCCGACTTGCAGGGTGAGTCAGAAAAATAGGAATGGATTTTTAGCTGCTGTGCAATTTAAAATCGGGCTTTTCCCGAGTGTGCAAATTAAGCCAAAGTGCTGTTTAAAATTCGGCACCAAGCAGGTATTCACTTCGTTTCCACGCTGTCTCGGCTTTTCGCCTCAGGACCACAACATACACCACCACACACACTAGTAATCAGTGGGGATGGTGCTTCCAAAGCTTTCTTTTAAGGCGGAAGCGCCTCGGGGTGGGTGGGGCCTAGCAAGGGGATCGGGTGCCTCACCTAAGATGGCGGCCCCGGAAGTAGGTTAGAGGTGGGGAGCCGAAGGCTCTGATGACGCTCGGGGGGTCCAGGAACTGCTCTGAGGCAGCGGCGGCCCGACTTGCAGGGTGAGTCCTAAAAATAGGAATGGATTTTTTGCTGCTGTGCAATTTAAAATCGGGCTTTTCCCGAGTGTGCAAATTAAGCCAAAGTGCTGTTTAAAATTCGGCAACAAGCAGTTATTCACTGCGTTTCCACGCTGTCCCGGCTTTTCGCCTCAGGACCACAACATACACCACCACACACACTAGTAATCAGTGGGGATGGTGCTTCCAAAGCTTTCTTTTAAGGCGGAAGCGCCTCAGGGTGGGCGGGGCCTAGCAAGGGGATCGGGTGCCTCACCTAAGATGGCGGCCCCGGAAGTAGGTTAGAGGTGGGGAGCCGAAGGCTCTGATGACGCTCGGGGGGTCCAGGAACCGCTCTGAGTCAGCGGCGGCCCGACTTGCAGGGTGAGTCCTAAAAATAGGAATGGATTTTTAGCTGCTGTGCAGTTTAAAATCGGGCTTTGCCCGAGTGTGCAAATTAAGCCAAAGTGCTGTTTAAAATTCAACAACAAGCAGTTATTCACGTCGTTTCACTGCTGTCCCGGCTTTTCGCCTCAGGACCACAACATACACCACCACACACACTAGTAATCAGTGGGGATGGTGCTTCCAAAGCTTTCTTTTAAGGCGGAAGCGCCTCGGGGTGGGCGGGGCCTAGCAAGGGGATCGGGTGCCTCACCTAAGATGGCGGCCTCGGAAGTAGGTTAGAGGTGGGGAGCCGAAGGCTCTGATGTCGCTCTGGGGGTCCAGGAACCACTCTGAGTCAGCGGCGGCCCGACTTGCAGGGTGAGTTCTAAAAATAGGAATGGATTTTTAGCTGCTGTGCAATTTAAAATTGGGCTTTTCCCGAGTGTGCAAATTAAGCCCAAGTGCTGTTTAAAATTCGGCAACAAGCAGTTATTCACGTCGTTTCCACGCTGTCCCGGCTTTTCGCCTCAGGACCACAACATACACCACCACCACACACTAGTAATCAGTGGGGATGGTGCTTCCAAAGCTTTCTTTTAAGGCGGAAGCGCCTCGGGGTGGGCGGGGCCTAGCAAGGGGATCGGGTGCCTCACCTAAGATGGCGGCCCCGGAAGTAGGTTAGAGGTGGGGAGCCGAAGGCTCTGATGACGCTCGGGGGGTCCAGGAACCGCTCTGAGTCAGCGGCGGCCCGACTTGCAGGGTGAGTCCTAAAAATAGGAATGGATTTTTAGCTGCTGTGCAATTTAAAATTGGGCTTTTCCCGAGTGTGCAAATTAAGCCCAAGTGCTGTTTAAAATTCGGCAACAAGCAGTTATTCACGTCGTTTCCACGCTGTCCCGGCTTTTCGCCTCAGGACCACAACATACACCACCACCACACACTAGTAATCAGTGGGGATGGTGCTTCCAAAGCTTTCTTTTAAGGCGGAAGCGCCTCGGGGTGGGCGGGGCCTAGCAAGGGGATCGGGTGCCTCACCTAAGATGGCGGCCCCGGAAGTAGGTGAGAGGTGGGGAGCCGAAGGCTCTGATGACGCTCGGGGGGTCCAGAAACCGCTCTGAGTCAGCGGCGGCCCGACTTGCAGGGTGAGTCCGAAAAATAGGAATGGATTTTTAGCTGCTGTGCAATTTAAAATCGGGCTTTTCCCGAGTGTGCAAATTAAGCCAAAGTGCTGTTTAAAATTCGGCAACAAGCAGTTATTCACGTCGTTTCCACGCTGTCCCGGCTTTTCGCCTCAGGACCACAACATACACCACCACACACACTAGTAATCAGTGGGGATGGTGCTTCCAAAGCTTTCTTTTAAGGCGGAAGCGCCTCGGGGTGGGCGGGGCCTAGCAAGGGGATCGGGTGCCTCACCTAAGATGGCGGCCCCGGAAGTAGGTTAGAGGTGGGGAGCCGAAGGCTCTGATGACGCTCGGGGGGTCCAGGAACCGCTCTGAGTCAGCGGCGGCCCGACTTGCAGGGTGAGTCCTAAAAATAGGAATGGATTTTTAGCTGCTGTGCAATTTAAAATCGGGCTTTTCCCGAGTGTGCAAATTAAGCCGAAGTGCTGTTTAAAATTCGGCAACAAGCAGTTATTCACGTCGTTTCCACGCTATCCCGGCTTTTCGCCTCAGGACCACAACATACACCACCACACACACTAGTAATCAGTGGGGATGGTGCTTCCAAAGCTTTCTTTTAAGGCGAAAGCGCCTCGGGTGGGCGGGGCCTAGCAAGGGGATCGGGTGCCTCACCTAAGATGGCGGCCCCGGAAGTAGGTTAGAGGTGGGGAGCCGAAGGCTCTGATGACGCTCGGGGGGTCCAGGAACCGCTCTGAGTCAGCGGCGGCCCGACTTGCAGGGTGAGTCCTAAAAATAGGAATGGATTTTTAGCTGCTGTGCAATTTAAAATCGGGCTTTTCCCGAGTGTGCAAATTAAGCCAAAGTGCTGTTTAAAATTCGGCAACAAGCAGTTATTCACATCGTTTCCACGCTGTCCCGGCTTTTCGCCTCAGGACCACAACATACACCACCACACACACTAGTAATCAGTGGGGATGGTGCTACCAAAGCTTTCTTTTAAGGCGGAAGCGCCTCGGGGTGGGCGAGGCCTAGCAAGGGGATCGGGTGCCTCACCTAAGATGGCGGCCCCGGAAGTAGGTTAGAGGTGGGGAGCCGAAGGCTCTGATGACGCTCGGGGGGTCCAGGAACCGCTCTGAGTCAGCCGCGGCCCGACTTGCAGGGTGAGTCCTAAAAATAGGAATGGATTTTTAGCTGCTCTGCAATTTAAAATCGGGCTTTTCCCGAGTGTGCAAATTAAGCCAAAATGCTGTTTAAAATTCGGCAACAAGCAGTTATTCACGTCGTTTCCACGCTGTCCCGGCTTTTCGCCTCAGGACCACAACATACACCACCACACACACTAGTAATCAGTGGGGATGGTGCTTCCAAAGCTTTCTTTTAAGGCGGAAGCGCCTCGGGCTGGGCGGGGCCTAGCAAGGGGATCGGGTGCCTCACCTAAGATGGCGGCCCCGGAAGTAGGTTAGAGGTGGGGAGCCGAAGGCTCTGATGACGCTCGGGGGGTCCAGGAACCGCTCTGAGTCAGCGGCGGCCCGACTTGCAGGGTGAGTCCTAAAAACTAGGAATGGATTTTTAGCTGCTGTGCAATTTAAAATCGGGCTTTTCCCGAGTGTGCAAATTAAGCCAAAGTGCTGTTTAAAATTCGGCAACAAGCAGTTATTCACGTCGCTTCCACGCTGTCCCGGCTTTTCGCCTCAGGACCACAACATACACCACCACACACACACTAGTAATCAGTGGGGATGGTGCTTCCAAAGCTTTCTTTTAAGGCGGCAGCGCCTCGGGGTGGGCGGGGCCTAGCAAGGGGATCGGGTGCCTCACCTAAGATGGCGGCCCCGGAAGTAGGTTAGAGGTGGGGAGCCGAAGCCTCTGATGACGCTCGGGGGGTCCAGGAACCGCTCTGAGGCAGCGGCGGCCCGACTTGCAGGGTGAGTCCTAAAAATAGGAATGGATTTTTAGCTGCTGTGCAATTTAAAATCGGCTTTTCCCGAGTGTGCAAATTAAGCCAAAGTGCTGTTTAAAATTCGCCAACAAGCAGTTATTCACGGCGTTTCCACGCTGTCCCGGCTTTTCGCCTCAGGACCACAACATACACCACCACACACACTAGTAATCAGTGGGGATGGTGCTTCCAAAGCTTTCTTTTAAGGCGGAAGCGCCTCGGGGTGGGCGGGGCCTAGCAAGGGGATCGGGTGCCTCACCTAAGATGGCGGCCCCGGAAGTAGGTTAGAGGTGGGGAGCCAAAGGCTCTGATGACGCTCGGGGGGGTCCAGGAACCGCTCTGAGTCAGCGGCGGCCCGACTTGCAGGGTGAGTCCTAAAAATAGGAAAGGATTTTTAGCTGCTGTGCAGTTTAAAATCGGGCTTTTCCCGAGTGCGCAAATTAAGCCAAAGTGCTGTTTAAAATTCGGCAACAAGCAGTTATTCACGTCGTTTCCACGCTGTCCCGGCTTTTCGCCTCAGGACCACAACATACACCACCACACACACTAGTAATCAGTGGGGATGGTGCTTCCAAAGCTTTCTTTTAAGGCGGAAGCGCCTCGGGGTGGGCGGGGCCTAGCAAGGGGATCGAGTGCCTCACCTAAGATGGCGGCCCCGGAAGTAGGTTAAAGGTGGGGAGCCGAAGGCTCTGATGACGCTCGGGGGGGTCCAGGAACCGCTCTGAGTCAGCGGCAGCCCGACTTGCAGGGTGAGTCCTAAAAATAGGAATGGATTTTTAGCTGCTGTGCAATTTAAAATCGGGCTTTTCCCGAGTGTGCAAATTAAGCCAAAGTGCTGTTTAAAATTCGGCAACAAGCAGTTATTCACGTCGTTTCCACGCTGTCCCGGCTTTTCGCCTCAGGACCACAACATACACCACCACACACACTAGTAATCAGTGGGGATTGTGCTTCCAAAGCTTTCTCTTAAGGCGGAAGCGCCTCGGGGTGGGCGGGGCCTAGCAAGGGGATCGGGTGCCTCACCTAAGATGGCGGCCCCGGAAGTAGGTTAGAGGTGGGGAGCCGAAGGCTCTGATGACGCTCGGGGGGTCCAGGAACCGCTCTGAGTCAGCGGCAGCCCGACTTGCAGGGTGAGTCCTAAAAATAGGAATGGATTTTTAGCTGCTGTGCAATTTAAAATCGGGCTTTTCCCGAGTGTGCAAATTAAGCCAAAGTGCTGTTTAAAATTCGGCACCAAGCAGGTATTCACTTCGTTTCCACGCTGTCTCGGCTTTTCGCCTCAGGACCACAACATACACCACCACACACACTAGTAATCAGTGGGGATGGTGCTTCCAAAGCTTTCTTTTAAGGCGGAAGCGCCTCGGGGTGGGTGGGGCCTAGCAAGGGGATCGGGTGCCTCACCTTAGATGGCGGCCCCGGAAGTAGGTTAGAGGTGGGGAGCCGAAGGCTCTGATGACGCTCGGGGGGTCCAGGAACTGCTCTGAGGCAGCGGCGGCCCGACTTGCAGGGTGAGTCCTAAAAATAGGAATGGATTTTTTGCTGCTGTGCAATTTAAAATCGGGCTTTTCCCGAGTGTGCAAATTAAGCCAAAGTGCTGTTTAAAATTCGGCAACAAGCAGTTATTCACGGCGTTTCCACGCTGTCCCGGCTTTTCGCCTCAGGACCACAACATACACCACCACACACACTAGTAATCAATGGGGATGGTGCTTCCAAAGCTTTCTTTTAAGGCGGAAGCGCCTCAGGGTGGGCGGGGCCTAGCAAGGGTATCGGGTGCCTCACCTAAGATGGCGGCCCCGGAAGTAGGTTAGAGGTGGGGAGCCGAAGGCTCTGATGACGCTCGGGGGGTCCAGGAACCGCTCTGAGTCAGCGGCGGCCCGACTTGCAGGGTGAGTCCTAAAAATAGGAATGGATTTTTAGCTGCTGTGCAGTTTAAAATCGGGCTTTGCCCGAGTGTGCAAATTAAGCCAAAGTGCTGTTTAAAATTCGGCAACAAGCAGTTATTCACGTCGTTTCACTGCTGTCCCGGCTTTTCGCCTCAGGACCACAACATACACCACCACACACACTAGTAATCAGTGGGGATGGTGCTTCCAAAGCTTTCTTTTAAGGCGGAAGCGCCTCGGGGTGGGCGGGGCCTAGCAAGGGGATCGGGTGCCTCACCTAAGATGGCGGCCTCGGAAGTAGGTTAGAGGTGGGGAGCCGAAGGCTCTGATGTCGCTCTGGGGGTCCAGGAACCACTCTGAGTCAGCGGCGGCCCGACTTGCAGGGTGAGTTCTAAAAATAGGAATGGATTTTTAGCTGCTGTGCAATTTAAAATTGGGCTTTTCCCGAGTGTGCAAATTAAGCCCAAGTGCTGTTTAAAATTCGGCAACAAGCAGTTATTCACGTCGTTTCCACGCTGTCCCGGCTTTTCGCCTCAGGACCACAACATACACCACCACCACACACTAGTAATCAGTGGGGATGGTGCTTCCAAAGCTTTCTTTTAAGGCGGAAGCGCCTCGGGGTGGACGGGGCCTAGCAAGGGGATCGGGTGCCTCACCTAAGATGGCGGCCCCGGAAGTAGGTGAGAGGTGGGGAGCCGAAGGCTCTGATGACGCTCGGGGGGTCCAGAAACCGCTCTGAGTCAGCGGCGGCCCGACTTGCAGGGTGAGTCAGAAAAATAGGAATGGATTTTTAGCTGCTGTGCAATTTAAAATCGGGCTTTTCCCGAGTGTGCAAATTAAGCCAAAGTGCTGTTTAAAATTCGGCAACAAGCAGTTATTCACGTCGTTTCCACGCTGTCCCGGCTTTTCGCCTCAGGACCACAACATACACCACCACACACACTAGTAATCAGTGGGGATGGTGCTTCCAAAGCTTTCTTTTAAGGCGGAAGCGCCTCGGGGTGGGCGGGGCCTAGCAAGGGGATCGGGTGCCTCACCTAAGATGGCGGCCCCGGAAGTAGGTTAGAGGTGGGGAGCCGAAGGCTCTGATGACGCTCGGGGGGTCCAGGAACCGCTCTGAGTCAGCGGCGGCCCGACTTGCAGGGTGAGTCCTAAAAATAGGAATGGATTTTTAGCTGCTGTGCAATTTAAAATCGGGCTTTTCCCGAGTGTGCAAATTAAGCCGAAGTGCTGTTTAAAATTCGGCAACAAGCAGTTATTCACGTCGTTTCCACGCTATCCCGGCTTTTCGCCTCAGGACCACAACATACACCACCACACACACTAGTAATCAGTGGGGATGGTGCTTCCAAAGCTTTCTTTTAAGGCGAAAGCGCCTCGGGTGGGCGGGGCCTAGCAAGGGGATCGGGTGCCTCACCTAAGATGGCGGCCCCGGAAGTAGGTTAGAGGTGGGGAGCCGAAGGCTCTGATGACGCTCGGGGGGTCCAGGAACCGCTCTGAGTCAGCGGCGGCCCGACTTGCAGGGTGAGTCCTAAAAATAGGAATGGATTTTTAGCTGCTGTGCAATTTAAAATCGGGCTTTTCCCGAGTGTGCAAATTAAGCCAAAGTGCTGTTTAAAATTCGGCAACAAGCAGTTATTCACATCGTTTCCACGCTGTCCCGGCTTTTCGCCTCAGGACCACAACATACACCACCACACACACTAGTAATCAGTGGGGATGGTGCTACCAAAGCTTTCTTTTAAGGCGGAAGCGCCTCGGGGTGGGCGAGGCCTAGCAAGGGGATCGGGTGCCTCACCTAAGATGGCGGCCCCGGAAGTAGGTTAGAGGTGGGGAGCCGAAGGCTCTGATGACGCTCGGGGGGTCCAGGAACCGCTCTGAGTCAGCCGCGGCCCGACTTGCAGGGTGAGTCCTAAAAATAGGAATGGATTTTTAGCTGCTCTGCAATTTAAAATCGGGCTTTTCCCGAGTGTGCAAATTAAGCCAAAATGCTGTTTAAAATTCGGCAACAAGCAGTTATTCACGTCGTTTCCACGCTGTCCCGGCTTTTCGCCTCAGGACCACAACATACACCACCACACACACTAGTAATCAGTGGGGATGGTGCTTCCAAAGCTTTCTTTTAAGGCGGAAGCGCCTCGGGCTGGGCGGGGCCTAGCAAGGGGATCGGGTGCCTCACCTAAGATGGCGGCCCCGGAAGTAGGTTAGAGGTGGGGAGCCGAAGGCTCTGATGACGCTCGGGGGGTCCAGGAACCGCTCTGAGTCAGCGGCGGCCCGACTTGCAGGGTGAGTCCTAAAAACTAGGAATGGATTTTTAGCTGCTGTGCAATTTAAAATCGGGCTTTTCCCGAGTGTGCAAATTAAGCCAAAGTGCTGTTTAAAATTCGTCAACAAGCAGTTATTCACGTCGCTTCCACGCTGTCCCGGCTTTTCGCCTCAGGACCACAACATACACCACCACACACACTAGTAATCAGTGGGGATGGTGCTTCCAAAGCTTTCTTTTAAGGCGGAAGCGCCTCGGGGTGGGCGGGGCCTAGCAAGGGGATCGGGTGCCTCACCTAAGATGGCGGCCCCGGAAGTAGGTTAGAGGTGGGGAGCCGAAGGCTCTGATGACGCTCGGGGGGTCCAGGAACCGCTCTGAGTCAGCGGCGGCCCGACTTGCAGGGTGAGTCCTAAAAATAGGAATGGATTTTTAGCTGCTGTGCAATTTAAAATCGGCTTTTCCCGAGTGTGCAAATTAAGCCAAAGTGCTGTTTAAAATTCGCCAACAAGCAGTTATTCACGGCGTTTCCACGCTGTCCCGGCTTTTCGCCTCAGGACCACAACATACACCACCACACACACTAGTAATCAGTGGGGATGGTGCTTCCAAAGCTTTCTTTTAAGGCGGAAGCGCCTCGGGGTGGGCGGGGCCTAGCAAGGGGATCGGGTGCCTCACCTAAGATGGCGGCCCCGGAAGTAGGTTAGAGGTGGGGAGCCAAAGGCTCTGATGACGCTCGGGGGGGTCCAGGAACCGCTCTGAGTCAGCGGCGGCCCGACTTGCAGGGTGAGTCCTAAAAATAGGAAAGGATTTTTAGCTGCTGTGCAGTTTAAAATCGGGCTTTTCCCGAGTGCGCAAATTAAGCCAAAGTGCTGTTTAAAATTCGGCAACAAGCAGTTATTCACGTCGTTTCCACGCTGTCCCGGCTTTTCGCCTCAGGACCACAACATACACCACCACACACACTAGTAATCAGTGGGGATGGTGCTTCCAAAGCTTTCTTTTAAGGCGGAAGCGCCTCGGGGTGGGCGGGGCCTAGCAAGGGGATCGAGTGCCTCACCTAAGATGGCGGCCCCGGAAGTAGGTTAGAGGTGGGGAGCCGAAGGCTCTGATGACGCTCGGGGGGGTCCAGGAACCGCTCTGAGTCAGCGGCAGCCCGACTTGCAGGGTGAGTCCTAAAAATAGGAATGGATTTTTAGCTGCTGTGCAATTTAAAATCGGGCTTTTCCCGAGTGTGCAAATTAAGCCAAAGTGCTGTTTAAAATTCGGCAACAAGCAGTTATTCACGTCGTTTCCACGCTGTCCCGGCTTTTCGCCTCAGGACCACAACATACACCACCACACACACTAGTAATCAGTGGGGATTGTGCTTCCAAAGCTTTCTCTTAAGGCGGAAGCGCCTCGGGGTGGGCGGGGCCTAGCAAGGGGATCGGGTGCCTCACCTAAGATGGCGGCCCCGGAAGTAGGTTAGAGGTGGGGAGCCGAAGGCTCTGATGACGCTCGGGGGGTCCAGGAACCGCTCTGAGTCAGCGGCAGCCCGACTTGCAGAGTGAGTCCTAAAAATAGGAATGGATTTTTAGCTGCTGTGCAATTTAAAATCGGTCTTTTCCCGAGTGTGCAAATTAAGCCAAAGTGCTGTTTAAAATTCGGCACCAAGCAGGTATTCACTTCGTTTCCACGCTGTCTCGGCTTTTCGCCTCAGGACCACAACATACACCACCACACACACTAGTAATCAGTGGGGATGGTGCTTCCAAAGCTTTCTTTTAAGGCGGAAGCGCCTCGGGGTGGGTGGGGCCTAGCAAGGGGATCGGGTGCCTCACCTAAGATGGCGGCCCCGGAAGTAGGTTAGAGGTGGGGAGCCGAAGGCTCTGATGACGCTCGGGGGGTCCAGGAACTGCTCTGAGGCAGCGGCGGCCCGACTTGCAGGGTGAGTCCTAAAAATAGGAATGGATTTTTTGCTGCTGTGCAATTTAAAATCGGGCTTTTCCCGAGTGTGCAAATTAAGCCAAAGTGCTGTTTAAAATTCGGCAACAAGCAGTTATTCACGGCGTTTCCACGCTGTCCCGGCTTTTCGCCTCAGGACCACAACATACACCACCACACACACTAGTAATCAGTGGGGATGGTGCTTCCAAAGCTTTCTTTTAAGGCGGAAGCGCCTCAGGGTGGGCGGGGCCTAGCAAGGGGATCGGGTGCCTCACCTAAGATGGCGGCCCCGGAAGTAGGTTAGAGGTGGGGAGCCGAAGGCTCTGATGACGCTCGGGGGGTCCAGGAACCGCTCTGAGTCAGCGGCGGCCCGACTTGCAGGGTGAGTCCTAAAAATAGGAATGGATTTTTAGCTGCTGTGCAGTTTAAAATCGGGCTTTGCCCGAGTGTGCAAATTAAGCCAAAGTGCTGTTTAAAATTCGGCAACAAGCAGTTATTCACGTCGTTTCACTGCTGTCCCGGCTTTTCGCCTCAGGACCACAACATACACCACCACACACACTAGTAATCAGTGGGGATGGTGCTTCCAAAGCTTTCTTTTAAGGCGGAAGCGCCTCGGGGTGGGCGGGGCCTAGCAAGGGGATCGGGTGCCTCACCTAAGATGGCGGCCTCGGAAGTAGGTTAGAGGTGGGGAGCCGAAGGCTCTGATGTCGCTCTGGGGGTCCAGGAACCACTCTGAGTCAGCGGCGGCCCGACTTGCAGGGTGAGTTCTAAAAATAGGAATGGATTTTTAGCTGCTGTGCAATTTAAAATTGGGCTTTTCCCGAGTGTGCAAATTAAGCCCAAGTGCTGTTTAAAATTCGGCAACAAGCAGTTATTCACGTCGTTTCCACGCTGTCCCGGCTTTTCGCCTCAGGACCACAACATACACCACCACCACACACTAGTAATCAGTGGGGATGGTGCTTCCAAAGCTTTCTTTTAAGGCGGAAGCGCCTCGGGGTGGGCGGGGCCTAGCAAGGGGATCGGGTGCCTCACCTAAGATGGCGGCCCCGGAAGTAGGTTAGAGGTGGGGAGCCGAAGGCTCTGATGACGCTCGGGGGGTCCAGGAACCGCTCTGAGTCAGCGGCGGCCCGACTTGCAGGGTGAGTCCTAAAAATAGGAATGGATTTTTAGCTGCTGTGCAATTTAAAATTGGGCTTTTCCCGAGTGTGCAAATTAAGCCTAAGTGCTGTTTAAAATTCGGCAACAAGCAGTTATTCACGTCGTTTCCACGCTGTCCCGGCTTTTCGCCTCAGGACCACAACATACACCACCACCACACACTAGTAATCAGTGGGGATGGTGCTTCCAAAGCTTTCTTTTAAGGCGGAAGCGCCTCGGGGTGGGCGGGGCCTAGCAAGGGGATCGGGTGCCTCACCTAAGATGGCGGCCCCGGAAGTAGGTGAGAGGTGGGGAGCCGAAGGCTCTGATGACGCTCGGGGGGTCCAGAAACCGCTCTGAGTCAGCGGCGGCCCGACTTGCAGGGTGAGTCCGAAAAATAGGAATGGATTTTTAGCTGCTGTGCAATTTAAAATCGGGCTTTTCCCGAGTGTGCAAATTAAGCCAAAGTGCTGTTTAAAATTCGGCAACAAGCAGTTATTCACGTCGTTTCCACGCTGTCCCGGCTTTTCGCCTCAGGACCACAACATACACCACCACACACACTAGTAATCAGTGGGGATGGTGCTTCCAAAGCTTTCTTTTAAGGCGGAAGCGCCTCGGGGTGGGCGGGGCCTAGCAAGGGGATCGGGTGCCTCACCTAAGATGGCGGCCCCGGAAGTAGGTTAGAGGTGGGGAGCCGAAGGCTCTGATGACGCTCGGGGGGTCCAGGAACCGCTCTGAGTCAGCGGCGGCCCGACTTGCAGGGTGAGTCCTAAAAATAGGAATGGATTTTTAGCTGCTGTGCAATTTAAAATCGGGCTTTTCCCGAGTGTGCAAATTAAGCCGAAGTGCTGCTTAAAATTCGGCAACAAGCAGTTATTCACGTCGTTTCCACGCTATCCCGGCTTTTCGCCTCAGGACCACAACATACACCACCACACACACTAGTAATCAGTGGGGATGGTGCTTCCAAAGCTTTCTTTTAAGGCGAAAGCGCCTCGGGTGGGCGGGGCCTAGCAAGGGGATCGGGTGCCTCACCTAAGATGGCGGCCCCGGAAGTAGGTTAGAGGTGGGGAGCCGAAGGCTCTGATGACGCTCGGGGGGTCCAGGAACCGCTCTGAGTCAGCGGCGGCCCGACTTGCAGGGTGAGTCCTAAAAATAGGAATGGATTTTTAGCTGCTGTGCAATTTAAAATCGGGCTTTTCCCGAGTGTGCAAATTAAGCCAAAGTGCTGTTTAAAATTCGGCAACAAGCAGTTATTCACATCGTTTCCACGCTGTCCCGGCTTTTCGCCTCAGGACCACAACATACACCACCACACACACTAGTAATCAGTGGGGATGGTGCTACCAAAGCTTTCTTTTAAGGCGGAAGCGCCTCGGGGTGGGCGAGGCCTAGCAAGGGGATCGGGTGCCTCACCTAAGATGGCGGCCCCGGAAGTAGGTTAGAGGTGGGGAGCCGAAGGCTCTGATGACGCTCGGGGGGTCCAGGAACCGCTCTGAGTCAGCCGCGGCCCGACTTGCAGGGTGAGTCCTAAAAATAGGAATGGATTTTTAGCTGCTCTGCAATTTAAAATCGGGCTTTTCCCGAGTGTGCAAATTAAGCCAAAATGCTGTTTAAAATTCGGCAACAAGCAGTTATTCACGTCGTTTCCACGCTGTCCCGGCTTTTCGCCTCAGGACCACAACATACACCACCACACACACTAGTAATCAGTGGGGATGGTGCTTCCAAAGCTTTCTTTTAAGGAGGAAGCGCCTCGGGCTGGGCGGGGCCTAGCAAGGGGATCGGGTGCCTCACCTAAGATGGCGGCCCCGGAAGTAGGTTAGAGGTGGGGAGCCGAAGGCTCTGATGACGCTCGGGGGGTCCAGGAACCGCTCTGAGTCAGCGGCGGCCCGACTTGCAGGGTGAGTCCTAAAAACTAGGAATGGATTTTTAGCTGCTGTGCAATTTAAAATCGGGCTTTTCCCGAGTGTGCAAATTAAGCCAAAGTGCTGTTTAAAATTCGGCAACAAGCAGTTATTCACGTCGCTTCCACGCTGTCCCGGCTTTTCGCCTCAGGACCACAACATACACCACCACACACACTAGTAATCAGTGGGGATGGTGCTTCCAAAGCTTTCTTTTAAGGCGGAAGCGCCTCGGGGTGGGCGGGGCCTAGCAAGGGGATCGGGTGCCTCACCTAAGATGGCGGCCCCGGAAGTAGGTTAGAGGTGGGGAGCCGAAGCCTCTGATGACGCTCGGGGGGTCCAGGAACCGCTCTGAGGCAGCGGCGGCCCGACTTGCAGGGTGAGTCCTAAAAATAGGAATGGATTTTTAGCTGCTGTGCAATTTAAAATCGGCTTTTCCCGAGTGTGCAAATTAAGCCAAAGTGCTGTTTAAAATTCGCCAACAAGCAGTTATTCACGGCGTTTCCACGCTGTCCCTGCTTTTCGCCTCAGGACCACAACATACACCACCACACACACTAGTAATCAGTGGGGATGGTGCTTCCAAAGCTTTCTTTTAAGGCGGAAGCGCCTCGGGGTGGGCGGGGCCTAGCAAGGGGATCGGGTGCCTCACCTAAGATGGCGGCCCCGGAAGTAGGTTAGAGGTGGGGAGCCAAAGGCTCTGATGACGCTCGGGGGGGTCCAGGAACCGCTCTGAGTCAGCGGCGGCCCGACTTGCAGGGTGAGTCCTAAAAATAGGAAAGGATTTTTAGCTGCTGTGCAGTTTAAAATCGGGCTTTTCCCGAGTGCGCAAATTAAGCCAAAGTGCTGTTTAAAATTCGGCAACAAGCAGTTATTCACGTCGTTTCCACGCTGTCCCGGCTTTTCGCCTCAGGACCACAACATACACCACCACACACACTAGTAATCAGTGGGGATGGTGCTTCCAAAGCTTTCTTTTAAGGCGGAAGCGCCTCGGGGTGGGCGGGGCCTAGCAAGGGGATCGAGTGCCTCACCTAAGATGGCGGCCCCGGAAGTAGGTTAGAGGTGGGGAGCCGAAGGCTCTGATGACGCTCGGGGGGGTCCAGGAACCGCTCTGAGTCAGCGGCAGCCCGACTTGCAGGGTGAGTCCTAAAAATAGGAATGGATTTTTAGCTGCTGTGCAATTTAAAATCGGGCTTTTCCCGAGTGTGCAAATTAAGCCAAAGTGCTGTTTAAAATTCGGCAACAAGCAGTTATTCACGTCGTTTCCACGCTGTCCCGGCTTTTCGCCTCAGGACCACAACATACACCACCACACACACTAGTAATCAGTGGGGATTGTGCTTCCAAAGCTTTCTCTTAAGGCGGAAGCGCCTCGGGGTGGGCGGGGCCTAGCAAGGGGATCGGGTGCCTCACCTAAGATGGCGGCCCCGGAAGTAGGTTAGAGGTGGGGAGCCGAAGGCTCTGATGACGCTCGGGGGGTCCAGGAACCGCTCTGAGTCAGCGGCGGCCCGACTTGCAGGGTGAGTCCTAAAAATAGGAATGGATTTTTAGCTGCTGTGCAATTTAAAATCGGGCTTTTCCGGAGTGTGCAAATTAAGCCAAAGTGCTGTTTAAAATTCGGCAACAAGCAGTTATTCACCTAGTTTCCAGGCTGTCCCGGCTTTTCGCCTCAGGACCACAACATACACCACCACACACACTAGTAATCAGTGGGGATGGTGCTTCCAAAGCTTTCTTTTAAGGCGGAAGCGCCTCGGGGTGGGCGGGGCCTAGCAAGGGGATCGGGTGCCTCACCTAGGATGGCGGCCCCGGAAGTAGGTTAGAGGTGGGGAGCCGAAGGCTCTGATGACGCTCGGGGGGTCCAGGAACCGCTCTGAGTCAGCGGCGGCCCGACTTGCAGGGTGAGTCCTAAAAATAGGAATGGATTTTTAGCTGCTGTGCAATTTAAAATCGGGCTTTTCCCGAGTGTGCAAATTAAGCCAAAGTGCTGTTTAAAATTCGGCAACAAGCAGTTATTCACGTCGTTTCCACGCTGTCCCGGCTTTTCGCCTCAGGACCACAACATACACCACCACACACACTAGTAATCAGTGGGGATGGTGCTTCCAAAGCTTTCTTTTAAGGCGGAAGCGCCTCGGGGTGGGCGGGGCCTAGCAAGGGGATCGGGTGCCTCACCTAAGATGGCGGCCCCGGAAGTAGGTTAGAGGTCAGGAGCCGAAGGCTCTGATGACGCTCGGGGGGTCCAGGAACCGCTCTGAGTCAGCGGCGGCCCGACTTGCAGGGTGAGTCCTAAAAATAGGAATGGATTTTTAGCTGCTGTGCAATTTAAAATCGGGCTTTTCCCGAGTGTGCAAATTAAGCCAAAGTGCTGTTTAAAATTCGGCAACAAGCAGTTATTCACGTAGTTTCCAGGCTGTCCCGGCTTTTCGCCTCAGGACCACAACATACACCACCACACACACTAGTAATCAGTGGGGATGGTGCTTCCAAAGCTTTCTTTTAAGGCGGAAGCGCCTCGGGGTGGGCGGGGCCTAGCAAGGGGATCGGGTGCCTCACCTAGGATGGCGGCCCCGGAAGTAGGTTAGAGGTGGGGAGCCGAAGGCTCTGATGACGCTCGGGGGGTCCAGGAACCGCTCTGAGTCAGCGGCGGCCCGACTTGCAGGGTGAGTCCTAAAAATAGGAATGGATTTTTAGCTGCTGTGCAATTTAAAATCGGGCTTTTCCCGAGTGTGCAAATTAAGCCAAAGTGCTGTTTAAAATTCGGCAACAAGCAGTTATTCACGTCGTTTCCACGCTGTCCCGGCTTTTCGCCTCAGGACCACAACATACACCACCACACACACTAGTAATCAGTGGGGATGGTGCTTCCAAAGCTTTCTTTTAAGGCGGAAGCGCCTCGGGGTGGGCGGGGCCTAGCAAGGGGATCGGGTGCCTCACCTAAGATGGCGGCCCCGGAAGTAGGTTAGAGGTCAGGAGCCGAAGGCTCTGATGACGCTCGGGGGGTCCAGGAACCGCTCTGAGTCAGCGGCGGCCCGACTTGCAGGGTGAGTCCTAAAAATAGGAATGGATTTTTAGCTGCTGTGCAATTTAAAATCGGGCTTTTCCCGAGTGTGCAAATTAAGCCAAAGTGCTGTTTAAAATTCGGCAACAAGCAAATATTCACGGCGTTTCCACGCTGTCCCGGCTTTTCGCCTCAGGACCACAACATACACCAGTGGATGGCGTGGGTACCAACCACAAAATCAATTCCCACAATTTATGGGCCCACCACAATTCAACCCTTTTCAGTTTGGACCAATGTGGAATCAAGAATACAGAGATGGTTACTATGGCCAGCAACAACCATATGGAGGGCCACAACAACCTTTTTTAGGGGCACGCCAGAACACACGAGGCAAGAACCGGAAAGGCAACACAGTCGCTTGGGAAGACCAGGAGCAGCCCAACGCCCGGACAACCCGGAGCATGACGGGATCACTTCCCAACCAACCGTCAACCAGCAAGAGAGGGACCTAGTTGTGAATCTCACACCTATGACATTAACAGCGACACAGAAGAATGTTCTAAACAAAGGCTTGGGGTTTGTACCAACTCAGAAACCAGATATCTTCAAACTCAACATGGAGCTACAGGATTTCTTCAGGAAACTAAAACTACAGGCCTTCTTCAAAGACAAGCCATTACCAGAAGATAAAACAGACACGGGTTTGAAGTTGAAATCAACCTTCACCCCACCAGATTCTACAATTCCCGTAGAAATCCTAACCTTTGAAAAGGCAGTGACCACTGAGGTCAACCAACTGAATACAAAAGGGAAGAACGTCTTCTATAACACAAGTGGTGATGAACAACAAGCCCTAAGAGAGCTGACAACCAACAATGAGCTCGTTATAAAACCAGCAGACAAAGGGGGAGCGATAGTATTGCAAACCCTTGAGGCATATGATAAAGAGTGCCAGCGTTTACTATCGGATGAACGGAACTATAAAATGTTGGAAAGAGATCCAACGGAAGGACTTCGGATCCGGATTGGCGGCATGGTAGAGGAAGGCCTAGCCCATGACTGGCTCAGCAAAAAGGAAGCGGATTTCCTACAACAACCTACTCCGAAAATACCATATTTCTACTGTATCCCGAAGATACATAAAAACATCGAAAATCCACCGGGAAGACCCATTGTTTCCGGGATTGGGTCGATTCTGGAGCCATTGTCTAAATTCTCGGACACTTTCCTCAGACCAATGGTACAATCTACAAACACATATTTGAAAGACACAAAAGCGGTCTTACAGCTACTGGAAGAGAAGGAATTTGATCCATCCACACAGCTCCTACTAAGCCTCGACGTGGAGAGCTTATATACGAGCCTGCCTCATGAGGAGACACTACAGATCATAGAGGAAGTGCTCTTCAGTAATACATGGAAGTACCAGACACCAAGAAACCTGGTCCTAGAATGCATCACCATGGCCTTGAAAGACAATTTTTTCAAATATAAAGAGACCCTATACCTACAGACCCATGGAACAAGCATGGGTAGTACTTTTGCCCCAAGTCTAGCGGGACTATACGTCCACCATCTGGAACAGCATAAGATCCTACATGAAGACAATCCATACCGTTCCCAGATTAACACCTGGAAACGGTACATAGATGATATCTTCATCATATGGAATGGGGATATAAACAGTGCCACGAATTTTGTAGCTTGGCTCAACAACCAGAATGAGTACCTGAAATTTACCAGTACTATCTCCAACACATCAATGGTTTTCCTGGATTTGAATATATACACCGAGGAGGGAAGGCTGAAAAGTACCACCCATTTTAAACCCACCTCCAGGAACTGTTTGTTGCGATACGATAGTTTCCATCCCAGACACCTAAGGGAGAATCTACCGTATGGTCAATTCTTACGACTCAGAAGAAACTGCACAGAATTGAACCAATTTAACAAACAGGCCAAAGATTTAAAAACCAAACTAATACAGAGACAATACCCTGTCAAAACCATTGATAAGGCGATGAAACGCGCAAGGAACAACCACAGGGAGGCACTTCTAGAAAACAATCCACAAGACAAAGGAGCAAACAAAAGACCAATTTGTGTTACGACATATACATCCATATCGAACCAGGTATCGAAAGTCATAAACAAACATTGGGGAATACTGAACTGTGGAGACCTGGATTTTGAGAAACCAATGCATGCACACCGGAGGGGCAGAAAAATTAAAGACATGCTGGTACATACTAGACCACGACAAAACCCCACTGGAAGACAGAATGTGACTGGGGTCCAAGGACACTTCCCCTGTGGCGATTGCAGCTGCTGTCATCAAACCCAAAAAAGCAAAACCCTAACCTTTAGAAATGGCACATCATGGGAACAACGCCAGTTCTCCAATTGTAACACGAAGAACGTGGTCTACATGATAACGTGCCCATGTGGTCTAGAATATATAGGCATGACCACCCGACATGTCAAAGTGAGGATAGGGGAACACAAAAGCAACATACGTTGTAAAAAAACGACCACCAAGATGGCATCACATTTTTTGGAACGTCAGCATTGCATTAATGATTTACGTTGGACAGTTATTGAACGTCTAACATCTGAAACAGGCCTGTTCCAGAAAGAACAACGATGGGTATTTCGCTTGGGAACCCACATTACAGGTCTTAATGACGACATTCCATGGAGCCAAATTACTGGACTATAATTGAAACACTACAACGTCATTAAATTCATTTTATCATTTTTTGGTTTGAGAAAAAGAAGGGCCTATAAGACCAAAATCAACCTGATGTGTCTTTCCCACAGAGAATGATATAAGAAATCACGGAACGCCCTTAAAAAGCATGCACATAAATGGACTAGGAGAGTGTTAATAACGTTTTCTGTTCAGGCCTTTGCCCATGCTGACAAACAGAATTATTATTTACAACAAGGGGTGGTGATGGACAGAGTCTCTGAATTAAGCAGAGTACTCTCACCCAGTCAAGAGATCAGGGCTAGATCCAACACCGTTTTTTAGCTCATTGCACCATCCCAGTTTCAGAACCTGGCTGTATGCAAATTAGTCTGTCCCTGGCCCAGTGCATCATGGGAACAGGGCAGACCAGACTACAAAAGCCAATTCTTACACTGGGAAGGAAACAAGCTTCCGGGGACCGGTTTCTGCCATTTCAGGCGTCTTCGGCCCGGCTTGCTTGAATCCTGATGGTGCAATGAGCAAGGGACTCACATCTGAGTATACCCTTCCACGCTTAGGGTGGACAAAATTATTTACAACAAGGGGTGGTGATGGACAGAGTCTCTGAATTAAGCAGAGTACTCTCACCCAGTCAAGAGATCAGGGCTAGATCCAACACCGTTTTTTAGCTCATTGCACCATCCCAGTTTCAGAACCTGGCTGTATGCAAATTAGTCTGTCCCTGGCCCAGTGCATCATGGGAACAGGGCAGACCAGACTACAAAAGCCAATTCTTACACTGGGAAGGAAACAAGCTTCCGGGGACCGGTTTCTGCCATTTCAGGCGTCTTCGGCCCGGCTTGCTTGAATCCTGATGGTGCAATGAGCAAGGGACTCACATCTGAGTATACCCTTACACGCTTAGGGTGGACAAAATTATTTACAACAAGGGGTGGTGATGGACAGAGTCTCTGAATTAAGCAGAGTACTCTCACCCAGTCAAGAGATCAGGGCTAGATCCAACACCGTTTTTTAGCTCATTGCACCATCCCAGTTTCAGAACCTGGCTGTATGCAAATTAGTCTGTCCCTGGCCCAGTGCATCATGGGAACAGGGCAGACCAGACTACAAAAGCCAATTCTTACACTGGGAAGGAAACAAGCTTCCGGGGACCGGTTTCTGCCATTTCAGGCGTCTTCGGCCCGGCTTGCTTGAATCCTGATGGTGCAATGAGCAAGGGACTCACATCTGAGTATACCCTTCCACGCTTAGGGTGGACAAAATTATTTACAACAAGGGGTGGTGATGGACAGAGTCTCTGAATTAAGCAGAGTACTCTCACCCAGTCAAGAGATCAGGGCTAGATCCAACACCGTTTTTTAGCTCATTGCACCATCCCAGTTTCAGAACCTGGCTGTATGCAAATTAGTCTGTCCCTGGCCCAGTGCATCATGGGAACAGGGCAGACCAGACTACAAAAGCCAATTCTTACACTGGGAAGGAAACAAGCTTCCGGGGACCGGTTTCTGCCATTTCAGGCGTCTTCGGCCCGGCTTGCTTGAATCCTGATGGTGCAATGAGCAAGGGACTCACATCTGAGTATACCCTTCCACGCTTAGGGTGGACAAACAGAATTATGGATGGCCCTATGGGATGCCCCAGAAATGAAATAAGCAATATTCAAAATTCGGGAAAAGCAACAGTACTTCCGATGGCCCAAGATGGTATACATCGCACGAGATCAGTGCCACACAGAGAGACGATTCATACGTCCGCGCATGCGCCGGTAACTAGTAAACCAAGGCACAGCGAATACGATATGCGCATGCGCGTGCTCTTCGAAAAGCTCAATAACCAGGCATGCGTAGAAGGACCCGTGTCAACAGGAACTCATGTCCGGGCTCGCGATAGGCAGGGAAGCGGATACTCCTTATTTGGTCTGCCAAAAACCCGGTAATTAACGAATGAGAAAAGGATATATGTTACATTGAGACCGTGAACATGTATACGATAGGCGGGGATACGGATGTCCCTTATATGGCCATCTTCCGACTTCCGCCAATTAACGAATGAGACAACACCAAAATCCCCAATATATACCGCAATGTCGCTCGCTAACGCATTTACAGCGGAGCAGCACAGGGTGGTAGAAGGAGGCCAATTTAGGCGGATTTCGTGAGTATATATTAAACACAAAAACAACTCTCAGATAACCAGATCTAGCGTGGAGTCAAACAGTGAGTAAAAGGAGTAACAACACTGAAACCACTTCTTTACCCTCACAGATTGTGGATCCACCTACCTACCTTGATGTTCTGGATATGCTCATGACGCAATATACAACAGTGACCATGAGTATGTCCAAAAAGAACTAATATAAAAAAACCTTAAGTGTGTCTTGTATGTTGTGTGTCATGTATGTCCCTCTTTTTTACAGGTTAATTTAACTGTTTGGGGCTCCAGGTGACTGCACCTGTCTGAGCCAGTCCTATATGGTAACCAAACTAAATTGAGTTTTTCTTTTTTTCAGGGCATGCAATTGCATGAACCAAAGATACCGCTGTAGGCACATTGTTAGCCTTCGTGAGATTGTTATCACTTTTTAGTAAAAAGATAATTAAGATAACACTTTTTTATAGGAATACGTGAGTAGG
Organism: Lissotriton helveticus; assembly: GCF_964261635.1. NCBI lineage: Eukaryota > Metazoa > Chordata > Amphibia > Caudata > Salamandridae > Lissotriton > Lissotriton helveticus. Next base: position 459,730,771 of record NC_136059.1, on the reverse strand, counting down.
GTTGGGAAGTTGTGCCCCGTCCTGAAGAAGGAACACCAGTTCCGAAACATGTCGACGCACACCAGAGGTTTTGTCCCTAATTAAGACAACTAACCTCGCTTTTTTGCACATCTTTTTAATAGCACCAGCTAGGGGTACGGAATAAAGTTTTTTCGCACCACCCACTAGCCAGGTACTTTTTAATTTTTCACTACACCCTTCACTCACATTAATCCCCTCACATGCACTCAACACACACCACACATAGTCAATTCTTGTCAACGCTCCCGCGTAGTCGCAGGTCGTAGCGTGCCGCATCCCTTTAGCGGGGTGCGAAGACCCCGATGATGAAGCATGACACCAAGGGGCCTGTTGGTGTGTGAGGGGTATTTTACACAACACTGAGTGTTCCCCATCCTTGTGGTGCACACTGGAAGTAGGATTCTTCTTGTTTATTTATCAGTGCCTGTGGAGTAGGAATCCTATCTTTTTACTCTACCTCCCTTCATTGTTATTTCAGCCACAACATACACCACCACACACACTAGTAATCAGTGGGGATGGTGCTTCCAAAGCTTTCTTTTAAGGCGGAAGCGCCTCGGGGTGGGCGGGGCCTAGCAAGGGGATCGGGTGCCTCACCTAAGATGGCGGCCCCGGAAGTAGGTTAGAGGTGGGGAGCCGAAGGCTCTGATAACGCTCGGGGGGGTCCAGGAACCGCTCTGAGTCAGCGGCGGCCCGACTTGCAGGGTGAGTCCTAAAAATAGGAAAGGATTTTTACCTGCTGTGCAGTTTAAAATCGGGCTTTTCCCGAGAGCGCAAATTAAGCCAAAGTGCTGTTTAAAATTCGGCAACAAGCAGTTATTCACGTCGTTTCCACGCTGTCCCGGCTTTTCGCCTCAGGACCACAACATACACCACCACACACACTAGTAATCAGTGGGGATGGTGCTTCCAAAGCTTTCTTTTAAGGCGGAAGCGCCTCGGGGTGGGCGGGGCCTAGCAAGGGGATCGGGTGCCTCACCTAAGATGGCGGCCCCGGAAGTAGGTTAGAGGTGGGGAGCCGAAGGCTCTGATGACGCTCGGGGGGTCCAGGAACCGCTCTGAGTCAGCGGCAGCCCGACTTGCAGGGTGAGTCCTAAAAATAGGAATGGATTTTTAGCTGCTGTGCAATTTAAAATCGGGCTTTTCCCGAGTGTGCAAATTAAGCCAAAGTGCTGTTTAAAATTCGGCAACAAGCAGTTATTCACGTCGTTTCCACGCTGTCCCGGCTTTTCGCCTCAGGACCACAACATACACCACCACACACACTAGTAATCAGTGGGGATGGTGCTTCCAAAGCTTTCTTTTAAGGCGGAAGCGCCTCGGGGTGGGCGGGGCCTAGCAAGGGGATCGGGTGCCTCACCTAAGATGGCGGCCCCGGAAGTAGGTTAGAGGTGGGGAGCCGAAGGCTCTGATGACGCTCGGGGGGTCCAGGAACCGCTCTGAGTCAGCGGCGGCCCGACTTGCAGGGTGAGTCCTAAAAATAGGAATGGATTTTTAGCTGCTGTGCAATTTAAAATCGGGCTTTTCCGGAGTGTGCAAATTAAGCCAAAGTGCTGTTTAAAATTCGGCAACAAGCAGTTATTCACGTAGTTTCCAGGCTGTCCCGGCTTTTCGCCTCAGGACCACAACATACACCACCACACACACTAGTAATCAGTGGGGATGGTGCTTCCAAAGCTTTCTTTTAAGGCGGAAGCGCCTCGGGGTGGGCGGGGCCTAGCAAGGGGATCGGGTGCCTCACCTAGGATGGCGGCCCCGGAAGTAGGTTAGAGGTGGGGAGCCGAAGGCTCTGATGACGCTCGGGGGGTCCAGGAACCGCTCTGAGTCAGCGGCGGCCCGACTTGCAGGGTGAGTCCTAAAAATAGGAATGGATTTTTAGCTGCTGTGCAATTTAAAATCGGGCTTTTCCCGAGTGTGCAAATTAAGCCAAAGTGCTGTTTAAAATTCGGCAACAAGCAGTTATTCACGTCGTTTCCACGCTGTCCCGGCTTTTCGCCTCAGGACCACAACATACACCACCACACACACTAGTAATCAGTGGGGATGGTGCTTCCAAAGCTTTCTTTTAAGGCGGAAGCGCCTCGGGGTGGGCGGGGCCTAGCAAGGGGATCGGGTGCCTCACCTAAGATGGCGGCCCCGGAAGTAGGTTAGAGGTGGGGAGCCGAAGGCTCTGATAACGCTCGGGGGGGTCCAGGAACCGCTCTGAGTCAGCGGCGGCCCGACTTGCAGGGTGAGTCCTAAAAATAGGAAAGGATTTTTACCTGCTGTGCAGTTTAAAATCGGGCTTTTCCCGAGAGCGCAAATTAAGCCAAAGTGCTGTTTAAAATTCGGCAACAAGCAGTTATTCACGTCGTTTCCACGCTGTCCCGGCTTTTCGCCTCAGGACCACAACATACACCACCACACACACTAGTAATCAGTGGGGATGGTGCTTCCAAAGCTTTCTTTTAAGGCGGAAGCGCCTCGGGGTGGGCGGGGCCTAGCAAGGGGATCGGGTGCCTCACCTAAGATGGCGGCCCCGGAAGTAGGTTAGAGGTGGGGAGCCGAAGGCTCTGATGACGCTCGGGGGGTCCAGGAACCGCTCTGAGTCAGCGGCAGCCCGACTTGCAGGGTGAGTCCTAAAAATAGGAATGGATTTTTAGCTGCTGTGCAATTTAAAATCGGGCTTTTCCCGAGTGTGCAAATTAAGCCAAAGTGCTGTTTAAAATTCGGCAACAAGCAGTTATTCACGTCGTTTCCACGCTGTCCCGGCTTTTCGCCTCAGGACCACAACATACACCACCACACACACTAGTAATCAGTGGGGATGGTGCTTCCAAAGCTTTCTTTTAAGGCGGAAGCGCCTCGGGGTGGGCGGGGCCTAGCAAGGGGATCGGGTGCCTCACCTAAGATGGCGGCCCCGGAAGTAGGTTAGAGGTGGGGAGCCGAAGGCTCTGATGACGCTCGGGGGGTCCAGGAACCGCTCTGAGTCAGCGGCGGCCCGACTTGCAGGGTGAGTCCTAAAAATAGGAATGGATTTTTAGCTGCTGTGCAATTTAAAATCGGGCTTTTCCGGAGTGTGCAAATTAAGCCAAAGTGCTGTTTAAAATTCGGCAACAAGCAGTTATTCACGTAGTTTCCAGGCTGTCCCGGCTTTTCGCCTCAGGACCACAACATACACCACCACACACACTAGTAATCAGTGGGGATGGTGCTTCCAAAGCTTTCTTTTAAGGCGGAAGCGCCTCGGGGTGGGCGGGGCCTAGCAAGGGGATCGGGTGCCTCACCTAGGATGGCGGCCCCGGAAGTAGGTTAGAGGTGGGGAGCCGAAGGCTCTGATGACGCTCGGGGGGTCCAGGAACCGCTCTGAGTCAGCGGCGGCCCGACTTGCAGGGTGAGTCCTAAAAATAGGAATGGATTTTTAGCTGCTGTGCAATTTAAAATCGGGCTTTTCCCGAGTGTGCAAATTAAGCCAAAGTGCTGTTTAAAATTCGGCAACAAGCAGTTATTCACGTCGTTTCCACGCTGTCCCGGCTTTTCGCCTCAGGACCACAACATACACCACCACACACACTAGTAATCAGTGGGGATGGTGCTTCCAAAGCTTTCTTTTAAGGCGGAAGCGCCTCGGGGTGGGCGGGGCCTAGCAAGGGGATCGGGTGCCTCACCTAAGATGGCGGCCCCGGAAGTAGGTTAGAGGTCAGGAGCCGAAGGCTCTGATGACGCTCGGGGGGTCCAGGAACCGCTCTGAGTCAGCGGCGGCCCGACTTGCAGGGTGAGTCCTAAAAATAGGAATGGATTTTTAGCTGCTGTGCAATTTAAAATCGGGCTTTTCCCGAGTGTGCAAATTAAGCCAAAGTGCTGTTTAAAATTCGGCAACAAGCAGTTATTCACGGCGTTTCCACGCTGTCCCGGCTTTTCGCCTCAGGACCACAACATACACCAGGGGATGGCGTGGGTACCAACCACAAAATCAATTCCCACAATTTATGGGCCCACCACAATTCAACCCTTTTCAGTTTGGACCAATGTGGAATCAAGAATACAGCGATGGTTACTATGGCCAGCAACAACCATATGGAGGGCCACAACAACCTTTTTTAGGGGCACGCCAGAACACACGAGGCAAGAACCGGAAAGGCAACACAGTCGCTTGGGAAGACCAGGAGCAGCCCAACGCCCGGACAACCCGGAGCATGACGGGATCACTTCCCAACCAACCGTCAACCAGCAAGAGAGGGACCTAGTTGTGAATCTCACACCTATGACATTAACAGCGACACAGAAGAATGTTCTAAACAAAGGCTTGGGGTTTGTACCAACTCAGAAACCAGATATCTTCAAACTCAACATGGAGCTACAGGATTTCTTCAGGAAACTAAAACTACAGGCCTTCTTCAAAGACAAGCCATTACCAGAAGATAAAACAGACATGGGTTTGAAGTTGAAATCAACCTTCACCCCACCAGATTCTACAATTCCCGTAGAAATCCTAACCTTTGAAAAGGCAGTGACCACTGAGGTCAACCAACTGAATACAAAAGGGAAGAACGTCTTCTATAACACAAGTGGTGATGAACAACAAGCCCTAAGAGAGCTGACAACCAACAATGAGCTCGTTATAAAACCAGCAGACAAAGGGGGAGCGATAGTATTGCAAACCCTTGAGGCATATGATAAAGAGTGCCAGCGTTTACTATCGGATGAACGGAACTATAAAATGTTGGAAAGAGATCCAACGGAAGGACTTCGGATCCGGATTGGCGGCATGGTAGAGGAAGGCCTAGCCCATGACTGGCTCAGCAAAAAGGAAGCGGATTTCCTACAACAACCTACTCCGAAAATACCATATTTCTACTGTATCCCGAAGATACATAAAAACATCGAAAATCCACCGGGAAGACCCATTGTTTCCGGGATTGGGTCGATTCTGGAGCCATTGTCTAAATTCTCGGACACTTTCCTCAGACCAATGGTAAATTTTACAAACACATATTTGAAAGACACAAAAGCGGTCTTACAGCTACTGGAAGAGAAGGAATTTGATCCATCCACACAGCTCCTACTAAGCCTCGACGTGGAGAGCTTATATACGAGCCTGCCTCATGAGGAGACACTACAGATCATAGAGGAAGTGCTCTTCAGTAATACATGGAAGTACCAGACACCAAGAAACCTGGTCCTAGAATGCATCACCATGGCCTTGAAAGACAATTTTTTCAAATATAAAGAGACCCTATACCTACAGACCCATGGAACAAGCATGGGTAGTACTTTTGCCCCAAGTCTAGCGGGACTATACGTCCACCATCTGGAACAGCATAAGATCCTACATGAAGACAATCCATACCGTTCCCAGATTAACACCTGGAAACGGTACATAGATGATATCTTCATCATATGGAATGGGGATATAAACAGTGCCACGAATTTTGTAGCTTGGCTCAACAACCAGAATGAGTACCTGAAATTTACCAGTACTATCTCCAACACATCAATGGTTTTCCTGGATTTGAATATATACACCGAGGAGGGAAGGCTGAAAAGTACCACCCATTTTAAACCCACCTCCAGGAACTGTTTGTTGCGATACGATAGTTTCCATCCCAGACACCTAAGGGAGAATCTACCGTATGGTCAATTCTTACGACTCAGAAGAAACTGCACAGAATTGAACCAATTTAACAAACAGGCCAAAGATTTAAAAACCAAACTAATACAGAGACAATACCCTGTCAAAACCATTGATAAGGCGATGAAACGCGCAAGGAACAACCACAGGGAGGCACTTCTAGAAAACAATCCACAAGACAAAGGAGCAAACAAAAGACCAATTTGTGTTACGACATATACATCCATATCGAACCAGGTATCGAAAGTCATAAACAAACATTGGGGAATACTGAACTGTGGAGACCTGGATTTTGAGAAACCAATGCATGCACACCGGAGGGGCAGAAAAATTAAAGACATGCTGGTACATACTAGACCACGACAAAACCCCACTGGAAGACAGAATGTGACTGGGGTCCAAGGACACTTCCCCTGTGGCGATTGCAGCTGCTGTCATCAAACCCAAAAAAGCAAAACCCTAACCTTTAGAAATGGCACATCATGGGAACAACGCCAGTTCTCCAATTGTAACACGAAGAACGTGGTCTACATGATAACGTGCCCATGTGGTCTAGAATATATAGGCATGACCACCCGACATGTCAAAGTGAGGATAGGGGAACACAAAAGCAACATACGTTGTAAAAAAACGACCACCAAGATGGCATCACATTTTTTGGAACGTCAGCATTGCATTAATGATTTACGTTGGACAGTTATTGAACGTCTAACATCTGAAACAGGCCTGTTCCAGAAAGAACAACGATGGGTATTTCGCTTGGGAACCCACATTACAGGTCTTAATGACGACATTCCATGGAGCCAAATTACTGGACTATAATTGAAACACTACAACGTCATTAAATTCATTTTATCATTTTTTGGTTTGAGAAAAAGAAGGGCCTATAAGACCAAAATCAACCTGATGTGTCTTTCCCACAGAGAATGATATAAGAAATCACGGAACGCCCTTAAAAAGCATGCACATAAATGGACTAGGAGAGTGTTAATAACGTTTTCTGTTCAGGCCTTTGCCCATGCTGACAAACAGAATTATGGATGGCCCTATGGGATGCCCCAGAAATGAAATAAGCAATATTCAAAATTCGGGAAAAGCAACAGTACTTCCGATGGCCCAAGATGGTATACATCGCACGAGATCAGTGCCACACAGAGAGACGATTCATACGTCCGCGCATGCGCCGGTAACTAGTAAACCAAGGCACAGCGAATACGATATGCGCATGCGCGTGCTCTTCGAAAAGCTCAATAACCAGGCATGCGTAGAAGGACCCGTGTCAACAGGAACTCATGTCCGGGCTCGCGATAGGCAGGGAAGCGGATACTCCTTATTTGGTCTGCCAAAAACCCGGTAATTAACGAATGAGAAAAGGATATATGTTACATTGAGACCGTGAACATGTATACGATAGGCGGGGATACGGATGTCCCTTATATGGCCATCTTCCGACTTCCGCCAATTAACGAATGAGACAACACCAAAATCCCCAATATATACCGCAATGTCGCTCGCTAACGCATTTACAGCGGAGCAGCACAGGGTGGTAGAAGGAGGCCAATTTAGGCGGATTTCGTGAGTATATATTAAACACAAAAACAACTCTCAGATATCCAGATCTAGCGTGGAGTCAAACAGTGAGTAAAAGGAGTAACAACACTGAAACCACTTCTTTACCCTCACAGATTGTGGATTCACCTACCTACCTTGATGTTCTGGATATGCTCATGACGCAATATACAACAGTGACCATGAGTATGTCCAAAAAGAACTAATATAAAAAAACCTTAAGTGTGTCTTGTATGTTGTGTGTCATGTATGTCCCTCTTTTTTACAGGTTAATGTAACTGTTTGGGGCTCCAGGTGACTGCACCTGTCTGAGCCAGTCCTATATGGTAACCAAACTAAATTGAGTTTTTCTTTTTTTCAGGGCATGCAATTGCATGAACCAAAGATACCGCTGTAGGCACATTGTTAGCCTTCGTGAGATTGTTATCACTTTTTAGTAAAAAGATAATTAAGATAACACTTTTTTATAGGAATACGTGAGTAGGGTTGGGAAGTTGTGCCCCGTCCTGAAGAAGGAACACCAGTTCCGAAACATGTCGACGCACACCAGAGGTTTTGTCCCTAATTAAGACAACTAACCTCGCTTTTTTGCACATCTTTTTAATAGCACCAGCTAGGGGTACGGAATAAAGTTTTTTCGCACCACCCACTAGCCAGGTACTTTTTAATTTTTCACTACACCCTTCACTCACATTAATCCCCTCACATGCACTCAACACACACCACACATAGTCAATTCTTGTCAACGCTCCCGCGTAGTCGCAGGTTGTAGCGTGCCGCATCCCTTTAGCAGGGTGCGAAGACCCCGATGATGAAGCATGACACCAAGGGGCCTGTTGGTGTGTGAGGGGTATTTTACACAACACTGAGTGTTCCCCATCCTTGTGGTGCACACTGGAAGTAGGATTCTTCTTGTTTATTTATCAGTGCCTGTGGAGTAGGAATCCTATCTTTTTACTCTACCTCCCTTCATTGTTATTTCAGCCACAACATACACCACCACACACACTAGTAATCAGTGGGGATGGTGCTTCCAAAGCTTTCTTTTAAGGCGGAAGCGCCTCGGGGTGGGCGGGGCCTAGCAAGGGGATCGGGTGCCTCACCTAAGATGGCGGCCCCGGAAGTAGGTTAGAGGTGGGGAGCCGAAGGCTCTGATAACGCTCGGGGGGGTCCAGGAACCGCTCTGAGTCAGCGGCGGCCCGACTTGCAGGGTGAGTCCTAAAAATAGGAAAGGATTTTTACCTGCTGTGCAGTTTAAAATCGGGCTTTTCCCGAGAGCGCAAATTAAGCCAAAGTGCTGTTTAAAATTCGGCAACAAGCAGTTATTCACGTCGTTTCCACGCTGTCCCGGCTTTTCGCCTCAGGACCACAACATACACCACCACACACACTAGTAATCAGTGGGGATGGTGCTTCCAAAGCTTTCTTTTAAGGCGGAAGCGCCTCGGGGTGGGCGGGGCCTAGCAAGGGGATCGGGTGCCTCACCTAAGATGGCGGCCCCGGAAGTAGGTTAGAGGTGGGGAGCCGAAGGCTCTGATGACGCTCGGGGGGTCCAGGAACCGCTCTGAGTCAGCGGCAGCCCGACTTGCAGGGTGAGTCCTAAAAATAGGAATGGATTTTTAGCTGCTGTGCAATTTAAAATCGGGCTTTTCCCGAGTGTGCAAATTAAGCCAAAGTGCTGTTTAAAATTCGGCAACAAGCAGTTATTCACGTCGTTTCCACGCTGTCCCGGCTTTTCGCCTCAGGACCACAACATACACCACCACACACACTAGTAATCAGTGGGGATGGTGCTTCCAAAGCTTTCTTTTAAGGCGGAAGCGCCTCGGGGTGGGCGGGGCCTAGCAAGGGGATCGGGTGCCTCACCTAAGATGGCGGCCCCGGAAGTAGGTTAGAGGTGGGGAGCCGAAGGCTCTGATGACGCTCAGGGGGTCCAGGAACCGCTCTGAGTCAGCGGCGGCCCGACTTGCAGGGTGAGTCCTAAAAATAGGAATGGATTTTTAGCTGCTGTGCAATTTAAAATCGGGCTTTTCACGAGTGTGCAAATTAAGCCAAAGTGCTGTTTAAAATTCGGCACCAAGCAGTTATTCACGTCGTTTCCACGCTGTCCCGGCTTTTCGCCTCAGGACCACAACATACACCACCACACACACTAGTAATCAGTGGGGATGGTGCTTCCAAAGCTTTCTTTTAAGGCGGAAGCGCCTCGGGGTGGGCGGGTCCTAGCAAGGGGATCGGGTGCCTCACCTAAGATGGCGGCCCCGGAAGTAGGTTAGAGGTGGGGAGCCGAAGGCTCTGATGACGCTCGGGGGGTCCAGGAACCGCTCTGAGTCAGCGACGGCCCGACTTGCAGGGTGAGTCCTAAAAATAGGAATGGATTTTTAGCTGCTGTGCAATTTAAAATCGTGCTTTTCCCCAGTGTGCAAATTAAGCCAAAGTGCTGTTTAAAATTCGGCAACAAGCAGTTATTCACGTCGTTTCCACGCTGTCCCGGCTTTTCGCCTCAGGACCACAACATACACCACCTCACACACTAGTAATCAGTGGGGATGGTGCTTCCAAAGCTTTCTTTTAAGGCGGAAGCGCCTCGGGGTGGGCGGGGCCTAGCAAGGGGATCGGGTGCCTCAACTAAGATGGCGGCCTCGGAAGTAGGTTAGAGGTGGGGAGCCGAAGGCTCTGATGACGCTCGGGGTTCCAGAAACCGCTCTGAGTCAGCGGCGGCCCGACTTGCAGGGTGAGTCCTAAAAATAGGAATGGATTTTTAGCTGCTGTGCAATTTAAAATCGGGCTTTTCCCGAGTGTGCAAATTAAGCCAAAGTGCTGTTTAAAATTCGGCAACAAGCAGTTATTCACGTCGTTTCCACGCTGTCCCGGCTTTTCGCCTCAGGACCACAACATACACCACCACACACACTAGTAATCAGTGGGGATGGTGCTTCCAAAGCTTTCTTTTAAGGCGGAAGCGCCTCGGGGTGGGCGGGGCCTAGCAAGGGGATCGGGTGCCTCACCTAAGATGGCGGCCCCGGAAGTAGGTTAGAGGTGGGGAGCCGAAGGCTCTGATGACGCTCGGGGGGTCCAGGAACCGCTCTGAGTCAGCGGCGGCCCGACTTGCAGGGTGAGTCCTAAAAATAGGAATGGATTTTTAGCTGCTGTGCAATTTAAAATCGGGCTTTTCCCGAGTGTGCAAATTAAGCCAAAGTGCTGTTTAAAATTCGGCAACAAGCAGTTATTCACGTCGTTTCCACGCTGTCCCGGCTTTTCGCCTCAGGACCACAACATACACCACCACACACACTAGTAATAAATGGGGATGGTGCTTCCAAAGCTTTCTTTTAAGGCGGAAGCGCCTCGGGGTGGGCGGGGCCTAGCAAGGGGATCGGGTGCCTCACCTAAGATGGCGGCCCCGGAAGTAGGTTAGAGGTGGGGAGCCGAAGGCTCTGATGACGCTCAGGGGGTCCAGGAACCGCTCTGAGTCAGCGGCGGCCCGACTTGCAGGGTGAGTCCTAAAAATAGGAATGGATTTTTAGCTGCTGTGCAATTTAAAATCGGGCTTTTCACGAGTGTGCAAATTAAGCCAAAGTGCTGTTTAAAATTCGGCACCAAGCAGTTATTCACGTCGTTTCCACGCTGTCCCGGCTTTTCGCCTCAGGACCACAACATACACCACCACACACACTAGTAATCAGTGGGGATGGTGCTTCCAAAGCTTTCTTTTAAGGCGGAAGCGCCTCGGGGTGGGCGGGTCCTAGCAAGGGGATCGGGTGCCTCACCTAAGATGGCGGCCCCGGAAGTAGGTTAGAGGTGGGGAGCCGAAGGCTCTGATGACGCTCGGGGGGTCCAGGAACCGCTCTGAGTCAGCGACGGCCCGACTTGCAGGGTGAGTCCTAAAAATAGGAATGGATTTTTAGCTGCTGTGCAATTTAAAATCGTGCTTTTCCCCAGTGTGCAAATTAAGCCAAAGTGCTGTTTAAAATTCGGCAACAAGCAGTTATTCACGTCGTTTCCACGCTGTCCCGGCTTTTCGCCTCAGGACCACAACATACACCACCACACACACTAGTAATCAGTGGGGATGGTGCTTCCAAAGCTTTCTTTTAAGGCGGAAGCGCCTCGGGGTGGGCGGGGCCTAGCAAGGGGATCGGGTGCCTCACCTAAGATGGCGGCCTCGGAAGTAGGTTAGAGGTGGGGAGCCGAAGGCTCTGATGTCGCTCGGGGGGTCCAGGAACCGCTCTGAGTCAGCGGCGGCCCGACTTGCAGGGTGAGTCCTAAAAATAGGAATGGATTTTTAGCTGCTGTGCAATTTAAAATCGGGTTTTCCCGAGTGTGCAAATTAAGCCAAAGTGCTGTTTAAAATTCGGCAACAAGCAGTTATTCACGTCGTTTCCACGCTGTCCCGGCTTTTCGCCTCAGGACCACAACATACACCACCACACACACTAGTAATCAGTGGGGATGGTGCTTCCAAAGCTTTCTTTTAAGGCGGAAGCGCCTCGGGGTGGGCGGGGCCTAGCAAGGGGATCGGGTGCCTCACCTAAGATGGCGGCCCCGGAAGTAGGTTAGAGGTGGGGAGCCGAAGGCTCTGATGACGCTCGGGGGGTCCAGGAACCGCTCTGAGTCAGCGGCGGCCCGACTTGCAGGGTGAGTCCTAAAAATAGGAATGGATTTTTAGCTGCTGTGCAATTTAAAATCGGGCTTTTCCCGAGTGTGCAAATTAAGCCAAAGTGCTGTTTAAAATTCGGCAACAAGCAGTTATTCACGTCGTTTCCATGCTGTCTCGGCTTTTCGCCTCAGGACCACAACATACACCACCACACACACTAGTAATCAGTGGGGATGGTGCTTCCAAAGCTTTCTTTTAAGGCGGAAGCGCCTCGGGGTGGGCGGGACCTAGCAAGGGGATCGGGTGCCTCACCTAAGATGGCGGCCCCGGAAGTAGGTTAGAGGTGGGGAGCCGAAGGCTCTGATGACGCTCGGGGGGTCCAGGAACCGCTCTGAGGCAGCGGCGGCCCGACTTGCAGGGTGAGTCCTAAAAATAGGAATGGATTTTTAGCTGCTGTGCAATTTAAAATCGGGATTTTCCCCAGTGTGCAAATTAAGCCATAGTGCTGTTTAAAATTCGGCAACAAGCAGTTATTCACGTCGTTTCCACGCTGTCCCGGCTTTTCGCCTCAGGACCACAACATACACCACCACACACACTAGTAATCAGTGGGGATGGTGCTTCCTAAGCTTTCTTTTAAGGCGGAAGCGCCTCGGGGTGGGCGGGGCCTAGCAAGGGGATCGGGTGCCTCACTTAAGATGGCGGCCACGGAAGTAGGTTAGAGGTGGGGAGCCGAAGGCTCTGATGACGCTCGGGGGTCCAGAAACCGCTCTGAGTCAGCGGCGGCCCGACTTGCAGGGTGAGTCCTAAAAATAGGAATGGATTTTTAGCTGCTGTGCAATTTAAAATCGGGCTTTTCCCGAGTGTGCAAATTAAGCCAAAGTGCTGTTTAAAATTCGGCAACAAGCAGTTATTCACGTCGTTTCCACGCTGTCCCGGCTTTTCGCCTCAGGACCACAACATACACCACCACACACACTAGTAATCAGTGGGGATGGTGCTTCCAAAGCTTTCTTTTAAGGCGGAAGCGCCTCGGGGTGGGCGGGGCCTAGCAAGGGGATCGGGTGCCTCACCTAAGATGGCGGCCCCGGAAGTAGGTTAGAGGTGGGGAGCCGAAGGCTCTGATGACGCTCGGGGGGTCCAGGAACCGCTCTGAGTCAGCGGCGGCCCGACTTGCAGGGTGAGTCCTAAAAATAGGAATGGATTTTTAGCTGCTGTGCAATTTAAAATCGGGCTTTTCCCGAGTGTGCAAATTAAGCCAAAGTGCTGTTTAAAATTCGGCAACAAGCAGTTATTCACGTCGTTTCCACGCTGTCCCGGCTTTTCGCCTCAGGACCACAACATACACCACCACACACACTAGTAATAAGTGGGGATGGTGCTTCCAAAGCTTTCTTTTAAGGCGGAAGCGCCTCGGGGTGGGCGGGGCCTAGCAAGGGGATCGGGTGCCTCACCTAAGATGGCGGCCCCGGAAGTAGGTTAGAGGTGGGGAGCCGAAGGCTCTGATGACGCTCAGGGGGTCCAGGAACCGCTCTGAGTCAGCGGCGGCCCGACTTGCAGGGTGAGTCCTAAAAACAGGAATGGATTTTTAGCTGCTGTGCAATTTAAAATCGGGCTTTTCACGAGTGTGCAAATTAAGCCAAAGTGCTGTTTAAAATTCGGCACCAAGCAGTTATTCACGTCGTTTCCACGCTGTCCCGGCTTTTCGCCTCAGGACCACAACATACACCACCACACACACTAGTAATCAGTGGGGATGGTGCTTCCAAAGCTTTCTTTTAAGGCGGAAGCGCCTCGGGGTGGGCGGGTCCTAGCAAGGGGATCGGGTGCCTCACCTAAGATGGCGGCCCCGGAAGTAGGTTAGAGGTGGGGAGCCGAAGGCTCTGATGACGCTCGGGGGGTCCAGGAACCGCTCTGAGTCAGGAACGGCCCGACTTGCAGGGTGAGTCCTAAAAATAGGAATGGATTTTTAGCTGCTGTGCAATTTAAAATCGTGCTTTTCCCCAGTGTGCAAATTAAGCCAAAGTGCTGTTTAAAATTCGGCAACAAGCAGTTATTCACGTCGTTTCCACGCTGTCCCGGCTTTTCGCCTCAGGACCACAACATACACCACCACACACACTAGTAATCAGTGGGGATGGTGCTTCCAAAGCTTTCTTTTAAGGCGGAAGCGCCTCGGGGTGGGCGGGGCCTAGCAAGGGGATCGGGTGCCTCACCTAAGATGGCGGCCTCGGAAGTAGGTTAGAGGTGGGGAGCCGAAGGCTCTGATGTCGCTCGGGGGGTCCAGGAACCGCTCTGAGTCAGCGGCGGCCCGACTTGCAGGGTGAGTCCTAAAAATAGGAATGGATTTTTAGCTGCTGTGCAATTTAAAATCGGGTTTTCCCGAGTGTGCAAATTAAGCCAAAGTGCTGTTTAAAATTCGGCAACAAGCAGTTATTCACGTCGTTTCCACGCTGTCCCGGCTTTTCGCCTCAGGACCACAACATACACCACCACACACACTAGTAATCAGTGGGGATGGTGCTTCCAAAGATTTCTTTTAAGGCGGAAGCGCCTCGGGGTGGGCGGGGCCTAGCAAAGGGATCGGGTGCCTCACCTAAGATGGCGGCCCCGGAAGTAGGTTAGAGGTGGGGAGCCGAAGGCTCTGATGACGCTGGGGGGGTCCAGGAACCGCTCTGAGTCAGCGGCGGCCCGACTTGCAGGGTGAGTCCTAAAAATAGGAATGGATTTTTAGCTGCTGTGCAATTTAAAATCGGGCTTTTCCCGAGTGTGCAAATTAAGCCAAAGTGCTGTTTAAAATTCGGCAACAAGCAGTTATTCACGTCGTTTCCACGCTGTCTCGGCTTTTCGCCTCAGGACCACAACATACACCACCACACACACTAGTAATCAGTGGGGATGGTGCTTCCAAAGCTTTCTTTTAAGGCGGAAGCGCCTCGGGGTGGGCGGGACCTAGCAAGGGGATCGGGTGCCTCACCTAAGATGGCGGCCCCGGAAGTAGGTTAGAGGTGGGGAGCCGAAGGCTCTGATGACGCTCGGGGGGTCCAGGAACCGCTCTGAGGCAGCGGCGGCCCGACTTGCAGGGTGAGTCCTAAAAATAGGAATGGATTTTTAGCTGCTGTGCAATTTAAAATCGGGATTTTCCCCAGTGTGCAAATTAAGCCATAGTGCTGTTTAAAATTCGGCAACAAGCAGTTATTCACGTCGTTTCCACGCTGTCCCGGCTTTTCGCCTCAGGACCACAACATACACCACCACACACACTAGTAATCAGTGGGGATGGTGCTTTCTAAGCTTTCTTTTAAGGCGGAAGCGCCTCGGGGTGGGCGTGGCCTAGCAAGGGGATCGGGTGCCTCACTTAAGATGGCGGCCATGGAAGTAGGTTAGAGGTGGGAAACCGAAGGCTCTGATGACGCTCGGGGGGTCCAGGAACCACTCTGAGTCAGCGGCGGCCTGACTTGCAGGGTGAGTCCTAAAAATAGGAATGGATTTTTAGCTGCTGTGCAATTTAAAATCGGGCTTTTCCCGAGTGTGCAAATTAAGCCAAAGTGCTGTTTAAAATTCAGCAACAAGCAGTTATTCACGTCGTTTCCACGCTGTCCCGGCTTTTTGCCTCAGGACCACAACATACACCACCACACACACTAGTAATCAGTGGGGATGGTGCTTCCAAAGCTTTCTTTTAAGGCGGAAGCACCTCGGGGTGGGCGGGGCCTAGCAAGGGGATCGGGTGCCTCACCTAAGATGGCGGCCCCGGAAGTAGGTTAGAGGTGGGGAGCCGAAGGCTCTGATGACGCTCGGGGGGTCCAGGAACCGCTCTGAGTCAGCGGCGGCCCGACTTGCAGGGTGAGTCCTAAAAATAGGAATGGATTTTTAGCTGCTGTGCAATTTAAAATCGGGCTTTTCCCGAGTGTGCAAATTAAGCCAAAGTGCTGTTTAAAATTCGGCAACAAGCAGTTATTCACGTCGTTTCCACGCTGTCCCGGCTTTTCGCCTCAGGACCACAACATACACCACCACACACACTAGTAATCAGTGGGGATGGTGCTTCCAAAGCTTTCTTTTAAGGCGGAAGCGCCTCGGGGTGGGCGGGGCCTAGCAAGGGGATCGGGTGCCTCACCTAAGATGGCGGCCCCGGAAGTAGGTTAGAGGTGGGGAGCCGAAGGCTCTGATGACGCTCGGGGGGTCCAGGAACCGCTCTGAGGCAGCAGCGGCCCGACTTGCAGGGTGAGTCCTAAAAATAGGAATGGATTTTTCGCTGCTGTGCAATTTAAAATCGGGCTTTTCCCGAGTGTGCAAATTAAGCCAAAGTGCTGTTTAAAATTCGGCAACAAGCAGTTATTCACGGCGTTTCCACGCTGTCCCGGCTTTTCGCCACAGGACCACAACATACACCACCACACACACTAGTAATCAGTGGGGATGGTGCTTCCAAAGCTTTCTTTTAAGGCGGAAGCGCCTCGGGGTGGGCGGGGCCTAGCAAGGGGATTGGGTGCCTCACCTAAGATGGCGGCCCTGGAAGTAGGTTAGAGGTGGGGAGCCGAAGGCTCTGATGACGCTCGGGGGGTCCAGGAACCGCTCTGAGTCAGCGGCGGCCCGACTTGCAGGGTGAGTCCTAAAAATAGGAATGGATTTTTAGCTGCTGTGCAGTTTAAAATCGGGCTTTTCCCGAGTGTGCAAATTAAGCCAAAGTGCTGTTTAAAATTCGGCAACAAGCAGTTATTCACGTCGTTTCCACGCTGTCCCGGCTTTTCGCCTCAGGACCACAACATACACCACCACACACACTAGTAATCAGTGGGGATGGTGCTTCCAAAGCTTTCTTTTAAGGCGGAAGCGCCTCGGGGTGGGTGGGGCCTAGCAAGGGGATCGGGTGCCCCACCTAAGATGGCGGCCCGGAAGTAGGTTAGAGGTGGGGAGCCGAAGGCTCTGATGACGCTCGGGGGGTCCAGGAACCGCTCTGAGTCAGCGGCGGCCCGACTTGCAGGGTGAGTCCTAAAAATAGGAATGGATTTTTAGCTGCTGTGCAGTTTAAAATCGGGCTTTTCCCGAGAGTGCAAATTAAGCCAAAGTGCTGTTTAAAATTCGGCAACAAGCAGTTATTCACGTCGTTTCCACGCTGTCCCGGCTTTTCGCCTCAGGACCACAACATACACCACCACACACACTAGTAATCAGTGGGGATGGTGCTTCCAAAGCTTTCTTTTAAGGCGGAAGCGCCTCGGGTGGGCGGGGCCTAGCAAGGGGATCGGGTGCCTCACCTAAGATGGCGGCCCCGGAAGTAGGTTAGAGGTGGGGAGCTGAAGGCTCTGATGACGCTCGGGGGGTCCAGGAACCGCTCTGAGTCAGCGGCGGCCCGACTTGCAGGGTGAGTCCTAAAAATAGGAATGGATTTTTAGCTGCTGTGCAATTTAAAATCGGGCTTTTCCCCGAGTGTGCAAATTAAGCCAAAGTGCTGTTTAAAATTCGGCAACAAGCAGTTATTCACGTCGTTTCCACGCTGTCCCGGCTTTTCGCCTCAGGACCACAACATACACCACCACACATACTAGTAATCAGTGGGGATGGAGCTTCCAAAGCTTTCTTTTAAGGCGGAAGCGCCTCGGGTGGGCGGGGCCTAGCAAGGGGATCGGGTGCCTCACCTAAGATGGCGGCCCCGGAAGTAGGTTAGAGGTGGGGAGCCGAAGGCTCTGATGACGCTCGGGGGGTCCAGGAACCGCTCTTAGTCAGCGGCGGCCCGACTTGCAGGGTGAGTCCTAAAAATAGGAATGGATTTTTAGCTGCTGTGCAACTTAAAATTGGGCTTTTCCCGAGTGTGCAAATGAAGCCAAAGTGCTGTTTAAAATTCGGCAACAAGCAGTTATTCACGTTGTTTCCACGCTGTCCCGGCTTTTCGCCTCAGGACCACAACATACACCACCACACACACTAGTAATCAGTGGGGATGGCGCTTCCAAAGCTTTCTTTTAAGGCGGAAGCGCCTCGGGGTGGGCGGGGCCTAGCAAGGGGATCGGGTGCCTGACCTAAGATGGCGGCCCCGGAAGTAGGTTAGAGGTGGGGAGCCGAAGGCTCTGATGAAGCTCGGGTGGTCCAGGAACCGCTCTTAGTCAGCGGCGGCCCGACTTGCAGGGTGAGTCCTAAAAATAGGAATGGATTTTTAGCTGCTGTGCAACTTAAAATTGGGCTTTTCCCGAGTGTGCAAATGAAGCCAAAGTGCTGTTTAAAATTCGGCAACAAGCAGTTATTCACGTTGTTTCCACGCTGTCCCGGCTTTTCGCCTCAGGACCACAACATACACCACCACACACACTAGTAATCAGTGGGGATGGTGCTTCCAAAGCTTTCTTTTAAGGCGGAAGCGCCTCGGGGTGGGCGGGGCCTAGCAAGGGGATCGGGTGCCTCACCTAAGATGGCGGCCCCGGAAGTAGGTTAGAGGTGGGGAGTCGAAGGCTCTGATGATGCTCGGGGGGTCCAGGAACCGCTCTGAGTCAGCGGCGGCCCGACTTGCAGGGTGAGTCCTAAAAATAGGAATGGATTTTTAGCTGCTGTGCAATTTAAAATCGGGCTTTTCCCGAGTGTGCAAATTAAGCCAAAGTGCTGTTTAAAATTCGGCAACAAGCAGTTATTCACGTCGTTTCCACGCTGTCCCGGCTTTTTGCCTCAGGACCACAACATACACCACCACACACACTAGTAATCAGTGGGGATGGTGCTTCCAAAACTTTCTTTTAAGGCGGAAGCGCCTCGGGGTGGGCGGGGCCTAGCAAGGGGATCGGGTGCCTCACCTAAGATGGCGGCCCCGGAAGTAGGTTAGAGGTGGGGAGCTGAAGGCTCTGATGACGCTTGGGGGGTCCAGGAACCGCTCTGAGTCAGCGGCGGCCCGACTTGCAGGGTGAGTCCTAAAAATAGGAATGGATTTTTAGCTGCTGTGCAGTTTAAAATCGGGCTTTTCCCGAGTGTGCAAATTAAGCCAAAGTGCTGTTTAAAATTCGGCAACAAGCAGTTATTCACGTCGTTTCCACGCTGTCCCGGCTTTTCGCCTCAGGACCACAACATACACCACCACACACACTAGTAATCAGTGGGGATGGTGCTTCCAAAGCTTTCTTTTAAGGCGGAAGCGCCTCGGGGTGGGCGGGGCCTAGCAAGGGGATCGGGTGCCTCACCTAAGATGGCGGCCTCGGAAGTAGGTTAGAGGTGGGGAGCCGAAGGCTCTCATGACGCTCGGGGGGTCCAGGAACCGCTCTGAGTTAGCGGCGGCCCGACTTGCAGGGTGAGTCCTAAAAATAAGAATGGATTTTTAGCTGCTGTGCAGTTTAAAATCGGGCTTTTCCCGAGTGTGCAAATTAAGCCAAAGTGCTGTTTAAAATTCGGCAACAAGCAGTTATTCACGTCGTTTCCACGCTGTCCCGGCTTTTCGCCTCAGGACCACAACATACACCACCACACACACTAGTAATCAGTGGGGATGGTGCTTCCAAAGCTTTCTTTTAAGGCGGAAGCGCCTCGGGGTGGGCGGGGCCTAGCAAGGGGATCGGGTGCCTCACCTAAGATGGCGTCCCCGGAAGTAGGTTAGAGGTGGGGAGTCGAAGGCTCTGATGACGCTCGGGGGGTCCAGGAACCGCTCTGAGTCAGCGGCGGCCCGACTTGCAGGGTGAGTCCTAAAAATAGGAATGGATTTTTAGCTGCTGTGCAATTTAAAATCGGGCTTTTCCCGAGTGTGCAAATTAAGCCAAAGTGCTGTTTAAAATTCGGCAACAAGCAGTTATTCACGTCGTTTCCACGCTGTCCCGGCTTTTCGCCTCAGGACCACAACATACACCACCACACACACTAGTAATCAGTGGGGATGGTGCTTCCAAAGCTTTCTTTTAAGGCGGAAGCGCCTCGGGGTGGGCGGGGCCTAGCAATTGGATCGGGTGCCTCACCTAAGATGGCGGCCCCGGAAGTAGGTTAGAGGTGGGGAGCCGAAGGCTCTGATGACGCTCGGGGGGTCCAGGAACCGCTCTGAGTCAGTGGCGGCCCGACTTGCATGGTGAGTCCTACAAATAGGAATGGATTTTTAGCTGCTGTGCAATTTAAAATCGGGCTTTTCCCGAGTGTGCAAATTAAGCCAAAGTGCTGTTTAAAATTCGGCAACAAGCAGTTATTCACGTCGTTTCCACGCTGTCCCGGCTTTTCGCCTCAGGACCACAACATACACCACCACACACACTAGTAATCAGTGGGGATGGTGCTTCCAAAGCTTTCTTTTAAGGCGGAAGCGCCTCGGGGTGGGCGGGGCCTAGCAAGGGGGTCGGGTGCCTCACCTAAGATGGCGGCCCCGGAAGTAGGTTAGAGGTGGGGAGCCGAAGGCTCTGATGACGCTCGGGGGGTCCAGGAACCGCTCTGAGTCAGCGGCGGCCCGACTTGCAGGGTGAGTCCTAAAAATAGGAATGGATTTTTAGCTGCTGTGCAACTTAAAATTGGGCTTTTCCCGAGTGTGCAAATGAAGCCAAAGTGCTGTTTAAAAGTCAGCAACAAGCAGTTATTCACGTCGTTTCCACGCTGTCCCGGCTTTTCGCCTCAGGACCACAACATACACCACCACACACACTAGTAATCAGTGGGGATGGTGCTTCCAAAGCTTTCTTTTAAGGCAGAAGCGCCTCGGGGTGGGCGGGGCCTAGCAAGGGGATCGGGTGCCTCACCTAAGAGGGCGGCCCCGGAAGTAGGTTAGAGGTGGGGAGCCGAAGGCTCTGATGACGCTCGGGGGGTCCAGGAACCGCTCTGAGTCAGCGGCGGCCCGACTTGCAGGGTGAGTCCTCAAAATAGGAATGGATTTTTAGCTGCTGTGCAATTTAAAATTGGGCTTTTCCCGAGTGTGCAAATTAAGCCAAAGTGCTGTTTAAAATTCGGCAACAAGCAGTTATTCACGTCGTTTCCACGCTGTCCCGGCTTTTCGCCTCAGGACCACAACATACACCACCACACACACGAGTAATCAGTGGGGATGGTGCTTCCAAAGCTTTCTTTTAAGGCGGAAGCGCCTCGGGGTGGGCGGGGCCTAGCAAGGGGATCGGGTGCCTCACCTAAGATGGCGGCCCCGGAAGTAGGTTAGAGGTGGGGAGCCGAAGGCTCTGATGACGCTCGGGGGGTCCAGGAACCGCTCTGAGTCAGCGGCGGCCCGACTTGCAGGGTGAGTCCTAAAAATAGGAATGGATTTTTAGCTGCTGTGCAACTTAAAATTGGGCTTTTCCCGAGTGTGCAAATGAAGCCAAAGTGCTGTTTAAAATTCGGCAACAAGCAGTTATTCACGTCGTTTCCACGCTGTCCCGGCTTTTCGCCTCAGGACCACAACATACACCACCACACACACTAGTAATCAGTGGGGATGGTGCTTCCAAAGCTTTCTTTTAAGGCGGAAGCGCCTCGGGGTGGGCGGGGCCTAGCAAGGGGATCGGGTGCCTCACCTAAGATGGCGGCCCCGGAAGTAGGTTAGAGGTGGGGAGCCGAAGGCTCTGATGACGCTCGGGGGGTCCAGGAACCGCTCTGAGTCAGCGGCGGCCCGACTTGCAGGGTGAGTCCTAAAAATAGGAATGGATTATTAGCTGCTGTGCAATTTAAAATCGGTCTTTTCCCGAGTGTGCAAATTAAGCCAAAGTGCTGTTTAAAATTCGGCAACAAGCAGTTATTCACGTCGTTTCCACGCTGTCCTGGCTTTTCGCCTCAGGACCACAACATACACCACCACACACACTAGTAATCAGTGGGGATGGTGCTTCCAAAGCTTTCTTTTAAGGCGGAAGCGCCTCGGGGTGGGCGGGGCCTAGCAAGGGGATCGGGTGCCTCACCTAAGATGGCGGCCTCGGAAGTAGGTTAGAGGTGGGGAGCCGAAGGCTCTCATGACACTCGGGGGGTCCAGGAACCGCTCTGAGTCAGCGGCGGCCCGACTTGCAGGGTGAGTCCTAAAAATAAGAATGGATTTTTAGCTGCTGTGCAGTTTAAAATCGGGCTTTTCCCGAGTGTGCAAATTAAGCCAAAGTGCTGTTTAAAATTCGGCAACAAGCAGTTATTCACGTCGTTTCCACGCTGTCCCGGCTTTTCGCCTCAGGACCACAACATACACCACCACACACACTAGTAATCAGTGGGGATGGTGCTTCCAAAGCTTTCTTTTAAGGCGGAAGCGCCTCGGGGTGGGCGGGCCTAGCAAGGGGATCGGGTGCCTCACCTAAGATGGCGGCCCCGGAAGTAGGTTAGAGGTGGGGAGTCGAAGGCTCTGATGACGCTCGGGGGGTCCAGGAACCGCTCTGAGTCAATGGCGGCCCGACTTGCAGGGTGAGTCCTAAAAATAGGAATGGATTTTTAGCTGCTGTGCAATTTAAAATCGGGCTTTTCCCGAGTGTGCAAATTAAGCCAAAGTGCTGTTTAAAATTCGGCAACAAGCAGTTATTCACGTCGTTTCCACGCTGTCCCGGCTTTTCGCCTCAGGACCACAACATACACCACCACACACACTAGTAATCAGTGGGGATGGTGCTTCCAAAGCTTTCTTTTAAGGCGGAAGCGCCTCGGGGTGGGCGGGGCCTAGCAATTGGATCGGGTGCCTCACCTAAGATGGCGGCCCCGGAAGTAGGTTAGAGGTGGGGAGCCGAAGGCTCTGATGACGCTCGGGGGGTCCAGGAACCGCTCTGAGTCAGCGGCGGCCCGACTTGCAGGGTGAGTCCTAAAAATAGGAATGGATTTTTAGCTGCTGTGCAATTTAAAATCGGGCTTTTCCCGAGTGTGCAAATTAAGCCAAAGTGCTGTTTAAAATTCGGCAACAAGCAGTTATTCACGTCGTTTCCACGCTGTCCCGGCTTTTCGCCTCAGGACCACAACATACACCACCACACACACTAGTAATCAGTGGGGATGGTGCTTCCAAAGCTTTCTTTTAAGGCGGAAGCGCCTCGGGGTGGGCGGGGCCTAGCAAGGGGATCGGGTGCCTCACCTAAGATGGCCGCCTCGGAAGTAGGTTAGAGGTGGGGAGCCGAAGGCTCTCATGACGCTCGGGGGGTCCAGGAACTGCTCTGAGTCAGCGGCGGCCCGACTTGCAGGGTGAGTCCTAAAAATAAGAATGGATTTTTAGCTGCTGTGCAGTTTAAAATCGGGCTTTTCCCGAGTGTGCAAATTAAGCCAAAGTGCTGTTTAAAATTCGGCAACAAGCAGTTATTCACGTCGTTTCCACGCTGTCCTGGCTTTTCGCCTCAGGACCACAACATACACCACCACACACACTAGTAATCAGTGGGGATGGTGCTTCCAAAGCTTTCTTTTAAGGCGGAAGCGCCTCGGGGTGGGCGGGGCCTAGCAAGGGGATCGGGTGCCTCACCTAAGATGGCGGCCCCGGAAGTAGGTTAGAGGTGGGGAGTCGAAGGCTCTGATGACGCTCGGGGGGTCCAGGAACCGCTCTGAGTCAGCGGCGGCCTGACTTGCAGGGTGAGTCCTAAAAATAGGAATGGATTTTTAGCTGCTGTGCAATTTAAAATCGGGCTTTTCCCGAGTGTGCAAATTAAGCCAAAGTGCTGTTTAAAATTCGGCAACAAGCAGTTATTCACGTCGTTTCCACGCTGTCCCGGCTTTTCGCCTCAGGACCACAACATACACCACCACACACACTAGTAATCAGTGGGGATGGTGCTTCCAAAGCTTTCTTTTAGGGCGGAAGCGCCTCGGGGTGGGCGGGGCCTAGCAATTGGATCGGGTGCCTCACCTAAGATGGCGGCCCCGGAAGTAGGTTAGAGGTGGGGAGCCGAAGGCTCTGATGACTCTCGGGGGGTCCAGGAACCGCTCTGAGTCAGCGGCGGCCCGACTTGCAGGGTGAGTCCTAAAAATAGGAATGGATTTTTAGCTGCTGTGCAATTTAAAATCGGGCTATTCCCGAGTGTGCAAATTAAGCCAAAGTGCTGTTTAAAATTCGGCAACAAGCAGTTATTCACGTCGTTTCCACGCTGTCCCGGCTTTTCGCCTCAGGACCACAACATACACCACCACACACACTAGTAATCAGTGGGGATGGTGCTTCCAAAGCTTTCTTTTAAGGCGGAAGCGCCTCGGGGTGGGCGGGGCCTAGCAAGGGGGTCGGGTGCCTCACCTAAGATGGCGGCCCCGGAAGTAGGTTAGAGGTGGGGAGCCGAAGGCTCTGATGACGCTCGGGGGGTCCAGGAACCGCTCTGCGTCAGCGGCGGCCCGACTTGCAGGGTGAGTCCTAAAAATAGGAATGGATTTTTAGCTCCTGTGCAATTTAAAATCGGGGTTTTCCCGAGTGTGCAAATTAAGCCAAAGTGCTGTTTAAAATTCGGCAACAAGCAGTTATTCACGTCGTTTCCACGCTGTCCCGGCTTTTCGCCTCAGGACCACAACATACACCACCACACACACTAGTAATCAGTGGGGATGGTGCTTCCAAAGCTTTCTTTTAAGGCGGAAGCGCCTCGGGGTGGGCGGGGCCTAGCAATTGGATCGGGTGCCTCACCTAAGATGGCGGCCCCGGAAGTAGGTTAGAGGTGGGGAGCCGAAGGCTCTGATGACTCTCGGGGGGTCCAGGAACCGCTCTGAGTCAGCGGCGGCCCGACTTGCAGGGTGAGTCCTAAAAATAGGAATGGATTTTTAGCTGCTGTGCAATTTAAAATCGGGCTTTTCCCGAGTGTGCAAATTAAGCCAAAGTGCTGTTTAAAATTCGGCAACAAGCAGTTATTCACGTCGTTTCCACGCTGTCCCGGCTTTTCGCCTCAGGACCACAACATACACCACCACACACACTAGTAATCAGTGGGGATGGTGCTTCCAAAGCTTTCTTTTAAGGCGGAAGCGCCTCGGGGTGGGCGGGGCCTAGCAAGGGGGTCGGGTGCCTCACCTAAGATGGCGGCCCCGGAAGTAGGTTAGAGGTGGGGAGCCGAAGGCTCTGATGACGCTCGGGGGGTCCAGGAACCGCTCTGAGTCAGCGGCGGCCCGACTTGCAGGGTGAGTCCTAAAAATAGGAATGGATTTTTAGCTGCTGTGCAACTTAAAATTGGGCTTTTCCCGAGTGTGCAAATGAAGCCAAAGTGCTGTTTAAAAGTCAGCAACAAGCAGTTAATCACGTCGTTTCCACGCTGTCCCGGCTTTTCGCCTCAGGACCACAACATACACCACCACACACACTAGTAATCAGTGGGGATGGTGCTTCCAAAGCTTTCTTTTAAGGCGGAAGCGCCTCGGGGTGGGCGGGGCCTAGCAAGGGGGTCGGGTGCCTCACCTAAGATGGCGGCCCCGGAAGTAGGTTAGAGGTGGGGAGCCGAAGGCTCTGATGACGCTCGGGGGGTCCAGGAACCGCTCTGAGTCAGCGGCGGCCCGACTTGCAGGGTGAGTCCTAAAAATAGGAATGGATTTTTAGCTGCTGTGCAACTTAAAATTGGGCTTTTCCCGAGTGTGCAAATGAAGCCAAAGTGCTGTTTAAAAGTCGGCAACAAGCAGTTATTCACGTCGTTTCCACGCTGTCCCGGCTTTTCGCCTCAGGACCACAACATACACCACCACACACACTAGTAATCAGTGGGGATGGTGCTTCCAAAGCTTTCTTTTAAGGCGGAAGCGCCTCGGGGTGGGCGGGGCCTAGCAAGGGGATCGGGTGCCTCACCTAAGATGGCGGCCCCGGAAGTAGGTTAGAGGTGGGGAGCCGAAGGCTCTGATGACGCTCGGGGGGTCCAGGAACCGCTCTGAGTCAGCGGCGGCCCGACTTGCAGGGTGAGTCCTAAAAATAGGAATGGATTTTTAGCTGCTGTGCAATTTAAAATCGGGCTTTTCCCGAGTGTGCAAATTAAGCCAAAGTGCTGTTTAAAATTCGGCAACAAGCAGTTATTCACGTCGTTTCCACGCTGTCCCGGCTTTTCGCCTCAGGACCACAACATACACCACCACACACACTAGTAATCAGTGGGGATGGTGCTTCCAAAGCTTTCTTTTAAGGCGGAAGCGCCTCGGGGTGGGCGGGGCCTAGCAAGGGGATCGGGTGCCTCACCTAAGATGGCGGCCTCGGAAGTAGGTTAGAGGTGGGGAGCCGAAGGCTCTCATGACGCTCGGGGGGGTCCAGGAACCGCTCTGAGTCAGCGGCGGCCCGACTTGCAGGGTGAGTCCTAAAAATAAGAATGGATTTTTAGCTGCTGTGCAGTTTAAAATCGGGCTTTTCCCGAGTGTGCAAATTAAGCCAAAGTGCTGTTTAAAATTCGGCAACAAGCAGTTATTCACGTCGTTTCCACGCTGTCCCGGCTTTTCGCCTCAGGACCACAACATACACCACCACACACACTAGTAATCAGTGGGGATGGTGCTTCCAAAGCTTTCTTTTAAGGCGGAAGGGCCTCGGGGTGGGCGGGGCCTAGCAAGGGGATCGGGTGCCTCACCTAAGATGGCGGCCCCGGAAGTAGGTTAGAGGTGGGGAGTCGAAGGCTCTGATGACGCTCGGGGGGTCCAGGAACCGCTCTGAGTCAATGGCGGCCCGACTTGCAGGGTGAGTCCTAAAAATAGGAATGGATTTTTAGCTGCTGTGCAATTTAAAATCGGGCTTTTCCCGAGTGTGCAAATTAAGCCAAAGTGCTGTTTAAAATTCGGCAACAAGCAGTTATTCACGTCGTTTCCACGCTGTCCCGGCTTTTCGCCTCAGGACCACAACATACACCACCACACACACTAGTAATCAGTGGGGATGGTGCTTCCAAAGCTTTCTTTTAAGGCGGAAGCGCCTCGGGGTGGGCGGGGCCTAGCAAGGGGATCGGGTGCCTCACCTAAGATGGCGGCCCCGGAAGTAGGTTAGAGGTGGGGAGCCAAAGGCTCTGATGACGCTCGGGGGGTCCAGGAACCGCTCTGAGTCAGCGGCGGCCCGACTTGCAGGGTGAGTCCTAAAAATAGGAATGGATTTTTAGCTGCTGTGCAACTTAAAATTGGGCTTTTCCCGAGTGTGCAAATGAAGCCAAAGTGCTGTTTAAAATTCGGCAACAAGCAGTTATTCACGTCGTTTCCACGCTGTCCCGGCTTTTCGCCTCAGGACCACAACATACACCACCACACACACTAGTAATCAGTGGGGATGGTGCTTCCAAAGCTTTCTTTTAAGGCGGAAGCGCCTCGGGGTGGGCGGGGCCTAGCAAGGGGATCGGGTGCCTCACCTAAGATGGCGGCCCCGGAAGTAGGTTAGAGGTGGGGAGCCGAAGGCTCTGATGACGCTCGGGGGGTCCAGGAACCGCTCTGAGTCAGCGGCGGCCCGACTTGCAGGGTGAGTCCTAAAAATAGGAATGGATTTTTAGCTGCTGTGCAATTTAAAATCGGGCTTTTCCCGAGTGTGCAAATGAAGCCAAAGTGCTGTTTAAAATTCGGCAACAAGCAGTTATTCACGTCGTTTCCACGCTGTCCCGGCTTTTCGCCTCAGGACCACAACATACACCACCACACACACTAGTAATCAGTGGGGATGGTGCTTCCAAAGCTTTCTTTTAAGGCGGAAGCGCCTCGGGGTGGGCGGGGCCTAGCAAGGGGATCGGGTGCCTCACCTAAGATGGCGGCCCCGGAAGTAGGTTAGAGGTGGGGAGCCGAAGGCTCTGATGACGCTCGGGGGGTCCAGGAACCGCTCTGAGTCAGCGGCGGCCCGACTTGCAGGGTGAGTCCTAAAAATAGGAATGGATTTTTAGCTGCTGTGCAATTTAAAATCGGGCTTTTCCCGAGTGTGCAAATTAAGCCAAAGTGCTGTTTAAAATTCGGCAACAAGCAGTTATTCACGTCGTTTCCACGCTGTCCTGGCTTTTCGCCTCAGGACCACAACATACACCACCACACACACTAGTAATCAGTGGGGATGGTGCTTCCAAAGCTTTCTTTTAAGGCGGAAGCGCCTCGGGGTGGGCGGGGCCTAGCAAGGGGATCGGGTGCCTCACCTAAGATGGCGGCCTCGGAAGTAGGTTAGAGGTGGGGAGCCGAAGGATCTCATGACGCTCGGGGGGTCCAGGAACCGCTCTGAGTCAGCGGCGGCCCGACTTGCAGGGTGAGTCCTAAAAATAAGAATGGATTTTTAGCTGCTGTGCAGTTTAAAATCGGGCTTTTCCCGAGTGTGCAAATTAAGCCAAAGTGCTGTTTAAAATTCGGCAACAAGCAGTTATTCACGTCGTTTCCACGCTGTCCCGGCTTTTCGCCTCAGGACCACAACATACACCACCACACACACTAGTAATCAGTGGGGATGGTGCTTCCAAAGCTTTCTTTTAAGGCGGAAGGGCCTCGGGGTGGGCGGGGCCCAGCAAGGGGATCGGGTGCCTCACCTAAGATGGCGGCCCCGGAAGTAGGTTAGAGGTGGGGAGTCGAAGGCTCTGATGACGCTCGGGGGGTCCAGGAACCGCTCTGAGTCAATGGCGGCCCGACTTGCAGGGTGAGTCCTAAAAATAGGAATGGATTTTTAGCTGCTGTGCAATTTAAAATCGGGCTTTTCCCGAGTGTGCAAATTAAGCCAAAGTGCTGTTTAAAATTCGGCAACAAGCAGTTATTCACGTCGTTTCCACGCTGTCCCGGCTTTTCGCCTCAGGACCACAACATACACCACCACACACACTAGTAATCAGTGGGGATGGTGCTTCCAAAGCTTTCTTTTAAGGCGGAAGCGCCTCGGGGTGGGCGGGGCCTAGCAATTGGATCGGGTGCCTCACCTAAGATGGCGGCCCCGGAAGTAGGTTAGAGGTGGGGAGCCGAAGGCTCTGATGACGCTCGGGGGGTCCAGGAACCGCTCTGAGTCAGCGGCGGCCCGACTTGCAGGGTGAGTCCTAAAAATAGGAATGGATTTTTAGCTGCTGTGCAATTTAAAATCGGGCTTTTCCCGAGTGTGCAAATTAAGCCAAAGTGCTGTTTAAAATTCGGCAACAAGCAGTTATTCACGTCGTTTCCACGCTGTCCCGGCTTTTCGCCTCAGGACCACAACATACACCACCACACACACTAGTAATCAGTGGGGATGGTGCTTCCAAAGCTTTCTTTTAAGGCGGAAGCGCCTCGGGGTGGGCGGGGCCTAGCAAGGGGGTCGGGTGCCTCACCTAAGATGGCGGCCCCGGAAGTAGGTTAGAGGTGGGGAGCCGAAGGCTCTGATGACGCTCGGGGGGTCCAGGAACCGCTCTGAGTCAGCGGCGGCCCGACTTGCAGGGTGAGTCCTGAAAATAGGAATGGATTTTTAGCTGCTGTGCAACTTAAAATTGGGCTTTTCCCGAGTGTGCAAATGAAGCCAAAGTGCTGTTTAAAAGTCGGCAACAAGCAGTTATTCACGTCGTTTCCACGCTGTCCCGGCTTTTCGCCTCAGGACCACAACATACACCACCACACACACTAGTAATCAGTGGGGATGGTGCTTCCAAAGCTTTCTTTTAAGGCGGAAGCGCCTCGGGGTGGGCGGGGCCTAGCAAGGGGATCGGGTGCCTCACCTAAGATGGCGGCCCCGGAAGTAGGTTAGAGGTGGGGAGCCGAAGGCTCTGATGACGCTCGGGGGGTCCAGGAACCGCTCTGAGTCAGCGGCGGCCCGACTTGCAGGGTGAGTCCTAAAAATAGGAATGGATTTTTAGCTGCTGTGCAATTTAAAATCGGGCTTTTCCCGAGTGTGCAAATTAAGCCAAAGTGCTGTTTAAAATTCGGCAACAAGCAGTTATTCACGTCGTTTCCACGCTGTCCCGGCTTTTCGCCTCAGGACCACAACATACACCACCACACACACTAGTAATCAGTGGGGATGGTGCTTCCAAAGCTTTCTTTTAAGGCGGAAGCGCCTCGGGGTGGGCGGGGCCTAGCAAGGGGATCGGGTGCCTCACCTAAGATGGCGGCCCCGGAAGTAGGTTAGAGGTGGGGAGCCGAAGGCTCTGATGACGCTCGGGGGGTCCAGGAACCGCTCTGAGTCAGCGGCGGCCCGACTTGCAGGGTGAGTCCTAAAAATAGGAATGGATTTTTAGCTGCTGTGCAACTTAAAATTGGGCTTTTCCCGAGTGTGCAAATGAAGCCAAAGTGCTGTTTAAAATTCGGCAACAAGCAGTTATTCACGTCGTTTCCACGCTGTCCCGGCTTTTCGCCTCAGGACCACAACATACACCACCACACACACTAGTAATCAGTGGGGATGGTGCTTCCAAAGCTTTCTTTTAAGGCGGAAGCGCCTCGGGGTGGGCGGGGCCTAGCAAGGGGATCGGGTGCCTCACCTAAGATGGCGGCCCCGGAAGTAGGTTAGAGGTGGGGAGCCGAAGGCTCTGATGACGCTCGGGGGGTCCAGGAACCGCTCTGAGTCAGCGGCGGCCCGACTTGCAGGGTGAGTCCTAAAAATAAGAATGGATTTTTAGCTGCTGTGCAGTTTAAAATCGGGCTTTTCCCGAGTGTGCAAATTAAGCCAAAGTGCTGTTTAAAATTCGGCAACAAGCAGTTATTCACGTCGTTTCCACGCTGTCCCGGCTTTTCGCCTCAGGACCACAACATACACCACCACACACACTAGTAATCAGTGGGGATGGTGCTTCCAAAGCTTTCTTTTAAGGCGGAAGGGCCTCGGGGTGGGCGGGGCCTAGCAAGGGGATCGGGTGCCTCACCTAAGATGGCGGCCCCGGAAGTAGGTTAGAGGTGGGGAGTCGAAGGCTCTGATGACGCTCGGGGGGTCCAGGAACCGCTCTGAGTCAATGGCGGCCCGACTTGCAGGGTGAGTCCTAAAAATAGGAATGGATTTTTATCTGCTGTGCAATTTAAAATCGGGCTTTTCCCGAGTGTGCAAATTAAGCCAAAGTGCTGTTTAAAATTCGGCAACAAGCAGTTATTCACGTCGTTTCCACGCTGTCCCGGCTTTTCGCCTCAGGACCACAACATACACCACCACACACACTAGTAATCAGTGGGGATGGTGCTTCCAAAGCTTTCTTTTAAGGCGGAAGCGCCTCGGGGTGGGCGGGGCCTAGCAATTGGATCGGGTGCCTCACCTAAGATGGCGGCCCCGGAAGTAGGTTAGAGGTGGGGAGCCGAAGGCTCTGATGACGCTCGGGGGGTCCAGGAACCGCTCTGAGTCGGCGGCGGCCCGACTTGCAGGGTGAGTCCTAAAAATAGGAATGGATTTTTAGCTGCTGTGCAATTTAAAATCGGGCTTTTCCCGAGTGTGCAAATTAAGCCAAAGTGCTGTTTAAAATTCGGCAACAAGCAGTTATTCACGTCGTTTCCACGCTGTCCCGGCTTTTCGCCTCAGGACCACAACATACACCACCACACACACTAGTAATCAGTGGGGATGGTGCTTCCAAAGCTTTCTTTTAAGGCGGAAGCGCCTCGGGGTGGGCGGGGCCTAGCAAGGGGGTCGGGTGCCTCACCTAAGATGGCGGCCCCGGAAGTAGGTTAGAGGTGGGGAGCCGAAGGCTCTGATGACGCTCGGGGGGTCCAGGAACCGCTCTGAGTCAGCGGCGGCCCGACTTGCAGGGTGAGTCCTAAAAATAGGAATGGATTTTTAGCTGCTGTGCAACTTAAAATTGGGCTTTTCCCGAGTGTGCAAATGAAGCCAAAGTGCTGTTTAAAAGTCGGCAACAAGCAGTTATTCACGTCGTTTCCACGCTGTCCCGGCTTTTCGCCTCAGGACCACAACATACACCACCACACACACTAGTAATCAGTGGGGATGGTGCTTCCAAAGCTTTCTTTTAAGGCGGAAGCGCCTCGGGGTGGGCGGGGCCTAGCAAGGGGATCGGGTGCCTCACCTAAGATGGCGGCCCCGGAAGTAGGTTAGAGGTGGGGAGCCGAAGGCTCTGATGACGCTCGGGGGGTCCAGGAACCGCTCTGAGTCAGCGGCGGCCCGACTTGCAGGGTGAGTCCTAAAAATAGGAATGGATTTTTAGCTGCTGTGCAATTTAAAATCGGGCTTTTCCCGAGTGTGCAAATTAAGCCAAAGTGCTGTTTAAAATTCGGCAACAAGCAGTTATTCACGTCGTTTCCACGCTGTCCCGGCTTTTCGCCTCAGGACCACAACATACACCACCACACACACTAGTAATCAGTGGGGATGGTGCTTCCAAAGCTTTCTTTTAAGGCGGAAGCGCCTCGGGGTGGGCGGGGCCTAGCAAGGGGATCGGGTGCCTCACCTAAGATGGCGGCCCCGGAAGTAGGTTAGAGGTGGGGAGCCGAAGGCTCTGATGACGCTCGGGGGGTCCAGGAACCGCTCTGAGTCAGCGGCGGCCCGACTTGCAGGGTGAGTCCTAAAAATAGGAATGGATTTTTAGCTGCTGTGCAACTTAAAATTGGGCTTTTCCCGAGTGTGCAAATGAAGCCAAAGTGCTGTTTAAAATTCGGCAACAAGCAGTTATTCACGTCGTTTCCACGCTGTCCCGGCTTTTCGCCTCAGGACCACAACATACACCACCACACACACTAGTAATCAGTGGGGATGGTGCTTCCAAAGCTTTCTTTTAAGGCGGAAGCGCCTCTGGGTGGGCGGGGCCTAGCAAGGGGATCGGGTGCCTCACCTAATATGGCGGCCCCGGAAGTAGGTTAGAGGTGGGGAGCCGAAGGCTCTGATGACGCTCGGGGGGTCCAGGAACCGCTCTGAGTCAGCGGCGGCCCGACTTGCAGGGTGAGTCCTAAAAATAGGAATGGATTTTTAGCTGCTGTGCAATTTAAAATCGGGCTTTTCCCGAGTGTGCAAATTAAGCCAAAGTGCTGTTTAAAATTCGGCAACAAGCAGTTATTCACGTCGTTTCCACGCTGTCCTGGCTTTTCGCCTCAGGACCACAACATACACCACCACACACACTAGTAATCAGTGGGGATGGTGCTTCCAAAGCTTTCTTTTAAGGCGGAAGCGCCTCGGGGTGGGCGGGGCCTAGCAAGGGGATCGGGTGCCTCACCTAAGATGGCGGCCTCGGAAGTAGGTTAGAGGTGGGGAGCCGAAGGCTCTCATGACGCTCGGGGGGTCCAGGAACCGCTCTGAGTCAGCGGCGGCCCGACTTGCAGGGTGAGTCCTAAAAATAAGAATGGATTTTTAGCTGCTGTGCAGTTTAAAATCGGGCTTTTCCCGAGTGTGCAAATTAAGCCAAAATGCTGTTTAAAATTCGGCAACAAGCAGTTATTCACGTCGTTTCCACGCTGTCCCGGCTTTTCGCCTCAGGACCAGAACATACACCACCACACACACTAGTAATCAGTGGGGATGGTGCTTCCAAAGCTTTCTTTTAAGGCGGAAGCGCCTCGGGGTGGGCGGGGCCTAGCAAGGGGATTGGGTGCCTCACCTAAGATGGCAGCCCCGGAAGTAGGTTAGAGGTGGGGAGCCGAAGGCTCTGATGACGCTCGGGGGGTCCAGGAACCGCTCTGAGTCAGCGGCGGCCCGACTTGCAGGGTGAGTCCTAAAAATAGGAATGGATTTTTAGCTGCTGTGCAATTTAAAATCGGGCTTTTCCCGAGTGTGCAAATTAAGCCAAAGTGCTGTTTAAAATTCGGCAACAAGCAGTTATTCACGTCGTTTCCACGCTGTCCCGGCTTTTCGCCTCAGGACCACAACATACACCACCACACACACTAGTAATCAGTATGGGTGGATGCATGACAACACTCACGGGCACCCATGGCATAACTTCCTGGCGCAGAGTAACGCAAGCGTTACTCTATATTTATCAAGCCACACAGAGCCACGCAAGGTAGCATTGTGTGACTTGGCAAATGTCTTCTAGATTTTGTGTTACCCTTGGGTGGCGCAAGGGTGATGAAAAAACTTGATTAATATGGGCCTAAGTTTCTAGAAGGTTTTATAAAATGTATATATATATATTTTATTCCTTTTCCAGAAAAAAAGACATAAACAAACATAACAAACAGCAGGTTTCAAAACTAGTTTCTAGAAGGTTGGTAACTATGTGTCAATTTTTTTAATTGCTTTTCAAAAGGACATCATTTCTTAGAATGAAAATAACTGACGGCACCAGGCCAGGCTATTCTTTTTTTTAAAAACAAACTTTATTTGTCGAGCGGCACATATACAGCAGGGCCCTGTAACCCAGAGGCGTCTGCACAATCAGAGTATGTAATATTGGCTCTGACATTCTTCATATTGATACCCATGAGAAATTAAAGGTAATACAATAAAAATCTTACTCCCCACCCCTTCCCCCTGATCGCACCATACACCCACTTCAGACAAAACCACCACCTACCCCACACCCTGGATCCTTCCCAACGAGCCATAATTTTATAAACGCGGGTCCCGAGCTACGGGGACCAGATCTAAGAGCAATCCCCGATAGTCCGCCCACCTTTTCCATATTTTAAAATGTTTTAGGGGGCACCCCCTGGCCATGAAGATGGGTTTCTCTAGGCCCATGCAAAAGTCCAGACAACTCTTCCATGCGGCTACTGCAGGGGGCCTTGGTGCTTTCCATGCCCTCGCTATGTCCCTTTTTGCTAAAGTAAGACCCAACAATAGTAAGTGACGTTTGTAAACGTTGTCACGCATCCCCTCCATGACGTGTAGCAGAGCTAGTTTCAGAAAGCAGGGAAGATCCCAGCCCAGAACCTCCAATAAACAAGTGTAAACCCCCCTCCAAAAACGATCCAATTAGAGACACTGCCAGACCGTGTGCATCAACGTACCTTCCTCCTGGTTACATCTGAGGCAACAGGGGAGGCAATCAACCCTGCCTTCCATTAGCCTTTTCATGTATAATAGGCCCTATGCAGGTATTTAAACTGGACCAGGCGCAAGCGCACAGCTATGGCTGCCCCATGTGGAGCAGCTAGGGCCTTTGCCCAGTCCTCTTCTTCCAAGGGACCTAAATCCCCCCCCAATCCTCCCGGAGTTTCTGTGGTTTGGAGGAACAATGGATAACTAAGGTTTGATATATGCTGGAAATCTTGCGGTCCTGAAGTGCTCCCATAAAGACTTTGGCCTCCAGGGGGCTGAACTCAGCTATAGACTCCAAGCCCACCAGACTGGGTAACAGGGTGTGTTGAAATTGAAGATACTTGAAGAACTGGGACCTTGGCAAATGGAATTCCGTCTGTAGGTACTGGAAGGATTTCAGTACTGGACCCCTCATGACATCCCCCAAAACCGATATACCTATATGATCCCAGCCCTGGAATCCTTGCAAGGCAGCTAGTTGTGGCAATCGCCCTTTATCCAAAAGGGGGGTCTCCCTGCGTCAGCGTGTCCCACCACCCCATCCTACGCAATGCCTGCCTCCAAACATGGAACACGACCTTTGTAGCCGAGGGCAATGATCCCCGCAGTGGTGTGCAACGAGTGATCTCCCATAAGCCGCCATTCTACAGCGTATGCCGGATCCTCCGGATTGCCATACCACCATTCATTAAATACGAGTAAGTGAGTTTTCTGATAATAGGATAGAATATCCGATGATGCAAGTCCCCCACAGTAGGTAGATAAAAAGCACGTCCGCAGGGCCACTCGCACCTTGCCCCCTTCCCACAAGAACTGCCCAAGAGCCGCATTTACTTGCCTGAACCAATGGGGGGGATCGGATTTGGGTGGTTCTGCAACTGATATAGAAGACGGGGGAGCGCAACCATCTTAAAAATGGCTGATCTGCCATAGATAGTCAGTGGCATATGGGACCAGGTCTTAATATCTTCGCGTACGTGCTCCCACGCGGTACTAGATTACGCTCCCAGGCGACATCGGGAATAAGTGTTATAAATACTCCCAAATATTTCAGTCCTCCTGTCGCCAGCTGAATCGACGATGCCCAGGTGCCCAGTTCTTCCCGGCCTCCGATTATCCACAGCGTAGATTTGCAGGGATTCATACACAATCCATAGGTCTCTCCAAAGATCTGCATAATGTGCAAGAGCTGTGGCCCCATTCTATCCATGTTAGTAAGGAAGAAGAGGACGTTGTCAGTGTATAATGCAATCCTGTCCGACAACCCCTCAGTCCATTCAAAGCCCCGAACCTGTGCGTCCATTCGCACCCACGAGGCCAGCGGCTCCATTGCGAGGGCAAATAAATATGGGGACAGGGGGCAACTCTGTCTCATTCCCCGACACTATAGAGAACACGGAAGAAGCCGCGTCGGCTACCCGCACCGACGCAGTGAGGTCAGTATATAAGAGAGTCAAATAGCATATGAACCGCGATCCGAAGTTCATCCGGTGTAGTAGTGCGAAGAGGTATACCCAACTAAGGGAGTCGAATGCTCTATCCATGTCTGCTAACAACAGCGCCACTGGTGCGCCCAATTGTTGGATGGCTGCCACTGCAACATTTGCCTGCCTAATGTTGTGTCTAGTCGCCCTCTGGGGCATAAAACCAGCCTGGTCTGGGTGTGGTGAAGTGCGATCAACAAACAAAACAACCCCCCACAACAAACCCCCCCACCCTATACTTCAAAAACGATGAAGCACCTGTCGCGGCGAGAACGGCCCGCGTCCCCCAACGGAAGGGCCCGACCCACCCGACCAATGGATCCCAAACTCACAACCCATCTATTGTTAGCACACTGTCAGTTAGTTTAGGTCCCCTAACAGACCCGGCCCATAATTGAGCCTCTCTGATCTGGTTGATATGAACTCCTCCAAGACTGCCCCTCGCCGGTGCGTCGGTCAGGACACCAAAGTCTGCCGGCCCGAATCCGAGCCAATCCGGGATGATGTGCCACAGGACAAGGAGCAAAACCAACAGTTGATAGACAGAATGCAGAACAATGTCATACATTCACCCCAGTACAGAGATCTGGGCCTAAATCCATCGTTTTTTTTGCTCACCACACCACCCCAATGCAGACATGGCCATATGCAAATCAGCCTTGACCCTGTGCCTCATGGGAACAGTCCAGCCCGAACTGCCAAGCCATGCCTTCCTTGGACCGGAATCAAGCATCCTAGGACCGGTTTCTGGCTATCAGCCGTCTTCAGCCAGGATAGCTTGACTCCAGTGGTGTGGAGAGCACGGGACTCACGTCTGAGCATACCCGTCAGACTCGGGTGACAAATGCAAAAACAACAGTTGATGGACAGAATGCAGAACAATGTCATACATTCACCCCAGTACAGAGATCTGGGCCTAAATCCATCGTTTTTTTGCTCACCACACCACCCCAATTCAGACATGGCCATATGCAAATCAGCCTTGACCCTGTGCCTCATGGGAACAGTCCAGCCCGAACTGCCAAGCCATGTCTTCCTTGGACCGGAATCAGGCATCCTAGGACCGGTTTCTGGCTATCAGCCGTCTTCAGCCAGGATAGCTTGACTCCAGTGGTGTGGAGAGCACGGGACTCATGTCTGAGCATACCGTCCCACTCGGGGTGACAAATGCAAAAACAACAGTTGATGGGCAGAATGCAGAACAAATGTCATACATTAACCCAGTACAGAGATCTGGGCCTAAATCCATCGTTTTTTTGCTCACCACACCACCCCAATTCAGACATGGCCATATGCAAATCAGCCTTGACCCTGTGCCTCATGGGAACAGTGCAGCCCAAACTGCCAAGCCATGTCTTCCTTGGACCGGAATCAAGCATCCTAGGACCGGTTTCTGGCTATCAGCCGTCTTCAGCCAGGATAGCTTGACTCCAGTGGTGTGGAGAGCACGGGACTCACGTCTGAGCATACCTGTCCCACTCGGGGTGACAAATGCAAAAACAACAGTTGATGGACAGAATGCAGAACAATGTCATACATTAACCCAGTACAGAGATCTGGGCCTAAATCCATCGTTTTTTTGCTCACCACACCACCCCAATTCAGACATGGCCATATGCAAATCAGCCTTGACCCTGTGCCTCATAGGAACAGTCCAGCCCGAACTGCCAAGCCATGTCTTCCTTGGACCGGAATCAAGCATCCTAGGACCGGTTTCTGGCTATCCGGTCCTAGGATGCTTGATTCCGGTCCAGGAAAGACATGCCTTGGCAGTTCGGGCAGGACTGTTCCCATGAGGCACAGGGTCAAGGCTGATTTGCATATGGCTATGTCTGAACTGGGGTGGTGTGGAGTGCAAAAAAACGATGGAATTAGGCCCAGATCTCTGTACTGGGGTGAATGTATGACATTGTTCTGCATTCTGTCCATCAACTGTCTTTTTTGCATTTGGCACCCCGAGTGGGATGGGTATGCTCAGACGTGAGTCCCATGCTCTCCACACCACTGGAGTCAAGCTATCCTGGCTGAAGACGGCTGATAGCCAAAAACAGGTCTTAGGATGCTTGATTCCGGTCCAGGAAAGACATGGCTTGGCAGTTCGGGCTGGACTGTTCCCATTAGACACAGGGTCAAGGCTGATTTGCATATGGCTATGTCTGAACTGGGGTGGTGTGGAGTGCAAAAAAACGATGGATTTAGGCACAGATCTCTGTACTGGGGTGAATGTATGACATTGTTCTGCATTCTGTTCATCAACTGTGTTTTTTGCATTTGGCACCCCGAGTGGGATGGGTATGCTCAAACGTGAGTCCCATGCTCTCCACACCACTAGAGTCAAGCTATCCTGGCTGAAGACAGCTGATAGCCAGAAACTGGTCCTAGGATGCTTGATTCCGGTCCAGGAAAGACATGGCTTGGTACTTCGGGCTGGACTGTTCCCATGAGGCACAGGGTCAAGGCTGATTTGCATATGGCTATGTCTGACCTGGGGTGGTGTGGAGTGCAAAAAAACGATGGATTTAGGCCCAGATCTCTGTACTGGGGTGAATGTATGACATTGTTCTGCATTCTGTCCATCAACTGTGTTTTTTGCATTTGGCACCCCGAGTGGGATGGGTATGCTCAGACGTGAGTCCCATGCTCTTCACACCACTGGAGTCAAGCTATCCTGGCTGAAGACGGCTGATAGCCAGAAACCGGTCCTAGGATGCTTGATTCCGGTCCAGGAAAGACGTGGCTTGGCAGTTCGGGCTGGACTGTTCCCTTGAGGCACAGGGTCAAGGCTGATTTGCATATGGCTATGTCTGAACTGGGGTGGTGTGGAGTGCAAAAAAACGATGGATTTAGGCCCAGATCTCTGTACTGGGGTGAATGTATGACATTGTTCTGGATTCTGTCCATCAACTGTGTTTTTTGCATTTGGCACCCCGAGTGGGATGGGTATGCTCAGACGTGAGTCCCATGCTCTCCACACCACTGGAGTCAAGCTATCCTGGCTGAAGACTGCTGATAGCCAGAAACCGGTCCTAGGATGCTTGATTCCGGTCCAGGAAAGACATGGCTTGGCAGTTCGGGCTGGACTGTTCCCATGAAGCACAGGGTCCAGGCTGATTTGCATATGGCTATGTCTGAACTTGGGTGGTGTGGAGTGCAAAACAACTATGGATTTAGGCCCAGATCTCTGTACTGGGGTGAATGTATGACATTGTTCTGCATTCTTTCCATCAACTGTGTTTTTTGCATTTGGCACCCCGAGTGGGATGGGTATACTCAGACGTGAGTCCGATGCTCTCCGCACCACTGGAGTCAAGCTATCTTGGCTGAAGACGGCTGATAGCCAGAAACCGGTCCTAGGATGCTTGATTCCGGTCCAGGAAAGACATGGCTTGGCAGTTCGGGCTGCACTGTTCCCATGAGACACAGGGTCAAGGCTGATTTGCATATGGCTATGTCTGAACTGGGGTGGTGTGGAGTGCAAAAAAACGATGGATTTAGGCCCAGATCTCTGTACTGGGGTGAATTGTTCTGCATTCTGTCCATCAACTGTGTTTTTTGCATTTGGCACCCCGAGTGGGATGGGTATGCTCAGACGTGAGTCCCATGCTCTCCACACCACTGGAGTCAAGCTATCCTGGCTGAAGACAGCTGATAGCCAGAAACCGGTTCTAGGATGCTTGATTCCGGTCCAGGAAAGACATGGCTTGGTAGTTCGGGCTGGACTGTTCCCATGAGGCACAGGGTCAAGGCTGATTTGCATATGGCTATGTCTGAACTGGGGTGGTGTGGAGTGCAAAAAAATGATGGATTTAGGCCCAGATCTCTGTACTGGGGTGAATGTATGACATTGTTCTGCATTCTGTCCATCAACTGTGTTTTTTGCATTTGGCACCCCGAGTGGGATGGGTATGCTCAGACGCGAGTCCCATGCTCTCCACATCACTGGAGTCAAGCTATCTTGGCTGAAGGCGGCTGAAAGCCAGAAACCGGTCCTAGGATGCTTGATTCCGGTCCAGGAAAGACATGGCTTGGCAGTTCGGGCTGGACTGTTTCCATGAGGCACAGGGTCAAGGCTGATTTGCATATGGCTATGTCTGAACTGGGGTGGTGTGGAGTTCAAAAAAACGATGGATTTAGGCCCAGATCTCTGTACTGGGGTGAATGTATGACATTTTTCTGCATTCTGTCCATCAACTGTGTTTTTTGCATTTGGCACCCCGAGTGGGATGGGTATGCTCAGACGTGAGTCCCATGCTCTCCACACCACTGGAGTCAAGCTATCCTGGCTGAAGACTGCTGATAGCCAGAAACCGGTCCTAGGATGCTTGTTTCCGGTCCAGGAAAGACATGGCTTGGCAGTTCGGGCTGAACTGTTCCCATGAGGCACAGGGTCAAGGCTGATTTGCATATGGCTATGTCTGAACTGGGGTGGTGTGCAGTGCAAAAAAACGATGGATTTAGGCCCAGATCTCTGTACTGGGGTGAATGTATGACATTGTTCTGCATTCTGTCCATCAACTGTGTTTTTTGCATTTGGCACCCCGAGTGGGATGGGTATGCTCAGACGTGAGTCCCATGCTCTCCACACCACTGGAGTCAAGCTATCCTGGCTGAAGACGGCTGATAGCCAGAAACCGGTCCTAGGATGCTTGATTCCGGTCCAGGAAAGACATGGCTTGGCAGTTCGGGCTGGACTGTTCCCATGTGGCACAGGGTCAAGGCTGATTTGCATATGGCTATGTCTGAACTGGGGTGGTGTGGAGTGCAAAAAAAAGATGGATTTAGGCCCAGATCTCTGTACTGGGGTGAATGTATGACATTGTTCTGCATTCTGTCCATCAACTGTGTTTTTTGCATTTGGCATCCCGAGTGGGATAGGTATGCTCAGGCGTGAGTCCCATGCTCTCTACACCACTGGAGTCAAGCTATCCTGGCTGAAGACGGCTGATAGCCAGAAACCGGTCCTAGGATGCTTGATTCCGGTCCAGGAAAGACATGGCTTGGCAGTTCGGGCTGGACTGTTCCCATGAGGCACAGGGTCAAGGCTGATTTGCATATGGCTATGTCTGAACTGGGGTGGTGTGGAGTGCAAAAAAACGATGGATTTAGGCCCAGATCTCTGTACTTGGGTGAATGTATGACATTGTTCTGCATTCTGTCCATCAACTGTGTTTTTTGCATTTGGCACCCCGAGTGGGATGGGTATGCTCAGACGTGAGTCCCATGCTCTCCACACCACTGGAGTCAAGCTATCCTGGCTGAAGATGGCTGATAGCCAGAAACCGGTCCTAGGAGGCTTGATTCCGGTCCAGGAAAGACATGGCTTGGCAGTTCGGGTTGGACTGTTCCCATGAGGCACAGGGTCAAGGCTGATTTGCATATGGCTATGTCTGAACTGGGGTGGTGTGGAGTGCAAAAAAACGATAGATTTAGGCCCAGATCTCTGTACTGGGTTGAATGTATGACATTGTTCTGCATTCTGTCCATCAACTGTGATTTTTGCACAGGACAAGGAGCAGCGTCTGGAGCGTGATCTTCGGGCACCCTTAGGTTTTAGCTGGGGCCCCCGCCAAGCTTCCTCATACGATGAGGAGTAAATTCACACAGGTAGGAGCCGCCAATGTAATTCAGCAATGTCCGGAAGCAGCAAATGGAGGAGTGGGACGCTACAGCCTTGTTGCCACCACCAATTCGGTATTAGCTGCATGAGGATGAAAACTGCCCCCTAGTCCATAGACTCAGATGCCACCAAAGTTCGACCAGGGAGTGTCCATGAATGTCTGGAAATATATGAACTCCGCCATTGCTAAATCAAGACTCTGTGACCTACTGGACCACAGTGTAGGCCGGAGACAGCGGTCAGCAGTGGCACACTGGCATGTGTCGTTGGATTGAGATGCACAGAGTGACACCAGGGCAGTTGTCAGTAGTGTTCGATCTCCTCTGTAACGATAATGACACGCAGCTTCTGTTCTCCTGGAAACGGGGTGAGGACTCGGTCAGCACGGCGCAGCGCTGTCTCTCAGCTGTGTTTTGCTGGCTGGCTAATGCACAGTTAAAGTGCAACGAAGAAAAATCGGAGGTTCTCCTGTTTGGCTCGTTTCCTGTGGATTTCAGAACTAGGCTGTGGCCACCTGACTTCCCGCCCCCTTTAACTGAGAAGGGTCTTGCCAAAAACCTGGGGGTCTGGTTTGAGGAAAATTTAAATTTTGGGACACAGGTGAAGAAGCTAACAGGGACATGCTTTGGCACCTTGAAAATTCTGAGGAAATTTCTTCCCCTCTTGCCAGGTGGTGCCAAAGAGACGGTCGTACGGGCTCTGATCCTTTCCCGCCTGGACTATGCCAATGCCCTCCTGGTGGGATGTCCGGGCTATTTGACCAGGAAGCTGCAGGTAGTCCAGAATGCGGCAGCGAGACTCCTCCTGGGACTCTCTGCTAGACAGAGTGTGCGGATCCATCTTCGTACTCTGCACTGGCTCCCAGTAGAGTTTCGTCTTAAATTTAAAATGCTGTCCATTGTCCAACGGGCCCTGTATGGGTTGGGCCCGCTCTATCTTCAGAAGCACTTTGCCTTTTATAAACCTTCGAAGCAATTGCGTTCCTCTGACCAACTCTTAATACAGAACCCTCGTTTCAATCGGCAAAGGCTGGGTGGTTGTTCTTTCCTCCGCAAAGCAGGTCTCGCCTGGAATGAGCTTCCACTGGCCCTTAGGAGGGTGTCGGACCCCGTAGCTTTTAAGAAGAAATTAAAAACTTTGCTTTTCTGAGGCCCTGGCTTTGTGGTGGGCTTTCTTTGGAATTTAGCGCCGGGATACTTTGAGTAGCTGTGCGCTACATAAATCTAGTAGAACATAACATAACATAACATAATCCTTTTTTCCTCCTGACTGCAACGCGTCTTCCTCTTTCACCCTCTACTTGCGTACAATGATATGTACTCTGCCATTGAAAAATTGATGATCAGTTCCGATTGTGTGACCTATCCAAGCACTGTGTGGCCCGAAGGCAGTAGTCCGCGTGGGCCCACAGACACGTCTGGTTGTAATGCGATGCATAGACTTGGTGGCACCACATCGAAGTGAGTATAGTGACATAAACTCTGCCTTAAATAATGTTCACTGCCATGGTGTAATCAAGACTCAGTTCCAAATGTGTGACCTACTAGTCCGCTGTGTCAGCCGGTAGAGTACATCAACGAGAAAGGAGTACTGCGGGCCTCGCTCGCGGAGGCCGTGATGGTCGTAGCAGGTTGCCAGGGTCGGGGGACTCAGGCGTGGAGCTTGCACTGGCACGTGGTGGGCCCTCTTCAACACACGCCAGTGTCGGCAGGTGGGCATTGAGACCTGAGTGCGCAGGGCCGGGCAAGACTGGTTCAGGGACCAGCGTCCCGGGGTGCAGCAGGCGCACAGGGTCGCAGGCAACACCGCTCACGGCGACGGCCTCGTGGCGGGGTGAGGGGCCCCACCCTGGCAGACACTTTGGGCATTCCGGAAGAGGACCATGCCCAGAGTTACATGCCTTTTATTCACACCCTTATGCCAGCCTGGCGTACGCCGGGCCAGTCCACTCTGCTCACGCTTACGGGGGAGATGTAACAAGCTACATTTCCACGATCTTACCCAATGGCTGGGGAGACATGGTTGCTTCCACTGTCCACTACACTCGATACACCAGCAGTGTATGTCGACATGGATATGTGTGTGGTCTGCATGCTGCAGTCTTCCCATCACATCCAAGCCACCCTTGGCATTGTGTACATTCTTATTCATGGGTCACTTGCCTCCTTCGCACATGCCTGGCCCCCACCTCGCCCCACAATATGCTATTGTGTGGCTGAGGTGCCATGCCGTTGATGGCTTATGTACATGGCTGGCCCAGGTTCCCACAGTAAGTTGTGCTGTCGTGTCTGGTGGGTGGGCATGTTGTTTGGTATGTTGTATGTTTTAAAATGTATTAAAAACCCACCTCTATGCGAAGTAATTGACTATTAAGCTACTGTGCTCCCTGTTGCTGCCTCTCTCACTTTCAGCGCGTGGACACGCCGGTGTACGTAACGCAGCGCTTTACAAATGTCCCAATAATAATATGTGAATTTGTAACATGTGCATTCCCAGTTGTGAGTTGCAT
This sequence comes from Lissotriton helveticus, assembly GCF_964261635.1. NCBI lineage: Eukaryota > Metazoa > Chordata > Amphibia > Caudata > Salamandridae > Lissotriton > Lissotriton helveticus. The sequence goes on along the minus strand of NC_136059.1, from coordinate 459,686,712 downwards.
GATTGTGGAGTTGAGGTGTGTGGTGTGTTCATTTGGTACTTACCAACAAGCAGTGCATTTTCGTAGGTGCCATCCTCGAAGCGCTAGTTGTTGATGGACTTTCAGAAAATGTATGAATCATGCACACTGCCTGGGTAGTTGGCGACGACATTGGTGAAGAGTCCCCGGTAGTCCACTATTGCCTGCACTTTGTGTGCAGTGTTGGCAGGGGGCACAAGTAGGACATGTGTGCAGTCAATTGCCCCCAACACGTGCGGGAAGCCAGCTATGGTGTAGAAGCCTTGCTTGGCCTCCAGCTGTTCCTGCGCAGTGTGGGGGAAGTATAGGTATTGGAGTACCAGACTGATGATGGCATCCAAGACAGGTGTGAGGAATTTGGATAGGGCTGGCTGTGAGACTCCTCCGACTCTGGCGGTTGGTGGTTGGAAGGTACCAGAGGCCAACAGGTGCAGCACAGCCAGCAGGTTTTTCTGGGGTGGGATGTTGGTTGTTGTTGGACTTGGCCCTTCTGGCAGGTTCACCCCTAAACTTTTTGCTTTTCATGGTGACCTAGTGGTAGTGATTTTTGGCTTCTGCGCACTTTCACTGTGTCGCAGTGGAAAGTGCGTGCGCACTCTGAGTGCGTGTGGTGACATTGGCCTGCCCTCCCATAGGAATGCATGGGGAATGTATGTTTCCCTGGTAGTTCCTGATGCGTGGGGAGTGCAAGCTCGAGTTTGGTATGTGCGGACTCGTGTGATTAAATGCTGCGCAATGATGTATGCGGCGTGATTGTGTCTAGTGTGGAAGTGCCACTTCTAGAAGTTGGCATGTTTGTGTAATTTGTGTCTGGCTTGTGATTGGCTGGAGCTGGCTGGTGAGCTTGGCTCCATGAGTCATGGTGGGTCTGCCCCGGTGGTAAGTGTTGAGAGGGAGGAGTACACCTGGGACCTGAATAGGGCTGGGCTTTCCCCACACAATGCTGGCTCCGCCCCCTGTGGTGCGTCTAATGTCCCTAGCCTGGCCAGTGAAAGGAATGGTGGCTGAGGAAAACAAAGTGCTCCAAAACCAGCTGCGCCTGTTCCCCCCCCCCTGCACCCTGAGACAAAGGGATTAACTGTATAAAAAGGGGCTGTGTCCCCTTACAAAATGTTCTTGCTGATCCTGTCTTGAGGGGGGGCCTGCTGCTGCTGCTGGGCGCCAGGAGGACCGCCACTGTGGATTGCCTCCCTGCCTAGGAGGACCCTGTGAGCTGGCACCTGGGCCCAGCCCTGCCCCCCCCCCCACCTCCTAAAAGACTCTTGCTGGACTTTGGGGCATTCTGGTGCTGGGGAGCGCTTTGCCCCTACTTCTTGGTTCCTGCAGCGCCTGGGAGCGCTGGATCTGTCCCCCCAGGAGAGCTGATTTAATGGCCACTTGCCCCTGGTTGTTCTAGGGGAGAGCAGGTGCCCACCCTGCGTCTGGTGCCGTTTTATGCGAGCAGGAGCCCACCCTGCTTTATAGTCTAACTCAGAGGGAGCCTACCCCTCTTATGCCGGACTTTGAATTTTATTTGTTTTGAAACGGGTGCCTACCCCGTATTGCTGCCAAACCGCTGCAGAGGAACTCCCCTGGGCCGCTGCGCGGCCAGGGGAGACCCGGAAGTAAAAGCAAGAAAACCAGAAGCGGACGGGAGCCCACCCCATTCTCCGGTGTGGCAGGGAGAAGGAAGCTGCAGGAAGTGAGGTGCGGCAAGCAGGAAGCGGCGGGAGCCTACCCCGCGCTCCTGCACACCAGCAGAGTTCCGCCGGTGAGCCCCGCAGCCCCGAGAGATAAGGCAGCCCGGAGCAGGAAGCAGAGCGGGCCACCTGACTGTGGGCGGGCCCCACAAGACGGAAGTACAGCCGGGAGTAACGTTGCAGGGCTCCCGTGTGAGCAGGAGAGCCCCGTGTCCGTGAGGGAAAGGTGCTGCCAGCGGAGCCCGGTGAGTGTTGTCGGGCGGGGGGAGAGCTCCGGGCCTATCCCTCGTGCTGGAGAGAGGCGCAGTGTGCGCCGGGTGTGTCGATCGGCCCCATCTGGTCAGCGGGCTGCTCCAACGATCCCCCCATTGAGGCTCCTAGGCATTGTGGTTGTGTCGAGTCCCCCGAGCGGGACTCCACCGAATGGAGGCATTTCTTGAGAGCCCACGAGAGGCTCACAGGGGCATTTGGTGATTTCGAGTCCTCAGTGAAGGACTCCAACGAAGGGGGGCATTTGTCTATGTTGAAGTTGGCATGTTTGTGTAATTTGTGTCTGGCTTGTGATTGGCTGGAGCTGGCTGGTGAACCTGGCTCCATGAGTCATGGTGGGTCTGCCCCGGTGGTGAGTGTTGAGATAAGCATGAGTGATGTGAGGGAGAAGTACACCTGAGACCTGAATAGGGCTGGGCGTTCCCCACAAAATGCTGGCTCCGCCCCCGGTGGTGCGTCTAATGTCCCTAGCCTGGCCAGTGAAAGGAAAGGGTGTCTGAGGAAAACAAAGTGCTCCAAAACCAGCTGCGACTGGTTTTTCCCCCACCCTGCACCCTGAGACAAAGGGATTAACTGTATAAAAAGGGGCTGTGTCCCCTTACAAAATGTTCTTGCTGATCCTGTCTTGAGGGGGGGCCTGCTGCTGCTGCTGGGCGCCAGAAGGACCGCCACTGGGGATTGCCTCCCTGCCTAGGAGGATCCTGTGAGCTGGCACCTGGGCCCAGCCCTGCCCCCCACCCAACTCCTAAAAGACTCTTGCTGGACTTTGGGGCATTCTGGCGCTGGGGAGCGCTATGCCCCTACTTCTTGGTTCCTGCAGCGCCTGGGAGCGCTGGATCTGTCCCCCCAGGAGAGCTGATTTAATGGCCACTTGCCCCTGGTTGTTCTAGGGGAGAGCAGGTGCCCACCCTGCGTCTGGTGCCGTTTTATGCGAGCAGGAGCCCACCCTGCTTTATAGTCTAACTCAGAGGGAGCCTACCCCTCTTATGCCGGACTTTGAATTGTATTTGTTTTGAAACGGGTGCCTACCCCGTATTGCCGCCAAACCGCTGCAGAGGAACTCCCCTGGGCCGCTGCGCTGCCAGCGGCGACCCGGAAGTAAAAGCAGGAAAACCGGACGCGGACGGGAGCCCACCCCGCGCTCCGGTGTGGCAGGGAGAAGGAAGCTGCAGAAAGTGAGGTGCGGCAAGCAGGAAGCGGACGGAGCCTACCCCGCGCTCCTGCACACCAGCAGAGTCCCGCCGGTGAGCCCCGCAGCCCCGAGAGATAAGGCAGCCCGGAGCAGGAAGCAGAGCGGGCCGCCTAACTGTGGGCGGGCCCCGCAAGACGGAAGTGCAGCCGGGAGTAAGGTTGCAGAGTGTAGTATTCTCTGTCATTCAATAATACCACTAGAAGAATGATTAAATGGTAGCTTTAATCCATGAAGAAAAGCACATTCATGTACCTCGGTGTCAGCTTGTAGAATGACATCATGGTACTTTACAGAACTCTAACAGTGCTCTCTAGAACACAGAACACCAGCATTTAAAACCAGGCAGCATGCAGCAACGTTTGAAGGTAAACACCGTAACGCACAGTGTCACAGTGCGAGTAAAATCCAGTAAATGCTATAGTTCCTGAGAAATCTCGTAAAATTACTAAACAGTTCACGAGTGATATAGCACAGATCCGCCAGTTGTTTTTCATTCCTTCTTTTTTTTTTTGATCGTCAAATATTCCCCAAAAAATATTTCGATGGCTTACTGGAGTAGAAGAATGCTTCGTTAGTTAGTTGAAGTAGAAGTACACGATGAAGTGTTTACAGCAATGTAGTTTAACTTAAAGATGTTCTCATGAAGGAAAAAAAAACTGTAAAAATAAATGAAGAGCTGGTATTATGAATCCACAAGGGTTGGTTCTTTTTTTTTTATCCCGATCGTCGCCAGTTTGTAGTATTCTCTGTCATTCAATAATACCACTAGAAGAATGATTAAATGGTAGCTTTAATCCATGAAGAAAAGCACATCCATGTACCTCGGTGTCAGCTTGTAGAATGACATCATGGTACTTTACAGAACTCTAACAGTGCTCTCTAGAACACAGAACACCAGCATTTAAAAGGATACACAAAGGATGAAGACATGCAAGCTCGAGACAATTAAAGGAAAATACAAGATACTACACAGAGCTCCCGTGTGAGCAGGAGAGCCCCGTGTCCGTGAGGGAAAGGAGACACCAGCGGAGCCCGGTGAGTGTTGTCGGGCGGGGGAGAGCTTCGGGCCTATCCCTCGTGCTGGAGAGAAGCGCAGTTTGCGCAGGGTGTGTTGAGCGGCTCCATCTGGTCAGCGGGCCGCTCCAATGATCCCCACAGTGAGGCTCCTAGGCATTGTGGTTGTGGCGAGTCCCCCGAGCGGGACTCCACCGAATGGAGGCCTTTCTTGAGAGCCCACGAGAGGCTCAGGGGGCATTTGGTGATTTCGAGTCCTCTGTGAAGGATTCAAACGAAGGGGGGTAGAGCGGGACCCCTCCCAGACATCCTGACGCGGGTACACTACTTCACGGAAAAGGAAGCTATCCTGAAAGCGGCCCGGTACAAACCCAACCTCACCTACGGAGGCCACAAAATACAGATTTTTCAGGATCTGGCTCCTAACACCCTGCGTCGGAGGCGAGCTTTTCGACCAGTCACGGAGAAGCTGAGAGCTCTTAATATTGCCTACCAGTGGGGGCACCCCTTTGCCCTCATCTTTCGCTGGGAGGACAAGCGCAGGGTCCTTCGGTCATACCATGAAGCAGCACAACTCCTCAAACTACCGGAGTCGCCGACCCACAGCCCGTCACGATCACGTCAGCGGGGGAGGATACCTGCCCGTCCGGACTGGACCAAGGTTCGGAGATATCGTCGATCTCCCCCGGTGGACGAGAAATCCGTGTCACAGGCTAAGCAAGACATCATAGCACACATTCGCTCTTTGGAGGGTGATCGAGATGGCCGGTCCTCCCAGCCGCTCACTCCATGATCTGCAACTCGTTGGGACGTTCCCTTCCGGGGCTCCACCTGACGTTGGGGGGCGTCTCTTTCCTGGTAATACCGCTGCCCCTGGCCTCGCCAGGCGGACTCCTCCGGAGCTACTTGCGGGATGGGCGTGGCCACGATGGGGCCCTACTCGCATTGCAACGCTTGGTTCATCATCAGGGGCTAGGCGGTGACCATTCATGTGCCCATCTACTCCACCTAGTCACGAGATGACCCTGGTCCTGGTTCGAACAGCGGGGCTGCCGGGGCTGAGATCTCCCCCCCTGCCTGTGAGTGCCCCCCCCACTGCCCCATAGGGAGTGACATTCCTGAGTGCGTCCAAACCCTTGGGTAGAGGATGCCCGGTGACTGGGGTAGTACACTGTGGCCCAGTTGGCCTTTGTTGTTCTTGATATATTTGAGGCGTCTCTGGCCTCCTGCTGTTTCCTCTCTCTTTCGCTTCTTCTCTCTCTTTTCTTCTTTGCTTTCCCTTCCTTGGTCTTTCTCTTCTTTCCTTTCCTCTGGACTGGCGGGTGGTGGGATGGGGACGGGGTGGCGACTGCTGTCTGGGTGGGGGGAGTTGACCCTCTGGCGACTTCCTATGATCTCCTTCTCTCGCATTGGTGGGAGCGGGGCACGTGGGCAGATCTTGCTCGAAATTTACTATGGCTGCGACTGTCCCTGATGCCTTGAAGGTCTTATCACTTAACGTTAAGGGCCTGAACTCCCCCAATAAACGCAAACAGGTTTGGCGCTACCTCCTCCAACAGCAACCTGACATTATTTATCTCCAGGAAACTCATTTGCTACAGGGGGACACACACCGCATGGCCCACCCCAAGTACCCTCTTCAGTTCTGGGCGGCAGCAGACACTAAAACTGCAGGGGTGGCCATATTGTGCAGAACTGGCTTCAGGCGGGGGGACTCCCGGCCCTATAAGAGTGGGGATGGGCGCTTCCTCAAGGTTACAGTATGTGTGGGACGGCGCAGGCTCACCTTATGCAATGTGTATGCCCCTAACCAGTTACAAGACCGCTACCTCCAGGCATTGTTGAGGCAGCAGATACCCTGTGGAGACCCAAACTTGATACTGGGTGGAGACTTTAACCTAGTATGGGACTCGGATCGTTATGGTACTACCTCCAACGCTTCAGGGGTGATGTCCGCTGCCCTGCGCAAGCAGATTGCAGACTGCTTGACGTGTGGCGCTATCACAACCCGGACCTTAGCGATTACTCCTTCTACTCACATTCCCATAGGTCCTACTCCCGTATCGATTATCTCTTTGCGTCGCTGGAGTTGCTCCGAGACACGCTGGGTGCTTCCATTTCGGACATTTCGCTGTCGGATCATGCTCATGTTGAAATGCGTCTTCGGGACCCGGCGGTGCGTCCCCTGCGTGTCGCCCGTTGGTCTTTCCCGCCGGGTGTTCTCCGGGATGCTGAGGATGTCTATAGCATCCGGGAGGCCATAGACGCCTACTTTGCTTCCAACGACACCCCGGACATGCCTTTTCCGGTGGTTTGGGATGCCTTCAAGGCCACGATTCGGGGCCACATCACCTCACTGGCGATTGCACGCAGGCGTGCTGCCAGCAAGCTGGAGGCTGAGTTGGCAGCGGATATTAAGAAAGCCGAGATACAGGATCGGGAACGGTCGTCTCGAGACACTAGGAGGAGCTTGGCCACTCTTCGGGGGCAACTCAGACTGCTGCGCACAAACAAGGCGGAAGGTGCCTTGTTGGCCTTGAAGCAAAGGTACTTTGAAGGTGGCGATACGGTAGGCCGATTACTGGCGGGAAGGCTGAGAGCACGTGCTGCCAAGGCCCACATAACTAGTATCCAACTGCAGGATGGATCGAAAGTGATTACGGAGACATCCAAACAGGCCGCGTTTGTGGACTACTATACATCCCTGTATAGGAGCGAGCCTGTATCGGTAGACGTGATAGCAGCCGTTCTTGACGATTATGAGGGACCGCGGATGCCGCCTGGGGACGCGACTGCGCTGGAACACCTCATTACGGAGGACGAGGTCACGACGGCGATTAAGAACTTATCCCTGGGGAAAACGCCAGGCCCAGATGGCCTGCTGCTATCTTTCTATCGCATGTTTCAGGCCCAGTTACGGCCTTTCCTCCTCAGGTTGTTCAACTCTTTCTCAGATGAGGTGGGACCATCCCCTGACATGGGCATGGCGGAGATAGCGTTAATCCCGAAACCCGGGAAAGACCCCGCACTGTGCGCATCCTACCGCCCTATCGCCCTGCTCAATACGGATCTCAAAATATACACTAAGATCCTTGCCCAACGCTTAGATCCGTATATGCAGTGGCTCGTGGACCCCGACCAGGTTGGCTTTATCCGTGATCGCCAGGGGGCGGACAACGTGCGCAAACTTGCGCACCTTGTAGGGAAAGCGCGGCATTGGAAAATCCCGGCCTGCCTTCTCTCGCTATACGCGGAGAAGGCGTTTGATCGGGTGGACTGGGCCTTCCTCAGGGCAGTGCTTTGTAAGCTCGGGCTGGGTCCAATGATGATTGCTAGGATTATGGCTCCATACATAGGGCCCCAAGCTCGCATTCGAGTCAATGGTGCCTTAACGCAGCCCTTAGCGATTCATAGGGGCACTAGACAGGGGTGCCCCCTCTAACCCCTCCTATTCGCTCTAGCAGTGGAACCCCTCACGGAGCTTATACGGCGCGACTCGAACATACACGGGATAGCACACGGGGGACGGGATAACAAGGTGGCGATGTTTGCGGACGACCTGATCCTTACTCTCACGCGCCCGCAAGACTCCCTGCCGGCTGTGCATAGGGCGCTTTGTCTCTTCGAATGTGCCTCCGGCCTAAAGATCAACCACGACAAGTCCTGGGCCCTGAACCTTACCATCCCGGCGGAGGACCTTCACACCCTGAGAGAGATTGTGCCCTATCAGTGGGCCGAGCACCATATCAAATACTTGGGCCTCATCCTGACCCCCTCCCTCGATGACTGGAGTTCTGTTAATTGGCGGACCTGCCGAAAGGAGGTCTTAGATGATCTGCGGCGGTGGAAACCCCTGATGCTGTCCTGGTCGGGCCGCCTCCATGCAGTCAAAATGTCGATCCTTCCCAAAATCCTGTACGTGTTCCAATTTCTCCTCACTCCAATACCGTTGCACTGCATACGAAGTTTGCAGCGTGAGCGGGGCGTGGCCGAGGAGGAGACCAAGATGGCCGCCTCTTGCTGAAGCTCCGCCGGCTTGGGGAATTTAATGCCCGAATAATGCGGTAACCTCCGATCCTGAACCGCATCCACACCTACGATCCTGCACAACATCCTACTCAGCTCGACGGGTGCAAATTTGGTGGTGGAAGAGGCAGCGGATCCGACGATACGGCGTTCTGATCGACAGCCGAAGGAGGCGAGGGAGGAGGCGGCGGCGCGGAGCGCAGGTAGGGCGGGCTGCGTGTGTGGCGCCTGGGCAGACTACGAGGTCGGACCGCGATAATTCCCGTGACCTAGGGGCTGGGGCTCGCCTCCGCGGCGGCCCTGCTGAGCCTCGGCTCCCTTTGGGCGGCGCCGCGCGCCGGACTCGCTTTCGGGCCTTCGGTCTTGGAGGCGGGCTTAAGCCGGGAGCTCGGCGGGGGCTGCGGCGGGAGGCGTAGGCTGCGCTGGGGGGCGGGTTGTTTAGCGGCCGGACTGCGGGGACCGCCCTGGGTGCCTCCGCTGCTGCTGCTGCCCTGCCCCGTGGCTGCGTCGCTGCTGACCCCGGAGTACCAGTGCTGGGAGAGCGGACGCGCCGCGAGGCCTGACTGACCGCGTGGGTGCCGGTGGAAAAACTGCTCTTGGCTCAACCGGCTCACACCCCACCCTCCGCCACTCATTACTGCCTGGAATTCGGCCCGAGCTGCGCCATAGCTTGCCTCCAACGACGGTGTTTGGTCCAGCACTCACCACGACAGACCGGCCATCTTGGAACACACTGGTGCGGGAGACCGAACCGACACACAACGGCCAGGGTAGGGTGACCCTGCAACGCGGCCGCGATGGTGAAACGAGACCTCAATCAGCGTAAGCTGAACTTTCCGGGAGCCTCCCTTCCCATCGCTGACCCCCCTCCTGAAACCCGACTTGAGGCGTCTGGGGGTGCAGAACGAGAGGATGCCACTTCCCTCATGACGGCCATGATGACGGAGATGAGGGCTGGTTTCAAGGCGCTGGATGGGCGCTTTGACAATCTGGAGCGCCAAATGGCGGACATGAGCACCAAGATCTAGGCACACGACCGACGCCTGGACCTGGCAGAATCCAGAGTCTCGGATGTGGAAGACGGCGCGGCGAAATCCTTGAAACGGCTGGAGAGGGTGGAAAGGATCCTCAAAGAAGTGGCGGTCAAGAATGAAGACCTAGAGGCCCGGGGGCGAAGAAACAACGTACGTATCACGGGCCTGGCGGAGACAACGCAAACTGGCCGGATGGACACATTTATCGAAAAGCTGCTCATTGAACTCTTTGGCCGGGACTCCTTCACTCAGGGGTTTGTGGTAGAGCGAGCCCACCGATCACTGGGGCCTAGACCCCGAACTGGTCTCCCGCCGCGCCCGATCATAGCCCGCCTCATGAACTTTAGAGATCGAGACACTGTCCTCCGGGCAGCCCGCGAATGTGGGGAGGTGCAATGACAGGGAAACATGCTATCCTTCTTTCCTGATTTCACCTTCACAGTACAGGAGGCGCGAAAAAAGTTTAACGGAGTTAAAGCCACTCTACGGAACCTTGGCCTGCGTTACGGAATGCTCTACCCAGCTAGGCTCAAAGTAGACATCGAAGGTAGATCCCGCATTTTTGAGACGCCAACGGAAGCTCAGGAATTTTGCCAGCACTATAAGAGACGTGAGGAGGACGTTGCTCGATCTGGAACACTCCCGCAGTCCTCCCCGGTCAGAAATGCTTCACAAGCCAGCAATGATTTATTTGCCTAGACGGGCAACGGCTGACCATTGCACCTAGACTTACAAGGCTGATATCACAACCTTTTTGCTTCTCGGACACCCGACCTGGTTAGGTTACACGCACTTGGATTCTTGTTGATCTGAAGTACCCCCGACCGGTTTGGCGTTGCCACACCCCATGGCGGACACCGTTGTTATCTTAGTACTCTGTTTCTTAATGCAACCGAGCTTAATTCCAGAACTGTACATTGCTACCCTGTGCTATGTTTGGCTCGCTGCATGGTTTATGGGGATGTGCCTCCACGGGTTCTTCGGAGGCTGGGTGGGGGGAGGGGGTGGGGTAAGTTTATTGGTTGGTTTGAAGTTATTCTGCATTCAGATTGCGAACACACACCACAGTCCATCGCACACTACAGCACACCCTGACACACCTTGGATCAGATATAAAGATCCCGACGATCATGGTTGGACGGCCCAGGCAGACTGACTCGACTCTGATTACCCTGATGACGTGGAATGTAAGGGGACTAAATGACACGAGGAAGTGTAGGCAAGTCCTCAATTATCTAGGCAGGCACGCAGTTGAGATTGTGTTTCTCCAAGAAACCCATTTAAATCCAACGGGGTCCCGGCTCCTGGCTAGGAGTTGGGGTTCACACCGCTTTTTCTCAGATTTTAGCAGATACTCCAGAGGGGTGGCCATCTTGGTACATAAAAGACTACCCTTCATACCACACTCCACAGTAGTAGACCCGGAGGGCCGGTACCTACTGGTGACGGGCTCCCTCTTGCATCAAACGATCACACTGGTAAATGTGTACGGCCCCAATACTGATTCCCCTGTCTTCTTTCAGGAGCTCCAGACGAAACTGACCACGACAGTCACGGGCCACGTACTTGCCGGGGGTGATTTTAATTTGCTCCTTAACCCCGCACGTGACGGCACCTCGACTGCTGCCGACCCCAAGAAACACTCCAGACCAGTCCTGGTGGACATATGTAATGACTACTCCCTCATAGATATAGAGGCCAGACTACATGGGAAGTCCCCGGAATACACACACCATTCTGGCTACCACAACACATGGACACGACTAGACTACTGGCTACTCTCACCCGGGGTGGCGTCTTGGGTGTCATCCCACACTACACTGCCGCGCACACTGTCAGACCACTCACCGGTGGCGCTACAACTAGTCTTTCCACGGCCTGGCGGCTCTGAACGACAATGGAGATTTCCCGGTAAAGCCCTGTCAGACACAGTCTTCACCGAAACAATCCGCACCGCCATTGTTGATTATTTTGAACTGAACACGGGGTCGGTCGACACACATGCAACCCTGTGGGAAGGGTTTAAGGCCACTATCAGGGGAGTATCCATCGCCACGCATGTGGGTGTCCTTCGTTCCATTAGATCCACCCTAACACGCATAGAGAATGATATCCGACTTGCAGAAACTGAACAGCTGCGTAACTCCTCCGAAACGCTAGATGCGCGGTGCCTTTCCCTGCTGCTAGAGTTTCGCGAAGCGGCTGACAGGGAGCTACATTTCCTAGCCACGCAATACTCAGCGCGTCAGTATGGGGAGGGAGACAGACCCGGGAGATTGCTGGCACACCTAATTCGCCCTCCGAGGCAGGCGCACTACATAACGGAAATAACATTACCGGAGGGGAGGACACTGCACACTACCCCCGAAATATCCCACACATTCCTGTCCTATTACACTTCCCTCTACTCCTCAGCTGCTGCCACCGACCTACGGCCCAGGGCTCTTACCTCGACGAAGTTGCACTGGTCTTTTTAGAGCGATATATGCAGGATTTCCTTGCACACCCAATCACTGCTGACTCGGTGGTGGAAGCCATAGACGCTCTACGAGGCTCAGCTGCTCCAGGCCTCGACGGCTTTTCGGCCGATTTTTACAAGGCTTTCAAGGAGGAACTGGTGCCGGAACTCCTAGAAGTCTATGCCGAAGCGTTGGAGACGGGTATCTTGCCCCCCACATTCCGGGAGGCGGTGATCATTTTGCTCCCGAAACCCGGCAAAGACCCAACCCTTTGTGGCTCCTATAGGCCCCTCTCGCTGTTAAATACAGACTATAAAATCTTAGCAAAAATAGTGGCCACTCGATTGGCTCTTTTAATGGAATATATCATATCCCCCGCGCAGTCGGGGTTCGTCCCCCATCGATCCACCTCGCTGAATTTACGTACCTTATTCGCGATACTCCATCGCGTAGACCCCAACATACCGGCAGCCGCAATACTCCTAGATGCTGAAAAAGCGTTTGACTCCTTAGAATGGCCCTTTTTCCTATCGGTAATGAGACGTATGGGCATGCCAGAGTGTTTCGTCTCTACCGTGGCATTGCTGTACACCAAGCCCACGGCTCGAATACGCCTGAATGGCACCATCACGGAGACATTCTCCCTGTCCAGGGGCACGAGACAAGGGTGTCCATTATCCCCCTTACTATTCATATTGGCGATGGACCCCCTAGTACGACACTTCCAAGAAAAGCATAGTTTTCGGGGCCTACAATTTCGCACCGGCCCTTTGCTGGTATCCCTATATGCGGACGATCTAATCCTCTATGTCCGCACACCTGCCGACAACCTAGCACCGCTTTTAGAAGAAATTACGCGGTTTGGCACCTACTCCGGGTTACGCGTGAATTGGCGCAAATCCCTCATTTTTCCGTTGACCCCCGCCACCTTCCCTTGGAACTGCGAATACCCTTTGGAATGGTGTGACGACTCGGTGAAATATTTGGGCATACACGTTCACCTTAACACAGTGGACATCATTCGCCTCAACTATGGCAGGGCACTAGACTTTTTAGAAGATAACATTGATAAATGGCTCCGGCTGCCGCTCTCTATGATGGGGCGCATTGCTATAGTAAAAATGGTGGTGCTACCCCGGTTTCTGTATTTATTTAATAACATCCCAGTACCTCTCACAAAAATATTTTTTACACAGCTGAGAACGCTCCTACTGCGGTTGATCTGGGGCAACAAATCCCCTCGAGCTGCGTGGCATGTGCTGACCCTGCCCTACGAGAGAGGAGGCCTGGGGGTACCCGATTTTTATCTGTATTTTTTGGCGGCCCAGTGCTCCTTCGCATACCCATGGTTCCACCCAGATGCGCGCATCCTTTTCCTAAGGCCCGAGGCAGACCTGGTTTTACCCCACCCATTGGCCACGTTGCTCCCGAAGGGTGTCCCGCGCGACCCCCAAGACATCCAAACGGTATCATCCACATGTTGGGCGTGGGAGAAACTCAGGAGATTATTGAAACTAGATATCCTGTACTCCCCGCACCTCCCCCTCCCTAATGCACACTGGCTTCCAATCACCGGCGAAATGGTGGTACGCACTACCCTCTCCAAATTCGGCCTCAACACAGTGGGTGACCTGTTCCCAGATGGCCATGCCTTCAGTTTGACGGAAGACCCCCGCCTCCAAGACCGCACTTTTATGGACTCATTTGTGCTGTCTCGGATGCGCTCCTTACTACGAGCAACATTCCCCACCTTCCCGCTGGCACCGGAGGAGGCCCCCCCCTCTAACCACGGTCATACAACACTCATCGGGGGCCCACATGGTTGCTATGATCTACAGACTCAGCATAGCTGCCACTCCCGCTGCAGATGCGAGGGTCCGCCTGGCATGGGAAACAGACTTAGGGAAACAGATCTCAGATGTAGAGTGGGCGCAGTGCTGTGCAGTGACCAAGAAAGTATCATTAAACACACAACACAAACTCATCCATTTTAAGTTTCTGAGGCGCCTGTACCACACCCCTGCTTTGGCCCACAGGATAGACCCCACACGCTCCCCTGATTGCCCGAAATGTAAAACTGCAGGTGCTGATTTTGCGCATCTCTCATGGACCTGCCCCAGACTGAGGGACTACTGGCTACAGGTGCACACCACATTTGGTAAAATATTGGGTATCCCGCTGACCCCGACGCCCGAAATTGCTTTGTTAGGCTTCGTAACGAACTTCCCTCTTGCAGTTCGGAGACTTGCCACATTAGGTTTTTTGCTGGACAAACGGGAGGTAGCCTTGCTTTGGGGTTCCCCGAGGAGCCCGACGGTGAAGTCCTGGTTAAAGAGTTTGGCCTCCTGCAAGGTGAACTGTGAGGAATATTCCTCCACCATCCCTACATCTTCTAGACCCCTGGACATTTGGGGTCCATACCGCACATACATTGCTAAGCTCGCAGCAGAACGTCAGGAGCAATTGGACAATCACCTGTACCCCGAGGGAGTGGGCTAGCGTATGTGGCTGTGGGAAATACTGCACGGTCATGGTATGTCGACTGCACATGTCGGATGGGAACGATATAGAGTCTGGGGCTATTGGAGGGTTATGTTTGCCGATTGATGATGTCACCATTCCCCTTTGCCTTTTATATACTTTGTGTTTGCTTTTGCGCCGGGAACTGGGAGTCCAAAATGACCTGTACTGTAATTTGGTGTGTTTTATTATCCACTGCTGATGGTATATGTGTGATGCTCCTGAAAATGATAAATAAAGTTATAAAAAAAAAAAAGTTTGCAGCGTGAGCTCATATCCTTCATCTGGGGTGGCAAACGCCCCCGTTTCTCCCAGAAAATCCTTATGGCTCCGCGCGACAGAGGGGAACTAGCCTGTCCCAACTTGGTACATTACTATTGGGCCGCACACCTCCGATTTGTGATAGAATGGGGGGTCAGGGAAAGTGAAAAAGTGTGGCTACACATGGACAGGGCAGTGACGGGACGCACTGTTTGGGACCTGCCTTGGCTCCACCGAGCGGCCCGCTCTAGAAGTGCGTACCTGGCAGTGCCCACAAAAACGGTGCTGGACATCTGGGACGCCACTGCTGTCTCCAGGGGCCTCACTACGTTCCCATCCCCGCATACTCCCATAGCGGCAAACCCTCACTTCCCGCCGGCCCATCAAACCTGGGCATTTGAGAACTGGATACAGGGGGACTGTCGGGTGCTTTGCGACCTGTTCGACGGGGGTTCTTTTAAATCGTTCAGTCAATGCTGTAAGGAGTTTCGCTTGCAGCCCGCTGCGCGGTTGCATTACGCCCAACTACGACACTGGGCCTCTGAAGAGAGTGTATATCGGGCGGCTACACGGGCCTTCACCCCCTTCGAACGTCTGGCCCGCACCCTTGGGGGTTTGAAGCGATTGATCTCCCAGATCTATCACATCCTGCAGCACCCGCCACTCACACCCACTCACCCGTATCAGCATCGCTGGCAGTGGCGGTCGATACGGATATCACACCTTCGCAATGGGAAGCGGTGTGGAGCGATATCCCCAAGGTGTATCGGAGCATCCCACAGAGAGAGAACGCGTATAAGCTTTTGACCCAATGGTATTACACTCCCCTGTGCCTTCACAAGATGTTCCCCAACGTCTCGCCTTTGGGCTGGAGATGTCGGGCTGCGACGGGGGACTTTGTGCACATATGGTGGGCATGTCCGCTCCTCACCGTTTTCTGGAAGGAGGTCCTTAGCCACATCAGGGGGGTACTGGGGTTCCCTTTGCCGGAAGCCATAGGTACGATCCTGCTGGGTGTCAGACCATCTAACCTTAAGGCCCTCACCCGTAGTGACTGGATTGTAACGTTACAGATGCTAGGTGCGGCCAAGCAACTCATAGCCTTGTATTGGAAGAAGACTGAAACACCTCCCATAACATCCTGGTTTGTGCAGCTGTGGCACGTCTTGGCAATGGAGCTCCTTACGGCATGACCCAAGATGCGCCACACCCGCTTTGAGGCAGTTTGGAAGCCCCTGGTGCGCTACTTGTGCTCTATGGAACATGCACGACACATGCCCACTAGACTTAGGACCCTACATCTCTTTGAGGATGCCATTGTCCCTACAGATCCTACTAGGTTGCTTCCATAAGCGACGCCTGTAACACCGGAGCCCCGGAGGCTGGCCCTCACTGCCTAGTGCTACCTTCCATACACGGAACTACCCACCACACCTGCTCGTCTACCTTCTGTTTCTGGCTTGCCTCCTCTTCACCTTCCGTCTTTCTCTTTCCTCTGTAGCTCCTTTCTATTTTCACAAACCCCTGTTGGGTTGTTAGTACGTAATGGTCTGGTTGCTCCCTCATTTTCCCCCCCTTGATTCGCCATTGGGGTTCTTTCAACGCTGAGCGACTTCAACAGCTTCTTCTAAGCCACGCGGCCGGCCCCTTGGGGTTGTTGGCAAGGCGCTGTGTTACCTACCTCCATTGAGCAAAATCAGTTGCGCATTCCTCGCGGCCGGCCTCGGATAGAGGTTGTAGGCTTAACGCTGTGTTTTTGTGCCCCTCCTAGGGGTGTTGTTTCAAAAATAAAACAGACTTGTAATAAAAAAAAACGAAGGGAGGCATTTGTCTATGTTGAGTCCCCCGAGAGGGACTCCACTGAAGGCGCCATTTTTTTCTGGAGCCCCGGCACCTCCTAAGGCCCCCATGTTTGTTCAAGCCCACGAGGCTCCCACGTGTGTTTTGCCCATTGGATTCAGCTGCCCAGCACTTAGTGGGCAGCTGCCGCGTTTAGGTTTTGCACAATCTCTGGCTGCCTGCGCAGCCTGCCCTGACATTTGGCACACAGGGCGTCCTAGCCCCAGAGAGGTCAGTTGGCCTGAGGGACAGTCACAGGTTGTGGCTTATGTGATTTCTGCGCAATTGTTCTTTGCTGCACCTCTGAATGTGTTGTTATGCGTCATGTGCTTTTCCCTACACCGCTGAATGTATGTTTATGCATCATGGGGCAGATTTACAAGCCCCTTGCGCCACGTTTACGCCGCATTGCGTCACGCAACAGCGGCGTAAACGTGGCGCATCCCTGCGAGGCATTTACAACGTGACGCATCTGGGGAGATGCGTCACGTTTTAAATCCCAGCGCCACAATGGGGGCGTTCCCTCGCAGGGTGGGTGTTCCGGCGCCTGTGTGCCTCGCAAAAGTGCCTGCGTGAAATCTACAAGATTTCACGCAGGCACTTCTGCGACGCTGCTACGTCAATTCCTTACGCCTGCTTAAAGCAGGCGTAAGAACTGACGCAGCATGTTAAGTATTGGGCGGCCCTGAGTATTGCTGGAGTTGCGTCGTGCTTGCGATGGGAATCCAGCAATGCGCCGCTCGTACACCACATGATGCGTCACGCATCTGCCCTTCCGTGCACCATGGTGCGCCGCATTGTAAATGCGGCGCATCTGTGGTGGCGCAAGGAGGGAATTGCATGACGCATCGGTTCTGGCGCATCCCTGCTGATTTGCAGAGATGCACCAGAAGACGTAAATATGCCCCCATGTGTTTTCTTCCCTACACCTCTGAATGTGTTGTGATGCATCATGTGTAATGTTTTCATGCCTATACCCCTAAACGTATAGTGATACTTAGGTGGTTGTTCTTTCTAGTACAGGAGTTGCTAGTGAGGTCCTGGTTCCCTGCGTAACATTCTCCTATGGTGGTTAGGGTTGCGTAGGTGGTACTTACCTGTTACCAGTAGTTACTGGTTGTGTGCTCTATTTTCTACTTTGTGCTAAAGTGAGTATTATTCTATGTTCTACAAAGTGCTATTTCTAACAAGTATTCAAAGACTACAAGTGCATATTCCTGACAGTGGTCCATGTGGCCCTGTCCTGTACATATATATCCTGTAAATTCTGCCCGTGCCTGTTGGCACATTGTAAAGTGTGTGTTTTTATCTAATGTATTTGGTACAATACAAAGGCTATTTTTATATATAACCTAGTGCGGAGTTTCCTGTGTGGTGGGCTTTGGGTGTTGTTGCTGGGTGTGCGCGCAAACACTTAACTTACATAGCCTCCGGGATAAGCCTTACTGCTCGCGCCATGTTGCCTAGAGGGTGAGCAGGGGTTATCTTGGGCGTGTAACTCCCTTGCCCTGACGTAGGAATGGTGGTTTCTGCCTGACTTTGGCGCAAGTCCTTTTGAGCCTGTAGTGGGCAATGACATTCTCTGGTGTTGAGTCTGTGAGGATGGTGCGTTTCGTGAAGGTCCGCTGTCTTTGTCTGCGCTGCCTCTGTGGTGGTCCATGGGGTGGGGCAGGGGCGGTCCGGGGGGTTTGTGGCAGGCCTGGGGGCAGTGGCCGTGGGTGTTGTGGCCCTGTACGGGCTCCAAGCTGCATGATCAGTAGCTCCATGACATCTATTGATCTTCAGGTGTGGCTTTGGCCTGGGCCCCCTTTTCTGGTGCAGATTGTCATCCGACTTTGCACCCGGTCAGTGCAGGTGTTAAATTCCTGCTGCTAACGCGCCTTATTGCCTGTTTTGGGATCTTATTGCAAACTGGCTGGTCGTTGTGAATGTTGCGGAGTGGTGTTGTCGCGCTTTTTGCACGGGAACGCCTACTCTGCATCTCATTAGCGATAGTTGCTGGGGTCATCTGTGGCGATGTTTTTCGGCTGATATCACAGGTAAACTGGTGATATGGGCAGTCAGCACCAGCTTGTGAATGGGGCGATATATTTATCGCGACTTTGGCTGTGATAAAGTGCAGATAACTCGGCGTCCTTGAGAATATACCCCTAAGAGTCTTGTGTGCCATGGTTCCTGACTCCGTGGATACCAGGGGTCTGGGGAGCAAATCTGCGCATTCCCCAAGCAACAGTCATAAACCATGGGCATTCCAAGAGAACGGCAGACCTCTGTCATTTGAGGGCCAAATGGGATAGATTGGAGAGAGACGTTTTGACACTGAGGGGCATATGTAGAGGAAACTTGCGTTCTGGTGGCTTTAACTCCTTGTAAATATGCCCCTTAGCCTCTAGGGGCCAGAACATGGCTCCACTAAAGATTAAGATCTGCATTCCACTGTCCTATGGCAGACAGTTCTACAATTTAGAAGAGACGTCTGTGGTTCAAAGGGAAACCCCTTAAACCAACCCTAACTTCAAAGACACACTACAATATAACTACTGATGCCCTCCTTTAGCAAGTGGCGAGATATGCTTGTGGGGACTTCGGACTCATTGTGTGTGACTGGAATTGCCTGGTGCAACCCATCTCAACATGCACTGATCATTGTGCCTTATTTCCAGGGAGGTGCAAAGGACCAACACCATCTACCTGTGACATCTGGGGAGCAGTGCCCGCTGAAGTGCCCACATTAGCTACTGAATCTTACCTGGTAGAGCAGTGTGAGCGTGGAACTACAACTTGTGTCTGGAGACCGGATTGTCTAGTGCTGAGCCCAAATAATCTTGCCTGCAGCTAAGGAGTGTGGTTCCTGTACTGCAGGGACACTGACATTCTTAAGCGTCTAGTTGGTGGTGAGCGAATTCATCGGTTGCAGGACCGCACGTTTCGTTGATAGTGCTGCATATCTCTCGTGCAACAGACCGCCTGCATGCACATTGCGTTCAGTGTCTGATTCACAGGGTACGACCCTCGGAGAGGGGGTTTGCCCATAGTAATGCGGCATTTTACCTCATGTGCCTCTGCTGAACTTGCATCTGTGTGTGAGGGATTGGACTGGTCTGGTGCAACCTGCATCATCGTGCACCGGGTGTTGTGCCTCATTTCCAGGGTGGAACGGAATTGCAACTCATTGTGTGTGACTGGAATCGCCCGGTGCAACCCATCTCAACATGCACAGATCATTGTGCCTTATTTCCAGGGAGGAGCTGAATTTGCAACTCTTCGAGTTTGAAATTGGAAGTGTCTGGTATGGCCGATACAAACGTGCACCAGATGCTCTGCCCGATTGCCTGGGCACAACCCTAATCACTGTGTACCAGTTGAGGCAGCTCCTCCCATTGAGAGGCTTCCCTGTGTTACTCCCCATTCATCGGTTGTTCCCTTTTGACCCTCATCACGGCGGACCAACTGCCCTCTCCACACCCGGCATCTCTCAAAGACATCTTGGCACCAGGTAGTAGCAAGAGTGGTTGACTTGGTTGAAAGAAGGCCTCCAAGACAGTTTGGAAACAGGTCAAGAGACCGCGTGACTCCATTGTGTTTTAAGACCTGTAGGTGAACTTCCAGAGTGGCTGCTAAACTCACCTTGTTTACGGCTACCCCTTAATTACATATGCCCACCTGCTTTCCGAGGACCCAGACTAAGTGTGACTTTGGCAGTGTGTGGCCTAGTATCCAGGAGGAGGGTCTGGTTATCTTCCATCTGGGGATATAGGACCATCAGGGTGAACTAAAGGGTGGCAGGAGGCTGGGGTTAACCCCTTGTGGCTCCAGCCCACAGTGTGGCTACAAAGTAATCTAGGTTCGTATATGTACATCTTTTTGATATCGTTGTGACTTGGGGTGTACCCTATAACTATGTGGGATTGAATTATCAAGTTTGCTAGGGGGGCCTGGGGAGGACAGTGTGTTGCACCGCATAAGGGTGCTCCCTCTTTTGGGGGGTTAGATTAGGAATGTCCAAAGTGTGCATACTATTGACATCATAACCATACAAGTGAGCCAAGTACTGCTAGTAGTATTTCCAAAATGTTTATATGCTCAACAGTATCTGATGTTCATGATAATTGAATATGCATGTTTAATTCAAACGTTATTTACTTAAATCCTGTGTGAAGTCTCTCAGTGTATTTATCGCGAGTACCTGCTGTTCCTTTGCTTTATACATTGCTTCTGAGAATAAGCCTGCATGCTCAGTACCAAGCTACCCAAGGGTGAGCACAGGTTATACAGCAAGTGTAATCATCCACCCTTAACGGGAGCGCTAGGTTCTGCTTGACTGAGATCATCCCTTCAGCTAACCAGAATGAGCTGGTTCAAACATTTGGCAGTCAAGCGGTGGGACCGGACTTGTATTTGGACAGCAGCGCGCAGTGAATAATTGCACACCACTACTTTACAAAGGCAAAAGTGTTCCTCTGTTTCATATAATGTCCCTTGAAGGGACAGAGGAGTCGCCAGGGGAGGAGGGTGTGAGTACTTGGGCCCTCGTTGATCTCTTTTTTTGCTTTTGCTCATTAGCCAGCATGTCTGAGCATGATGGCCTACCTCAGGTAGAGTTTGAACTGGCTGAGTTGGAAACCTGTACAGGGCGAAAGGAGTAACTCGCATGGGTAAAGCCAAGAAGGCAGAGTTGCAGGAACACTTAAGGGCCAGGGCAGAGGCCTGCCCTGAGTGGGAGGTGACTAGTGGAGGAGAATCAGGGTGTGAGGAAGAGACGGGGTGCCTACCTTCCCCACACCTTGTCGACAGCAAGCTGGTTGATTGTCGGAAGCTTGCTGAGGAAGCGAACCTCTGGGCCAGCACCAGAGTGTCTGAGAGGATAGCTGGTGGGACTCCCAAAAGGGGAGCCAGGGTCCCCACCAAAATAAGGACAGGGTGGCAAAAAGAAGGAGCTTCTGCTCACCCTTGGAAACACTCCCAGGTAAAAGGGTCAAGCCTGAGTTCCCAGTCTGGCCCCCTGAATAAAACTTTCCTGGACCAGAGTTTGCTGCAGAAGACCCTTAGGTTCTATGAAAGTTATGTGTATGGGCACTACAAAGGAAGTCTTAAGTGCCTAATACAGGTGCCCCACCCACTGGGGGAAAGGCTCCTGGGGTGGCAAGTGTAACCATGGGTGGGGAGGTGGCCCCGGGTAATGGAGGGGAGGTTAGTGGTGTTACCCTAGTGTCCTTAAGTTACTTTGAAATGGTTCCCCAGGTCCAAGTGCCTGAGAATACAGCAGAGTATAGGCAACCGGCCACCATCAATGGGCAGGGGTAGAGTCTTTGAGGGATACAGGTGCCAGTATGACTACGGTAAGGATTCAACTGGTCTTTCCGGAACAGGTAATCCCCCAGGCCACCCACCAAGTGGTATTGGCTGACAACAGAGATGGTAGTTTCCCAGTGGACCAGGTGCCATTTGGATGGGGGGTGTTGGGCCTGTTGAAGATTACTGTAAGTTCTGCCATGCCAGTGGCTTGTCTGTGGGATACTGGCCTAGAGCACACTATCTGGAAGAAAGCGGAGAACCGGGCTCATGTGGAGATGTTGGGGTTACCCCACTAAGTCTGTGCTACCACATGGCCCATGGCTACTTGAGATACGACCCAGAAGGGTCCGAAGTCTGGAACAATGGCCCACCCAAAAAGGGTAGAGGACAAGGACAGGGGAGATCTGCCGCTGAATGTACCTCCAGTGAGATGAATGGGGAACTGGCCATGGCCACCCCAGAGTCCACGAGGAGGGCATTATTTTCCCTACTGTCCTACCCAAGCTTGTCAAATGGCAAGTGGAAGGAGGACCCACCAGGGAGGAGTTGTGTAGGGCACAGAGAGAGTGCCTTACCCTCAAGGGTCTGCGGTGAGAAGCTGAGGCCCAAGCAGCCGGTGATGAAGCCCGGACTACTCACCTATACTAGGAGGACAACTTCTGTACAGTGAGTGTAAGTCTCATGGCCAAGGGACTCGCAGAGCCCTGGTATTCTCCCAGTGTTATCGGCCCTTCCTATTGGAATTGGCCCATAACATCCCTCTGGCATGACATTTGGGCCTGGATAACACCTTTGCCCAGCTTACTCCTCACTTTTACTGGCCCAGACTCAGGGTGTCATCTAATGCATTCTTCAGGTCCTGTGTGACTTGCCAGGCCAGTGGTAAGATGGGACAGAAGCTTAAAGCTCCCCTGAACCCCTTGTCTGTCGTTGACACCCCATTTGAGCAGGTGGGCATTGGCATAGTAGGGCCTATGGACCCACCATTTGCTGCAGGGCACAGGTACATCCTGGTGCATGACACATGGTACCCAGAGGAGACCCCTCTGGGGACCATGACTGCATGAGCAAAGGTCCTGTTGGAGATTTATACCCGAGTGGGTTTACCCAAAGATGTGGTGACTGACAGGGGCACAAACTTCATGTCTGTGTACATGCAAGCTATGTGAAAGGAGTGAGGGGTGACATATAAGTTCTCCAACCAGTAACACCCCCAAAGTAATGGACCTGTGGAAAGATTCAACAAGACCCTCCTGCCATGCCTGTTGCTTGCCTACCTGGAGGGAGTGGGGTTTAGCCCTTTTGATCTCCTTTAAGGGCACCCAGTCAAGGGGCCTCTAGCCTGTTAGAGCCAAATGGCCAGGTTGTGGAAGTAAGCCTCCCACAACTTAGAAGCTAGCCAGGATGTCATGAAGGAGTCGTATGACAAGAATGCCACTCCAGAGGAATTGACACCGGGACAGAAAGTGAGGGGGATGGGGGCTGTAGAGCCGGGGCCCTTCAGGACCAATGGGCCAGGCCCAGCGAGATGATTGCGAGGAAGGCAGAAACCATCCACCTGGTGGATCTCAAGACCCCAAGACGGCCAGTCTGGGTACTGCAAGTCAAACGCCTCAAGCCACACTTTGAGAAGTCTGAAGTTACCAATCTAATATTGATGGACGGGGAGGAGAAAGAGGAGAGTGAGCTTCTCCCAGATCTCCTGGACTCCAAGGAGATGGATGGGTTGGTGGAAGGAGTAATCACCGCCCTAACTCCAGTGGGACTGTCACTGAGTGTTGGGACAGTTTACCTCTCTGTTCTCCCTTACCCTGGGGATGACACAGCTGTGCATCCATGATGTGGACACAGGTGACAATCTCCCTGTCAAGAGAAAATCTTTCAGATTGTCAGATAAGGTGAGGGCCTGAATCAAGGTGGAGGTGTCTAAGATGCTAGACTTGGGAGGGTCATAGAGTCATCTAGCAGCCCTTGGTCCAGTCCGTTGATTCTGGTCCCAAACGCTGCCCAGGCGGTCACCACACTTGAACTAAGGTTCTGTGTGGACTATAGGGGGCTAAACTCAGTGACCTGGATGGATGCCTAAGCTTTTGAAATCCTTCTTATCGGAAAGAACACAGGACGTTGCTCTGGACTGTTTTGTGTCCAAATCGTTCACCTTGTCCTGCGGTGTTCCACAGAGTCCTTCTCCTAGTCCCACTCTCTTTAACATTTATGTTAAACCTTTGGCTTCCCTTATTAGATCTTTCAGGCTTGATCTTCCATCCTATGCAGATTACACCCAAATCATGGTGGCATTGTCCTCTTTAACAAACTAGAGATAAGACCCCCTTGGTATGCAGGACCCTGAGACAGCCGGAACGGAATGTGAAACTGCTCTGCCCGGCTACCTAAACAGCAACAACTAAAAGAGGACTAATGACTACATCCTCCCTACTTGGTGGCCATCTTTAAACACTATTCTTGCTCTCTCTGGCGGCCATCATGGACTAGTCCTGCCGACTATTACTCACTATCGGTACCAAGGTCCTCACTTAGCCCTATATTTAGGGCTAAGTATCTATACTTAGCCCTAAATATTATATTTATACCTATATTTTGCTCCTAAGTGTCTGTATTTTAATGCGGCTTTTATTTTGTGTTTTTAAGTGTCTGTCTTTTACTGCGACACTTATTAATACTGTATTTTACATTGTTACATTTTATGTAACCTATGTACCATTCTATGTAGCCTCACTTAGCCCTATATTTAAACCTATGTGTCCCTAAGTGTCTGTATTTTACTGCGGCTTTTATTTTGTGTTTTTAAATGTCTGTCTTTTACTGCGGCATTTATTACTATTGTATTTTACATTTTTACATTTTATGTAACCTAGAGCTCCTGATGTGCATAAGGATCCTCCTTCTAGTGCAGTACTATACTACCACAGGTACCCTACATCTTGGGCAATATACACCCATCTTCACTATTACTCGCTGACAGTGCACTGATTGCTACCTCATATTCTCATATTCTACTGTCGTACTTGCTATTGCTGTAAATTGCTTGCACATTTATCGGACTCAGTAACTCATTAATAATCTAGCGCTATTCTCATACTATATATGCGGTTAGCTGCACCTATATCTCCCTTATCCCTATCACTCACTGTTCGCTACCTCATTTATGTGTGGGTTCTTCGATGTAAGATACCTCACGATGCTGCACCAATTAGTATTACTACCTTACTCACTTCGTCTAGTCATGTAAGCAGC
Organism: Lissotriton helveticus; assembly: GCF_964261635.1. NCBI lineage: Eukaryota > Metazoa > Chordata > Amphibia > Caudata > Salamandridae > Lissotriton > Lissotriton helveticus. Next base: position 459,661,850 of record NC_136059.1, on the reverse strand, counting down.
ACCCAGCCACCTTCTACACCCCGACTACACCACTATTACCTCGGACATTCTGATGGGTAAATGTGACTCCACCTAACCGGTTCTACCTCACATATTATGTACATGGTGTAAGCTGACTGCTACCTCGCATATTGGACACATTGTGTAACCTGCACCTTAGGCACTGTTGTCCCTGGATTGCACTGACTTCTACCTCTTACACATTGGTCACCCTCAAGTGTCACTCCTTTACACTGGAATTAGCGGCTGACAGTTTTATTGTCGTCCACTCTCCTATACCCAACATCACAGCCTTTCTATAATGGAGCCCAACGGCACGCACACTTTTAGAATTATCTACCCTCCCACACTCACCAAAAAAGCCACTAAACGTTTTAAACATAACTTCTTGAGATCGCACCCTGAAACACCCTTTGCCGACACCTACTTCTCTCCGGGCAATGGAGCCCTGAATACTGACATCATCTTCCACACCTCACGCAGAGCCCAATGGAGAAAAGTGTTCCTATCCCTACTCACCGTCGCCACCACCAGGAAAACAACTCATAGCCTAACTCTCTCTACCACACCTTCCCGCCTCTTCCCTGGCAGGACTACCATTACTATCTACAATAACGGGATTGTCCTAATTCAATCCACGGATAAGAACCTGGAACTGCTAGACAACATGTTCCCCAAGTTCAAAGAACACCTCTCCAAGCTGCGGACCCCCACCCAGAACTCCACCAGCACTACCACCTCAGCCCCCACCTACAACACCTATACCCCTAGCACCTCAGTAAACGACCCACCTGCGGTTAACGCCCCGCACTCCCCAAGAACAGTCACAAACATCTCCACATCATATATTAGCCGCCCCTCTAACAGGACCCCTCGTACCCCCTCTCACACCCCCTCCATACCTCTCCCACTTGACTTAACAACTCCCACTCACAACACGCCACCATCTGAACACACCATCGCCCGGGCCGTATCCACCCCCTCCTCCCTTCCCCCCCACGGCAGACCCCTCTCCCTCCCCAACTCCCTCCCCACTCCCACCCACGAGCCTCTTACACCTGACACAATAACCCACACCCACACGCCGCCATCTGAACACACCACCATTTGGAGTTTATCCACCCCCCACTCCCATCCCCCCCACGGCGGACACCTCTCCCTCCCCAGCTCCCTCCCCACTCCTGCCAAAGACACTCTCACCCTCCCAACAAAAGATACAGAACATACCGTCTCCTCTACCTTAGCATCCCCCTCTCTCCCACCTCCTATTCTCAGCCCCCACTACCCTCCTGTCTCCCCCACTGTCTCCAGCCTTCACTCACTCTTTTACCCACCGACACCGTCTCCCACTGACGGCACTACCTATGCCTCCCACCTACCGCCCATTTCTCCTACTTCTCCTACTTCACCCACACCCCTCGCCCACAAAAAGGCCCCCACGTTGAATGCCATCCCACTCTTTAGAACTGCAGAACACTCCGACAACGCTAGCATATCCACCCCCTCGATACCCTGCCTGCTCTCCAACTCACTACTCAACGATTCTCCAATGGCTCTCATCACTAACCCCATCCCCAATACACCCCCTGACCAGATGCTATCCACCCTCCAGCAAGTCAAAGAGGACATGCTACAAATCAAAAAAGATGTCCACGCAATCAAAGAGCTTCTCTCCTCCCAGCTCAGTCTACCTCCCACCATCCCTCTACCCTACAAACGACGCACCCTCCCTACATACCCTCGCCTCCAACGACACCCGCGCTGGCCGACTATCCCCGCTCGCACTAACGCCCACCGCCCCCGGCGTGCCCTCAACCCATTGTCGGACCGTGAATTATGCTCTCTACTGCACTCCTATGGCCCAGGTCCGGAAAAACACATATCCAACGTACACATCCCCATACCCACAATTCTTACAAACCCTCTGAGGCTCCCAACACTCAATAATAGAGGTTCCGTCCCTAACAACCTCAGAAAAGTCCCCCTCACACTAGAAAGCTCAACCACCCTTCTCTCTCCCAAACTCAAGTGCATCCTACTCAATTGCAGATCGGCCCAGAGACACTCCTCCGACATCGCTGAGCTCGTCTTAGCTAGGGATCTGGACCTAGCCATTCTAACGGAAACGTGGCTTACTGAAGCCTCTACCCCGATTATGGACATACTAGTCCCCCCCAATTATAACATCATTAGGCTGGACAGGTCCCCTGGCAAGACGGGCGGGGGAATTGCATGCATGTTTAGGAGCAACCTCTCCGTTACTAAAATCACCCCTCCCGCCTTCCCCTCCAGTGAACTCCTCTGCCTCGACATCACCAGCGAGGGCAAACAAGCTTGTGCTTTACATCTCTTCTATCACCCGCCTGGTGACAACCTCATATTCACCCAACAACTCATGGACATGATCACTTCCAATGCCGGTCGGCAGACAACCCAAGTCTACCTGGGTGACTTCAATCTTCACTGGAACGATCAGAAAGACACAGTGGTGAATAGTCTCAAAACTTTCCTTAATGCGCTTGACCTCACCCAAATATGCGATAGACCAACACATGACAAAGGCTCGATACTCGATCTCATCATTGCCAAAGAGAACTCAACACAACTGGAGGTGATCCAACCCTGCGACTGGTCTGACCACCACATTATCACCTTCTTTATCAATGAAAAAGTGAAACCTATCCCAGCTCAACCAATCAAATCCAAAACTTGGAAAAGGGACATGAAGAACCTTAACCCCTCTACCCTGCTTCCCCACATCGGCAATATCCTCCTTCCCCCTTCAGGTGCCTCGGATGTTCAAACACTGATGGACCACTACCTTGACTCTATGAACACAGTAGTCAATGAAGTCGCCCCACTTCAACTGAAGAGAGTCTCCACCAAAACTTCTAACCCCTGGTATGATGATAGACTCAATGACGACAGGCGTACTATGCGAATGGCAGAGCGCACCTGGAGATCGGACCCTTCAGCACTGCACCTCAAAAGGCTTAAGAACATAAGAAACGCCTACTTCAGGAAAATAAAGCGCACAAAGGCGGACTTTTTCAGCCGTCAGTTGGATCAAGCAAAAAACAGGCCAAGAAAGCTGTTCGAACTAATCAAGACCCAAACAAAGACTCAACCCCTACAATCAAACAGCACAACAAGCGACACCCCACACTGTGAAGCCTTCTCTGCTTTCTTTAAGCTAAAGACTGACAACATAAGAAATGACCTCATCTTGGATGTAAGTCGATTCCCCAACAACACCAGAATGTCTTACACTCAACCTAAAAACAAGGCATCTTGGCTGTACTTCGATACCTACTCGGAAGAAGCAATCCGCAAACTGCTCTACACCTTGAAGCCCTCTAATCACCTCACAGACCCTCTACCTGCTAATGCGGTAAAAGACTTCATCCCCTTGCTCCTCCCTCTTTGGACCAAAATCATAAACAGCTCCCTGCAACAAGGCCTCATTCCGGACTCCCTCAAGGTGGGGCAAGTGACGCCTATACTCAAGAAACCTACAGCTGATCCGTCTGACCTAAACAATTACCGGCCCATCACCAATATCCCCACCCTGGCCAAACTGCTGGAGAAATGTGTCCAACTCCAACTAACAAGACACATTGACCAATTTGACCTCCTCAACTCTCATCAATCAGGCTTCCGAGCGAAACATAGCACGGAAACAGCTATGACACACATAATTGATGACGCCCTCCAAATTCTTGATCGCAATGAGTCCTGCCTCCTCATCCTTCTGGACCTCTCGTCAGCATTTGACACGGTCAAACATGAGAACTTGCTGGAGCTGCTAAGCACTAGAATGGGACTATCGGGAACGGTTCTCAAATGGTTTTCGTCCTTCCTTCACAACCGGACTCAGAAGTTCAAGATCGACAATGTGCTATCTTCACCTGTGCCTGCAGATCTAGGTGTTCCACAAGGATCCTCCCTCTCCCCCACATTGTTCAACCTCGTCATGGAACCGCTCGCCACCTTGCTCCAAGCCTCTAATGTCCAATTCCATATGTACGCCGACGACACACAACTGTACCTAAAGCTTCAATCCCCGGAAGACATCAAACATCTGAATTCCATGCTTTTTAACACTCAATCTTGGCTAGCCGATAATCACCTCAAACTAAATGCTCTGAAAACTGAGTTCCTTCTCATCTCACCCCCGGCGAAAATTTCAATCACCCAAACATGGCTCAACAACCTAACAGCACTCAATGTCCAACCCACCATCGTGGACTCAGCGAAATCCCTAGGCATCACACTGGACGCCAAGCTCAACATGCAGCAGCACGTCAGCAAAGCCACAAAAGCAGCTAATTTCCAAATCAACACACTGAGGAAAATTAAACCCTTCCTCCCTGCTGAAGACTTCCGAACTGCTGTACAAGCGTTAGTCATCCCTCGAATAGACTACGGAATTGTGGCCCTCAGCGGACTCCCGCTATCCACAACAGCACCCTTAAGAGCCTCCCTGAACGCTGCCGCAAGACTCATTACTGGCTCAAGAAAACATTCGCATATTTCCCCAGACTTAAAGTCCCTAAAATGGCTGCCTTTTGAAGCCAGAATACAACTAAAAATTGCAGTTATGACCCACGCGGCAGTGCACCACAAGGCACCCAACTACCTCGCTCAAAAGCTGTCTATATCAGGAGGTTCGAGATCCAATAGAAGCTCAAAAAACCTACTCCTGAAACCCCGTAGATTCCGGAAAGAGAAAACTTACAAGCGCTCCTTCTCAGGAATGGCACCCAGGATCTGGAATGCGCTCCCTCCTGAAACCAGGCTTATCTCCTCCACTGCACTCTTCAAGAAAGAGGTGAAAACCATCTTTCTGGCCAAGATCTCCTGAACGCTATAGGTGTTGGATCAGAGACTCTGCATTGCCTTGTGTCAATGCTCACCTTGTCCTTTGGCACTATACCTCTACTTGAGGGAGACACTATTACGCTACTCTCTTACTACCGACCAATATATGATACTCGTTGGGTCACTGATGCACCCTCCCGCTGCCCCCACTCAGTGCTCTCTCTATACTAAAACACTGTTATAAGCCTTCCACACACCCAAAGTGTACCTGAACACCTCTGTAGTGGGATCAATGACTTATGCCGTCTTATATTACTTGTTTAACTGACTGTATATTGATATGTTTTATGTATGTTATTATTATCCTTTCATGTTAGTGACCACTACATTGCTCCCATTACCTCTGTCCATTCCCACTGCCCCTACCCTGTCATTGTGAAGCGCTCTGATATCTGTAAGGATCTTGTTCGCGCTATATAAAACTTTGAATAAATAAATAAATAAATAAATAACAACCAGGAGCCTTCCAATTTCTGTGACTGCATGTCAGCAATAGGTAACTGGATGAATCTAAAGTGTCTGAGGCCAAACTCAGCCAAAACAGAGGTAATCATGTTTGTAAACACACCCTCCCTGTGTTCATCACCCTTCTGGCCTACAGAACTTGGGGGCATATTTACAAGAACTTAACAACACCGTAGCATCAGTTTTTGATGTTACGGCTGCTTTTTTTTATTGCCGTATTTACAAGTTGCTGCTAACTCCAGTCAGCGGCAATTTTCTAGCGTAAACATGAATTTTTACAAATCAGCACTACTGTTAGCGTGACTTACCGAAATTTAGATGCAAGGTAGGCATTGCCTCATAAAAACACCTGCAAAACACACAATACATTATTTACAAGGATTTTCCTGTATGTTGCGAAACCAAAAAAACTGCCACTAAGTCCAATTAGAGGCAGTTTTTTAAGGCCGCAAAATAGCTGGTCTTAAAATTGGTGCACACTTAGGGCCACATATAGGATGTTTTGGTGCTGGACTGCGCTGCAAGGAGTATTGCTGCGCTGCCCTATGCCAAAACAAAAGATCAGAATGCGCCCTAGAAATAAGAGAGGGCGCATTCCTGGGCCCCATTCATGAAAAGTGTTGCATCGCTGTGAACACACAGCGATTGGACACTTTTCACTGTACCCTCCTTGCAACACAATGGATGTGCTGTATTTACTATATGTCGCTCCATGTTGCAATCAATGAGAGATTCATCTGGAATCCTGACGTGTCTGTCGGCGCTAAACTCAAGCATTGCTGCAGTTGTGTCACAAGCATGACTGACTCTAGCAATGCATGGGGCAAACCTATCCCTATCGCACTGCATCACCCTTATGCCTGCCATGAGGCAGACGAAAGGTTTTGAGTTGATGCAGTGACATCCTAGAATTGTTGCATTGAAATCTGATAGATTTCACTGTACCACTCCTATGAGGCTTTGTTGAATTGGAACGCTCACCCTGCATACATCATAGCTGACGCAGGTATATTGTGGCGCAGGGCTTTACAAGGTCATGCATTTGCCTGGATGCGTCACTTAATAAATACTGCGCAGTGTGGTGAAATATTCACGCTGCCAATACATCAAGAAAATGAAGCCCCGCGGCGTTCAACTGCTGCAAGGGGCTTATGAATAAGCCCCCCTGGTGCATCGTTGCCTCAGATGCCCAGGCACTATGTATGACATGCGGTGCATTGCAGTGTGGCCCGCCGGACCCTCTCCTCCAGTCAGGTGTATGCTAGCCAGAAATCTTTGTTTGGGCGGCACCATTGGAAATCCCCCTAACACCCAAGATCTCACTACTAGGAAGATCAGGCAGCGTGCCCAAGGGCCGGTGCCTGAACGACCCCCGTGCCCCTGGCACCCGCCACCACCAATGGCCAATATCAGCGACTACAACCAGTTAGTGGAGTCCCCCACCAGTCTTGTGCAGTGCCCTTGGCGAAGTAGGTCTGCCGCAGCGCAGGGATTGCTCAGGGCACGTGTGCGCCACCCACAGGCTCTAGGCCTGCGCCCAAGTTGACCCCTAGTCCTCCTCCACTCACCATTTATCCTCACCTGGACATGGACACCGGGGATCAATCTGCCGTGCTCTCTCAATATCTGTGACTCAGCCAGCGGGAGCCTCAGCCAGGCCGGATTTTACAATCCTGGGTACAGTCCTCACCACCAAGTCCACTGGGGAACCTCATGATGCATGTGATGCAACAGGGCCTCCTTAGGCGTGAAGTTGCGGCGCTCCAACCACACAAGTTCAGCACAGCTCAGGGGTCTCACCCTCCACAGCGTCCGGCCAGCTCAACATCATCCGGCCTGTGATGCAGAGAGGTGCAGGCCCCTATTGGCATTCTCCTCTGTGCACCCCTGTGTAGTGGTGGTGCGTGTTATGCATTGCAGACCTCCCTACATCGGTGCGCAGGAGCGCTCTACCAATCACAGCTCCTAAGGGCGCAAGTCGGTCTTCTCACACAGGTCAGCAAAGTGTCTCCATGCTACCTGTCAGACTATGCCACCAGGTAAGGGCAATTGCTGATGCCTCAATGTCTACTGCCACGGCCCACAGTCTTGCATCCAAAGTGGACCACCTCCACTGTCCAAATCATCGGCACCGCCCACTCCGGGTCTCAGACGCAGGCACAGCGGGCCTCGGGGCTGAACGCGCTCCCAGGTATTGGCCGCCATGGTGTCACAGGGATGGGGCTATGAAATGTGCTGCATCATTGGTTTTCCCCAGCGATGGGCCAATTTTCAGATATGAGGTCCTGATTCTACAGTTCCTATTTCCTTGGACTTTGCCTGGGCATCCTGCCGGTTGGGGGGAGTGGTTGTTGATCTGTGCTGTACTTGGCCCTGGTTGCTCCATTCTGCATTTCATTGTTTTAAAAAATAAATGTTCATTAGAGGTGGATTTATAGGCTATTTTGGCCTCTAGAGGCTGAAAAGGGACGTTGGGCTGACTAACGTTGCTTACATGCCGATGAATTTCGGTGATAGTCAGAGAAAAAAAAATTGCTGCTAAGCAACGTCAAATTTACTTAGGGGCCAATTCTTGTAAATATACCCCTTGGATGTCTTCCCACTCCAGTATGTAAAGCTAGAAATCTTGGTGTTATCATGGATAACAGACTTACTTATAGACCTCAGGTCAATGCCATCACATTCTCCACTTTCTATCTTCCAAGGAAGATAAAAAAGACCCTCTCCTACATTCCAGTCCTTGCTCAAAAATCTTTTACCACTGCACTGATTCTTTCTAAGATCGATTCTTGCAATGCCTAATATCTCAACAAGCAGCAACAACACCTAAACTAGCTGCAGGTTTTGCAAAATGCGGCTGCCTGAATGATAACAGGGACTCCTAAATTTCAATCAGCGTCTCACGCCATCAAACATCTGCATTGGCTGCAGGTTATTTATTTTCATTTTTATTTTTAGGGATTCATAGCGTGCACGGCTACTCAATAGAGTGTCCCGGCGCGATCCAGAGCATCAGAGGGAACCAAAGCAGAGTATGAGTGGGACAGGCTAGTTGAACAGGAAGGTTTTTATTTTTTTCCTGAACTGAGAAGGATTCTTCAGATTGCGTAGACGCAGGGGAGGGGAATTCAGTAAGTTGGTGAAAGATAGGACAGAGAACTGCCACCCTTACGCTTCAGGCGAAACCTAGGGACAGATGCTAGGAGCATATTCGAGGAGTGCAGGCACCTGCCAGGGGTGAAAAACTGAAAACGTTTCCTAAAATAGGCAGGGCCATACTCATAGAGTGCAGCCTGAGCAATGGTAATAGCCTTAAACTTTATCCTAGCTTTAACTGGCAGCCAGTGTAAATTATGCAAGTGATACCTAACACTGGAGTGCTTAGGATGATCCAGTAGGAGATGAGCGGCGGCATTCTGTACCACCTGAAGTTCGTCCAGAAGGTAACATGGTAAACCGGCATAAAATGCATTCGGATAATCTATGCGAGAGGATGACGAAAGCACGGATAACCGTTTCTTTAGCAGAGAGAGGCAGTAGTGGCAGAAATCTACGGAGAAGTTTTAAGATACTAAAGCAAATGCCAGTAAGTTTGCCAATCTGGTTACCAAAACTGAGTGTATCATCAAACCAGATGCCAAGATTTTTCACAGGATGGCCAAAGGGGAAGGACAGGGACTCAGGCGGCCAGAGGTGATGCCAAAACAGAGGGGGGGAACTCCCCAAAGAAGAGAATCTCAGTTTTGTCTGTGTTACATTTTAACTGAGCCGACTCAAGCCAGCTGAATACCGCAGACAGGCAGGCCTTGACATGAGATGTGTCAGCCTCGTGTTTCTTCCAGGTAAACAGGAGTTGCGAATCATCTGCATAGGCAACTACTTTGGCACCCAGATTCTCAGCCAGCTGAATAAGAGGTGTCATATACAGATGAAATAACAAGGGACTAAGAATAGACCCTTGAGGCACTCCTGTCAGCAAATCTTGTGATGATGACACAAAAGGGGGAATCCAGACTTGTTGAGTTCTCTTTTCCAGGAAGGTTATGGTAACGTATTACATTTAAGGCTCTTTGTCTTGCAGATAAAGCCTTGCATGGGGTTGGCCTGGAATTTCTTAGGCATGCTGTCCAATGGTATGTTCCGGGTGGATGCATAGGATGCTCCAGGTCTCAAAAACTTGTGATAAATAAATTCAGGAAAACCAACTGGGGAGGCCGGCGTTTTGTCATCTTAAAGGCCTAGGAATGGAATGAACTTCCTCTCTCCATTTGAAAAATCTC